>NC_138156.1:11728761-11753761 GCF_964199315.1 Orbicella franksi | reverse complement strand
GGGGGGGGGGAGGGTGCGGCCAGCTTCCCAAAACCCTTACCCTATCTATAACTAACACCTGCGATTTTCCCTAACCTATTTATGACCTGACCAAAAATTCGGTACCCTATTTATGACCGTTGCGACTGGCACAGTTTCCCCAAACATAATTTATGAAGGGCTTTCTTAATGGTCTTATCTATAATGATGAGACAGTAGCTCCTTCCCAAACACATTCCCAATTCAAGACTAGTGTGCAAAAACCATACCGTATTTATGACCAAAATGGCCAAGATCAATACCCAAGGCTATTTATGATATTTATAATCAAAACTGCTGAAAAACCATACCCTTTGGTGCCGCACATACCTATATAGCCCAAATAAGGAAGTATTCCCCCTCCCCACCCCCCCCCCCCCCACCCAGGTCTACCTAAATTTATTAAACTGACCTTTGGAAGGAGAACGAGAGGTGACAGGTACGATGAACAGCAGAGAAATCAAGATGCAAATAATGGACTTCATTGTAGACAATAAAGGAAATGTAACCGTTCACGTCTGTTCTGTGAGCAAGAAAAAAAAAACCTTTAAGTTATGTGTTTGGAATGAGGTTTAGTTGCTTAGTCGTTTCTGTAATTATCATCCATCATCAAAATTGGCCTTAAGTAATTTCAGTTCAATGCCGATATTCTCTTCTAATCCGAGGAAATCTCACAGTTTTTTTCAATTATCTTGCTCTTGAGAAGCTAACTGGAGCCAACTGATGGTAGACACAACTATAGATGAATTAAGATTTTGTCTTATATAGCCTTAACAATTTACTATTATATAACCAGATTACAACAACATTAGCTCTGGAACTAGTTGCTGGGCAAGCAATTCTTGTAAATCTATATAAAAAAGAAAATAAATTTAAGTTCAAGTACAATATTAATATTGATCCCACAACTGAGTGATATTAATAAACATTTTCAAAATTAACCAAGACCGTTATATTGACATCAAGAGAAGTAAGCTCGCTTTTATTGCACCTCAAAAAATATTTGCCTTTGCTGCGGTATAAACGATCAATTTTACCCCACACTGGTGATTTCAAAGGAGTCCCTGCATGACACTAGCTACAAGCGTAGCTCCGTGTCGACACTCTTGAAAACTCATAGAATAATTTACACCTCTTTGTTCATGCCTAATCGACCGTAAGTTGGTAGGCATCGTTTTGATTACATACAATAGTTTCTGCACTCACAAATGTTCGATTCAAGAACAATCTATTCTGTCTTTTATCAGCTGTAACGTGACTTTAAATCAATTTGTTTAAGAACCTTTTCTTTGAAAGTTTCAGTCGCGAAATTAAAACGCTGCGATTTATCTTCCGGCCCGAGTAACAAACTCGATCTGTAATACGAAAATCGACAAAATGTTCATGCGTCGATGCCTTTCGCAAAATTTGTGCATCACTTATTCCGCTCACCCAAATTATAGTTTGTGAACTCGGTTCGGTAAGAAAACGAAAAAGTTACTTTGCCACTACTTTAATCTCACGCGAAAGTTTGGGCATGCGTTGAATCGTGAAACTCTTCCTTCACCTTTTAAAGCAATTACCGATTGCATTGGGCCTCATTGCAGAGTGAGCTTAAGAAATCGATTAAGCTAAAAAGAATTTAAACACAAACTGAAACAATTTTTCCTCAATTTTAACCTTAGTAAGTGGTAGTATTTTTATCCTTTTATCACTATTCTGTATTTTAGACATTCAAGCTATATTTTAGACTCTTATTTTTTTCGAGGGGCCTCATGAAAACCACCTCTAGGTGATTGGAGGCCTCCTCTTAAAATATTAATTTGTTATTTAATTTTATTATGAAGCTGATTGAAGCTGTTAGGTTTGTTAGGTAGGTGCTAAAAAGTCTCCAGACATCCCAATGGGTAATGTCAACTGTTGAGGTAGAAGTCTGGTTTGGCTCTCAAGGATAAGGAGGCTTTTCACGCTTTTTCAAACCGCGAGGTTGGGTAGCCTATTTCAAAATTCCATATCTTATTATATTTAAACAAGAGTCAAGAGTTAGGTTATTACAAGCATTATAATGCTTGCGATCCTTGCCCTCACAACCTCCTTGTACACAGGGCTGTACGTTATGCGGTGCACAACAAATGCAAACTACAGATACGGTTGCTTGCAAACCACTCCAGTTTCGTGCAGTCTGGATAGATTACATTTAAGATAAGCTCTTAATGATGATGATACAAAGATAGATACTTAAAATATATATATATGTGATGAAAACTAGCCAAAACAATTCTTACCGACTATCAACTTGAGAGGTCGTCACTTGACAACACATGCAGACGCTTTACTAACTGTTAAAGCTCTTTCAATCAATTTTATAGCTCAATCAGGGGACGTTGACAGCGTCGAAATCAACATAACACATGCAGATTCGACAATGTAAATAGCCGTGCATTCCTCCACTTAGAACAAAAGTTAGCCCGAGAAAAACTTAGCGGGGATCAACACAAAAGTGACAAAGGTCCAAAGCGAACTCAGAGCTGAAGTGTAAACAAGACGCCGTAAAAGCGTTTAATCGATTCATTTTAGCGTAGAGAAAGCTTGAAACAGGGTAGTTATTTAAAGAAATCAAACATTATCGGAAAAAAGTTTTGGTGCTTTTCGCTCCAAAAGGGTTGAAGAAAGAACAATCGACGATTACCAAGAATTGGTTATTGTTATTTCTATGTTCGATGTAACTCTTAACAAGAGGGTTACCATGGGGGGTCCCTGTGACGGTTGGCGGTTAAAAACAAGCCGTTTTGACGGTTGACGGTTAAAAATAAGTAAGCCGTTTTGACGGTTGACGGTTAAATTTTTGGTCATTTGACGGTTGGCGGGTAATTTTTCGGAATGACGTTTATTACACGAGATTAAAGCACAAATTTTGGCTGTAAGTTCTCATAAAGCGATATGTTTTTTCTTATATTTAAATAATTCAATCATGCCTATTATTTGTGCATTAAAAATTAGGTTTTTGGTCTTCAGCTTATTAACGTAATTGCATTACCTCTTTTACCCTGGACGTATTAATCGCCTACTCCCGACTGCGAACAGATAATGAATTACTTCTTATTACTTTTTTCAGGAAATTAATGAAAAAAAATTGGGGGTCACGGACTTCGTTTCAAAGATAAAGCGTGTGGAAAACTAGTCTGATTTTGAAAAAAATTAGCGCGTGTTAATCAGCATGGTCTCCAGGGTTTTGAGATTAAAATATCAAAGATGAATCAACAACGGCAACCAACTACTCTAGTAATATATCGTCTAAGTGAATCCGTTGCGTTAACAATTTCAAATGTTGCCAACGTTTTCACTAAACTTAACCCTTAAAGACAATATGCATTAGAAACCGCCGCCAAATAAACGAAGAGCTAAAAAGAACGGAATCCGATGGTGCATTTTGCAAAAAGTTCAAACTTCTAATCGATAGATCTTCTTCATTTTTTCTCTAAACGTAGAGAATCGCTAGAGGAAATGATCCATCAAAAGAAAAATAGGGGTCATCGAACGTCCAAGATCGTTACATCCAGGCAAAGCTGTAGCAATGGCCATCTGCCCTATCATAGTTCATTTTATTACTTAGCGCGCGCTCGATGCATGACGCGACGTGTGAATTTGCGTGCGCAGTAAGGATGCAGTGTCGTAATGCTCATTTGCTTACTAGCGATCTCCGGTCGTCTCAGTGAAGTGAACCTCAACAATTTCGTATCAACGCTCACACGACAAGTGATCATTTAAAAGTTTGCTCTGATATTCTCTTCTGTATTCAGAGTAGAACCAGTGGGAGCAGTCTAGTCTTTCCAACTTTGACGCCAGTTCGGGCAATCTTGCTGCAAGCGGCTGCAAGCGGCTGCAAGCGGCTGCAAGCCTGCAAGCCGTTAGTAATTGTAGCTCCTTTCAAATACAACTCAGCATTTCGCATTTTCATCCGCACGTTTTGAGTTCTTTGTTTTGTAATTTCCATTGGAAAAGTGCACGTTTTCATGAGCCACAATGCGGCCGGATTCCTCTGGACTAAGAAACGTTTGGATCCATATTTCTAAATCAAACCAGCTAAAAAGCGAACTTTGAAGAAAACGTTCTTCTCTCCAAAGCCATTCAAAATCGAAAGCTTACCTGAAGTCCAATGCCTAATTGACAGTTGTCGTCTCGTTAGTCAATCAAATTATTTAAGCAATTCTAATAAGAAGATTGGTTGGCTTATTTTAGCGTGCTTTATCAGAGAACAGGTGCACGCTGACTCCACTTTCTTGTTTTCCTCGTTTGGAAAATAAAGTTTAGTTTGAAAATTCATCGAATGCGTGGGAAATTAATGGATTGTTTATCATAAAACAAATATTGAAGCCTCGACTGCTCTCTGTCTGTTGTAAGGCATTTAGAAAGCGGTAGAGCAATCAAGAAGTAGGGAAAAACAGTCGACTACGTCTCGTGCTTTTCCCTACACTTCTTTCGTGCTCTACCGCTTCCTCCGTGCTTTAATTACAACAGAACAGAGCACAGTTGAGGCTTCTCTATTTGTTAATTATGTAGCCCTCACAGGAAATGATACTAAAACAGTTACATGGCAACCGTGATAGTTGCTCAATTTTTTGTCTTCGTCTAGCGTTTCAATCACTCACAGTGAAAAATTAAATTACCTTCAAGATTCCCTTGCGTGTCGCACGGTTTGGCCGGGATCTTCTTCAGTCTGCTTCAAAACTCGACTGCCCGAGCTGTTCGGGAACACTTGGAGTGCAGCTTGTTGAACACGCGACCATCCGTCTCGGGTGAGTCATAGGTGCTCATCAATAGGAAACAAACCAAAGTTGAGACATGAGCGAGTTGTGAAAACAGCAAAAGACTTCTAAGTCTTGTAATGTAGGTGAAAATGGAGTGCTTATCCATGAGCGGACAGTCTGAATATGAGATAGTATGTAATATCGTGGTCGAGAATACTAGTTGTTTTTCTCTCGAAATCAGGCAGGGATTGAGTCGAAACGTTTCATCCGTTTTAGACTAGAAGAAATTGGTACGATACATTCTCGTCCGTACCTTCCTTTTTCGGTCGTATTCACGAAGAAACACTTCTCTGACCCTAGGACAAAAGACTGGCTGCCAGCAGTGCAAAAACATCGGCAGGTTCTCTTGTTACTGTTGATATTTTTATCCTATTTTCTTACGTAAGTAATAAAGAATTTGGTTGTTATGACACGGTAAAGTAAGAAACGAAGCCTAAAGTAACGGGATGTGACAGACGTCAGAGACATCGACTGTTTACCTAGAAACAGTAAATGTTGTTTTTGTCGTTTACTTCCTTGCGTAAGTAATTCTAAAAACAGTAATACTTTGCGGTAAAGTGAGAAAATCTGAACACTTTCTCACGAAATGGACAATGAAAGAAAAATCAAAATAACGAACAGTTTGACCCTTTAGAAAAATTTGATCTCGAGAGATCTCAAGAAAATGTGTTTCCTGTTTGTGTTTAAAAAACTGCCGTAACACTGTAGCAGGAGGATAAAGAACTGTATTTCTTTAAACTCAAAAAGCACTGAAAATATAATGGATAAAGGTATGTCCATTGTTTGGAAAATGATTCCGTGATTGTAAGCAATGTTTCTAGATTAACAATCCAATTGACGATTATTTGCGTAAGTATTTGCAGTTACGTCAGAGACGTGACGTTCGGGAAGAAAAGATGATGACGTGTTTGTGTTCAAATGAAACTATACTTAAAACAAGCTTCCACAAACGCAGTAAACATATAGTTTCATTCCCTTGATTTAACTGACCAGAAAACATCACAATTCTGCACAAAAATGAGTCGACAGACTAAATCACTCTCGATGATGGAATCATGCGAAGTTTGCCAAAGGAGAAATAGACACATTTTTGGTGAGAGAACGTTAGCTGAACAACAAGAACCACCGAAAGTTGCCTCTTGGTCATTCGAGAAGAACCGTGAAAATCCTACGCCCTTCAAGAATTCCATTACGCTTTCGAATCATTTGCCACCAGTTCACGAACAGGAAACCAGACGGTCGCGGTCTCGACGCAAAATGGCCCGTGCCACTCCTCCTCACCATATTAGACACACCGTTTTCATTCCACATAGAAATTCACAGCGTCAGGTCTCACAGTTTCCAAACATCCAAGGGCAAGAACGAAAACCTCAGCAAGCTAAGATGGTGACAACCAAACCGTCCGTAGCGCGTCAAAACGATGCCGAAGAGAACACTGAGAGCAGCGGTGGACGGGCTGTGCTTTAAGGTGACACCATGATCTACAGGTCGTGCTTAGCACACACCTCGCTGGAAGTTCCCGGGACTAGAACAACCATACCACAGAACGAAACGAATGTAAGACACCTTCAACCAGAAACAGTGTTGGCACGACACAAACCAAGCGAGAGCGAACAGAGCATCGACAAGCATCAAGGCGTTATCAAACGGAAGCAGAAGGCCGGAGCACATCCTCAGTTGGCAGTTCCCGTAACAATACCAAGGAAAACCACACTGACGAAGGGAACGAGAGGCAGACATTTGAGTCCACCATTGGCGTCCGCACAACAAGGCCCAAGAGAGAACAAACAGAGCCTTGAAAATCATCAAAGCGCTACCAAACAACAGCAGAAGCAGAGAAAGAGAGATGATCGAATAAATCCCACAGCTCGCAGACGAGTTGCAGCCATGAACCAAGTAATGCAACAACGCCAGCAAGAGACCAGGAAGCTGGTGCAGAGTTCAGGTAGAAGAATAGGACTGTGCATCCAGACAGACCCCGCTCAACAACACCTGACATTCATCTGTGTTCTGAGGAAACGATTCTAATGGCATGTTGCTAACTGACCATAGTTACCTTGATAATGGCTAGCTTCAAAACAATAAGTACTAATTGTAAAAATAACTGAAGCTAGCTAACAGTTTGGTTTTATCAATTATTTTCGAGTCCAAGGCCGGCATGCACTAGTTGTATCAGAAGTTATATAATAATGTCAGCACTGCAAATTTGTTGCATCATTGATCTGTGTAGTACTAGTGACGACGCAAACTTCATTTCAGGCTATAGTAATGTCATTGAAGTGGTCTTTTTGTATTTATTTAAACGTGCCAAGTTACATGGTGAATAGTCCTTGACCCGGCAAATGCCTCTTCCTTTCACTCTTAGCACTCGGGATTTGAGCATCGCGGACATTTTTCTCATTCCAAACTCGGCTTTCGCGGCCGTCGGGCGTGCAAATTTATAAGATCAGCCTTTGTCGTTCTCTGACCGTGAAAAATGGCTATTGCATAACAAAAACAACAACAATAACTAGCTTTACAGTCCCCTGTAAGTTATACCAGTTACCGTGAAACTCAGTTCAGAAGTGTGTCCAGTGTAAAAGTTCTAACTGAAAGCGAATTTTATATTTTGTTAATCGGAATTTTTTTCCCTGAAGATCGACTATTTCGCGGGGTTTGAACATTCTAATTCCAAACTGCTGTACTACATTTTGTAAATAATGAAGCAAATTCCTAAAGTTTGGTCTGACAAAGTTTGAAAGGAATAGGCCACTTAATTCCCAGGGGCCTTTTGCCTCTGCGTCAAAACGAGTCTTCGTGCGAAACCATTCATTTTCAAATATGTTCCGCCTACCGGTTTACTTTCATGCAAATCAAACTCATTTTCATATGAAAGGTTTTCCACGAAGACTCGTTTTGAAACAGAGACGCAGGGCTACTCGGAAATGGCCTATTGTGTCTATACGAGGCTAGGAACACATTGCAGCAAGTGACCTTGTATGCATAACTAAAAATAAAATAAAATTAACTTGCTGTAGTAAGACTTGTTATCCCGCACTCGGTAACTCTGCCAAGGATGTCGGTTTGTCATTGGTAATCAATTTTGTTTGCAAGTATTTTTTTGGGACGTCAATCGACAGAGAAAGCAGATACATCGCCAAAATGTAAAAGGCACACCATACGCATGTCTGTGGGAGGCGCGGTGGCCTCATGGTTAGTGCGCGTGACTCCGGATCGAGCGGTCTGGGTTCGAGCCCTGACCGGGGACATTGTGTTGTGTTTTTGGGCAAGACACTTTACTCTCGCAGTGCCTCTCTTCACCCAGGTGTATAAATGGGTACCGGCGAATGTAATGCTGGGGGTAACCCTGCGATAGACTGGCATCCCATCTAGGGGGGAGAAGAAATGCTCCTGGTCGCTTCATGCCTCAAACCGGGATAAGCTCCGGCCTGATGAGCCACTTGGCTTGTATGCAGACTTTACCTTTACCATGCGCATGTCTACTAATGTTTAAAAACTTACAGTTACTCCATCACTGTGCAGCCCAAATCCAATGATTTATGGCCCGCGCGCTTAGGCCATAAATCGATGGGGGAAAAACTCGGTCCGTAATCAACTTACAGAACGGACCTCGAACTCGGTTAATAGAGGTATTTAATTAAGTCGGTAGTTTCTTGAGTTGGGACTTCACTGAGTGAATTGACAACAAAACAAGTGTATCATCAGCCTGAAAAGCCCGAAGCCTGCGGGTATTGCCAGAGGCAAGTCGGTTACGTTTTAAATTTTATTCATTTGAAAGTTTTTCCTAAAGGAATAAGTAATGTTTATCGTTTTTCTTAATGGTTGTTGTTGTTGTTGTCATTTCCTCAACTGTCTTTAGTTCTCTTCCTTTTTTTATCTGGACGAATTGCTAACAGTCTATCAGATCTTCCTCAGAATTAATAGTGGCATTGACTGTTTTAACAGCCAATGCCTTGAAAAGATGTCTTTCCAGTCCGAGATCGGACTGATTTTTTCTATTTGACATTTTTAGTCTAGTAATAAGTCCCGTGGTAACCGAACTTGGTCGTGACCATAATGTATACTGGATAATTGGCCTTAGTCTTTTTGGTACCGGACGTCTCTGCGTTCAGTTTTTTACTATCAAGATCTCATGCTGATATTCTCCCAGTATGAGCCTCGCACTTAGTTAAAAAGATATAGTATATATAAGATAGTTATAAACATTTGTAAACTGTATCACTAAGCACATTTTTTTTCCTTCCCTTTCCAAGGCGATATTAAAGACTGCAGAACTCCCAGCCTTGTGTAATGTCGTTTCTTCTATTTATCGATTATTTGTTCCTTATTTCGCCATGTCCGTATCTATTTGTTTTTATTTACAATATCGTATAAATAAACAGCGGAACACGTCGTTCGAATTCTCCTCAATTCTCTTGACTGTTGATCGTCTAAGACATTTAATCACGACTTGGATCATTCGAAAATTCATATAGCTCGTCAAATTTGTGGCTTTGAACACCTTCGGGAAATGAGCTATTTATATAATTACAGGTAGCTTCTATTTATAAAAACGTCGGTGCGAAAATTTATTCAATGAAGAGCATTTCTGCGGTAACAGATTGAGTACTTGCGTCAGAAATTCAAAGAATAACTAACTTGACACGGTTCACTGTACGCTTTCGGCCAATCAGAAAAGAGATAGTGAATTCAATGTATAATAATCGCCATTATCATTATTGTACAAGGCAATAAAACAACGGAAAATAATTTGGCGGTAGTTTTGCATTCCCAATGTTTATTGTAAGCTGGGCAAGATCCCGTTTCCCCTACAACTCTAGTGACCTCTTGCGATAACTATTCTCGTAATCGGCCAACTCCAGTTACGGACAACTTTTTCGCATCCCGACGGTGTCCGGTTACGAGCCGGCTTCCACTGTATTTTAAATTTATTCGTCCCTGATTGTGGACGGCGGCTCAGTGATCAAACGATCGAGTGATTACTATCCTATCTACAGGTTTCCTCTCGTCTCTCACCGAGCAGAAGGAGGACGGCATCTCTTTCTGGTAGGATACATCAAGTGAGGACCGTGAGACAAAAATTAAGTTTGGGTAACATTCCATTTCACTTAGATACCATATGGGTGCATGTAGGACATCAGAAAGTAAATACTCGGTGAAACAAAGGAATAACCAATAACTGAACCGTTCGGTATAGCACAATGACAAATATATTTATTAATTTATTAACTGGTTCATTTGCAGATCACTTCCAGATTTGCTTGCTCGCTGATTTGAAAGAATGCAAACGGTAGTGAAGACTCTGATGCCAACTTAATTCCTATCCCACGCACCGGCTCTGAATCCCTTTAAGTTTTTGATTTGTTGTAGACCCAAATGGCCCACAAGCGTGAGACAGGTCTACCACAGCGTAAAATCGAACATCGTAATAACAATAACCGGCTTTGGTAATCATGGATCGCTCTTTATTCAACCTTTTTTTGAGCGAAAAAGGAGACAAGCTTTTTTAATTGTTTTATACATGCATTGTCACTCAGTTTAAAGCTTTTTGTTCGTATTTAAGCTAAAGGGAGGCGAATAAACCGTTTTAAGGCGTCTGTTTACACTTCAGCTCTAAGATCCCTTAGGACCTGCGGTATTTCATTCATGAATATAATCCCACGAGCCCCGCTAAGCTTTTGTCGGGCTAGCTTCTGTTCTGAAAAGGAATTCATGGCTATTCGCATTGTCTAATCTACTTGTGTTATGCTGATTTCCACGCTGTCACGTCCGCTAATGGACCTATATAATTGATTCAAAAGCTTTGAACCACATAGTTAGTAAAGAATCTGCTGTCAAGTGTACTCATAGTGGGTAAGTTTTGGCTCTTTTTCATCACTTACATATTTTTCTTAAGTATATGGAATCATGTTGACTACCATTATTCAAAGCTTATCATAAACTTGCTATGTGAAGCCCACGAAGCCTAAGTCCGACTGATCGGAATGGTCTGCAAGTCTTCAACGGTGAATGCAGTCTGCATTTGTTACACACCACATAACTGAGATACACTGATTGAGTCGATACTTAGAGCTCCTCTAACAAGGAGGTAGTGGGATCAAAAAGTGCACTAAGATTATCCAACTCCTGACTCTTGTATGTGCATGCATGGTACCTGGAATTTTTTCAATAGGCTACCCACCCCGCTAGGTTCAAAAAGCGCGAAAAAAAAACCTCGTTATGCTAGAGTATCAAACGAGACTTATACCTCAACTGTTTACAATACCCATTAAGGTGTCTGAAGACTTTTTGTGGTCATATGTTCTTAGCAATTTCACTCAGCTTTTACCAATTTTCCTGCTTTCAAAGTGAGAGATTTACGGTTCGGCGCATACCCAACCTTTCATACGAGAATAAAGTAACTTTTTGGCTTTCTCGCTGGCCAAGGTTAGACTACGTAATTTAGCAATGAGAAACTATGACGTGGGTAAGCAGAATGACTAATGCCCAAATTTCCCAAATTTGGCGTAGGATATCCAACGATCTAGCTAGAAAACGTCGAACTTACTATTGAACATGTATGTCAAATTAATTTGTTTTTTGGGCCAAAGATCTCGTATCTAATTGGTTCATTAACTGAATGGAATTGAATGGTGTGTGGGAGCCTTCGCGTACAAAAGTAATTCTGATTAACAATTTCTCGTCGAAGGCGAAGTGAACATTGTCTTTATTATATAGCCGGAATATTTTCTCCAACAGGGCGCGCTCCCATTACTTCTACTTCAAGGTCACATAACATTCCCACCAAACGTTTCCCACCGAAAGTCTCTGAGTGGGCAGCAGTTCAAAATCTATGATGTCAGAGGGTAACAGCACACTGAGGCCCCCAGATTTCGCGAGACCATTTTTTCGCGGGCTTTTTTTTCCTCATCAAGTTCGACGGAATTAGCGAAAAAAAGCTAACGAAGGACTACTCGTAGTTTACTCCATTCTTGACGCTAACTAGAGGCGTCGCTTTATTGCTGTGTTGACATTCTTGAGAACTTAAAGATGGATCAGTACGTCTCTTTGTTCATGTCCAATCGACCATGAGTTAATTAGTGTCGTTTTGATTACATATTACAGTTTCTAGACATATATACATAAACTTTATTTCAAGTCAAATTATCAGAGTAGCTATATCTGGGTACTATCTTCGAGAAAGAAAAATTCATAGATTAATTATAATATTACAAAAAATAATTAAAACCCTAAAATTCTAAAAGTTCATTTTTTTATGGTTATCTTTAACTCTGTTAGTGATGCTATAGTTCTCTTGCTGTCTGGAGCGAATTCAAATTTTTGCAGCTTGGTATCGGGAACACTTGAGTCCATAATTTGTTGATCTTGGTATTGGTAAAGTCACTATGTTCTTTCCTCTTTCAATGGGCAGGGGACATTGAAGAGGGAAGCTGTGGTCAGCAGACCAGAAAAAGACCCTTTATTGTGATCAGGGGTCTTCTGGTGCAACAAACTGGCTCATGTAGCGGAATACCAACTACCTGCCCACCGCCGGAATCTGAAGATCGAACGATGTGTAAGTCTCACAGTGTACCTTATATACCAAGCATAACGTTCCTTACTCAACTATTGACAGACTGAACAGTATTTCGCGTATAACGACTGAACGACTAATGGACTGCATGACTGTCTCTCTGTCTCTCTGCCGTCTATGCGTTGATGGGTTGTTCATTTATTCATTTATTGCTTCCATCCTTTCTTCTGATCCCTCAATCCGTCGCTCGATCATTCTTTAACTTTCTTTCGATAAGGCAATAGACCATTTTACGGTTGTCTGCTCAGTGACTTGGTCTTTGTATGGCAGCGAGGCTAGAGTTGACCTGATTTCTTGATTTTAGTACGTTAAAGATGATAGCTTCATTAGATCAGGCCATACTTGGGATTCTAATCTGCTTTCAGACTCTAGTAAAAAAAAAAATGGCGAAAGTCATTTTTGTGTTTACTGTATTAAATTAATGAGTTGTTGGAGCCAATGTCGTGACTACAGGCTCGATCTCAATGGTTGGACATGGGATTAAAAAATATCTAAACATTAACAAGATGGATACATCGAGGGAACAAGAATTGAAACACACGGGAGGTCTACTTTGAAGCCCCGCAGGTTACGATGACATTCCTTAGCAACATTGGGTTAAATTTTGGAACTTTCAGTTGAAGGACAAATTCGCAGACACGGTTTTGTCGGCGATCGTTCTGACAACATTCTCTCCGAATTTCAGCCAATTTGGTCCAGGGGCTGCCTAGCCTACGTGTAGCCGTACCCACCCCCCGAGGAAAAACGGGAGCTTCGACAGTTTCTTGCAACAGTATTTTAGCGCGGCTCGCGCTCATTTCGACCTGCTCGCTGGCTTTGGATCGTTGTCGAGTTCATTCAGCAATTTTTCTTGATTGTAAAAGGAACCCTTTGCCGCTTTCCGCTAATTTAGTGGCCCACTCTTTGTTGAAAGTGTTTTTCGCCGTCTTTGACCTTCCTTTAGCTGATGAAAACGGGCAAGATCGCTCTGTCTTCTTCGAAGACATCCGGCACTGATTATGGCGCGCGAATCGCGTGTCAACTCAGTATGATCTTGATGGCATGTGGCTTCTTGCCTCGATAATTAATTCATTTGACAGAACTTGTCAACTCTCAATTAAGTAATTAATATGCAAAACAATCTTTCTCGCGCAATAACCACCGGCAGATATAAGATTTTTTCGTGGAGTTTGTTTTATCTTAAAGATTACTTTAAGATTTATCTAACCGCTTAAAAAAGTAAAATTATGCAAAATTGCAAATTTTCCCCTTACTGATACCTTAAGGCCCTCGCTTCCCTTCAGGAACGTCATCGTAATCCGCGGAATCCAAATTTTGGCCTTCCGTGTGGTTCAGTTCTTGTTCCCTTGATGCCTCCATCTTGCTGATGATTCGATTTCTTTTTTTATCGCAGGTCCAACCAATGAGTCTGCCATCTCGACAGTGGGTTCTACATTAGCAAGTAAGTATGCGTGGTTAGCTGTTTTTCCTCGGTACATATTAATTAGGGAAACTTATTTAGGTGCTTAGGATCGTCTAATACATTGGACGTTTACAATTATTGCTTGGGCTCTGTACAAGGGTAAACAAAACAACTTCTAAGCTTAATTCTCACTTGCGCGGCAAACACAGGCCTACGAACTAGTGTGTGCTGATGAACAAGAATATTTTTCTTAATTTTAATATAAAAACGGTTTTCATCTAACAGTTTAAATCTATACCTATCGATACAGCATTGGACGCAATGATCATTCGACCGCTGCCTGTAAATTCCCAGTTGTCTCCGGCGCAACATGCGTTAAGTTCCCGTTAGAATTAATAGATTTTTCCGTATTTTGTCCCGCAAAACTTGAGGCAACCAGGGAATTCTTGCTATTTATTTGGTCTCGCCTCAGGTTCTGTGCACCTCAAAATACGGAAACGCTCAGCAGTCTACGCAGGCCATCTTTATTGGAAAGTATGAATTGATACACAAATGTAGCTAACTAAAGATACTTTTCTCTTCACAGCTCAATCAGCGAAATACATATCTCTTGGTTGTTTCAAGGACCCCGGCATAAAGCCTCGTCCATTGCCGGTCTTGATCGCAAACTTGAGGAAAGAAATTGACTGGAAAAATCTCGGCAAGACAGTTCAGGCATGCGCGGACGAGGCAAAAGCACAAGGGTCAGTTTTGTTAACATTTTTTTCAGTCGTGTCTTTGTAGGAACCTTAATACAATCACCATACAAGAGAGCAATCATGAGAAAGTGATGCTCCCTTTGCTACCAGTAGCGATATATACACAGTGTAAGCTGCCGTGTGAACCTATTTTTAATTTTACAAATTAAATGACCTACGGTTCTCCAGACGAGATTCGTGTATGCTGATTACCACAGACGATCTTTTTTAATTGCATGGTGCTAAAACAAGGCTTTCCGGTTGATTTTGCTTATCTGAAAAAAAATCTAGGTTCTCAGACATGGCAAGCCGGCAGGAGTTTATTGCTTTGGTTTTTCCTCTTTGGTTTCCTTTGTTTGTGGTCGTTCGCTGTAAGGTATTACAGTTAATTACAGTTTCTTTTGATTGTGTTCATAGGTATGAGTATTTTGGGCTGCAGTATTACGGCGAGTGTTGGAGTGGACCCAACGCAGGCGAAACGTATGCAAAAAATGGGCGTTCCAAACAATGTGTCCACGGGGTCGGAAAGAATAAAGCCAATGCCGTTTATCGCGTAACGAACCTGCCGCCTCCATGGTAAGCTAAAAAAAATTACAAGGAGTATACGTACGTGTCATGCTCAGCCTGTAAAATATTCATTCAATAGTAGGATGATGCGAGACAAACAAACAATTTGGATAGTGTGCTCTCGTAAGTAGCAGGCAAAATCAAAGCATTTTTGAACGTAAGTTTTTACCCGCTCTGGGTGACGAGAATTATTCAGAAGTCCACAATAGAGAAAATATATTTTATGTCAATAACCTTTGATTTAATCACGTGCATATCCCTTAGCTATGTACCGTGGGCAAAACACACTCTTGTAATGATGTCATCACGTCCTGTACTGGACTTGTTACTTTAAAAGGAAAGTCTCCTGGAATTTTCAAGGCAGGGCATAGGAGCGTGCGTGCTCGTTTGGTTGATAATACCATGCAACGTGGTTTTATACACACTGTATATATAAATCGGTTCTTATAAAGACGTTTGTTTATAGCAGTTATTGTAACTACTTTTCATTTCTGTATCCCTTGTAGATATGTTCGTAATATCGGAGGTTCAGGAAAACCAGCAGAGCAGCTGATGTCTTCTGTGTTACACCGTACGTACGCACTGTTTTTGTTTCTGTTGAGAGTCATCAGCAAATATAAATAAAACGAGTGATGATTTGACCACGTGTCTTTATGCTTGCTTCTACATATTTTTGTATACAATCCCCGGGGGGTACTCCCATACAAATTGGGTGGGGGTGTGCTGCCCGCTTCCCAAAACCCTTACCCCATCTATAGCCATCTATTTTCCCTACCTTATTTATGACCCGACCAAAAATTCGATACCCTAATTATGACCACAACGGCCGGCACAGTTGCCCAAAACATGATTTATGTAGGGCTTATATTAATGATCCTATCGATAATGATGAAAAGTAGCTTCTTGTAAAAAAAACGTAACAATTAAAGACAAGAGTGCAAAAAACATACCGCTTTTACTTACAAAATGGCCAAAATCGATACCCTATTTCTGACCAAAATGGCTGAAAAATCATACCCTTTGGGCACCTCAAACTATAAAACTACGTTGGGTTCAGCTAAACTAATAAGCTTTGAACCGCTTATTTTTGAGCAAGAGGGTTTTTGAAGAGGATCCAGTTTTGAAAAGGCGTAATATAAGAACGAATTTGGAAGTGGAAAGCAAACTGAACGGGTAAAGTCCATCGACGAAATATGCTAAATACTGCAAGATAATATAAGAAATATCATATATTTGAACTGAGGACAAAGATGTGAAGACATGAATAATCATCACAGTTGTATACACAACTTAAGCAACTGTGAAGTAGATACAGTAGTTTATTTTGCTATCAACTCAGTCAGTGAAATCCAAACTCAGTTGACGACTCACTTTAATTATGCTATAGGCTGGATGAATGGCAATTTCCCAATACTTTACCTATATAAAACTAAGATTGTGCAAGTTGGCTCGCATCAGAAACTCGCAGTAGCTGAAAACATAGTGATGGACATCAGCAATATATTCTCAGAAAATGTCACAAGATTTCAAATATCTTGGGCTCCTTTTAGTCCACACCTTATACAGCTGGAAGGATGACGTAGCCGAGTACATTGCTGCGTCGAGCGCATAAGTTCCTTCTGAAACCTACTAACCCAATGCTCCACTTAAGCAAGGAACCATTCTTTCTATGGGTTTACCGGCGCAACAAACTAACGCGGAAGAACACGATTTACCAAGGTTTACAAGCTTTTTTTCTCCCAACACGCCAATTGGGTTTATTGTGCCGGTCAGGTCCGTTTAAGGAGAGCGGTCTATTGATTTTATGGAATAACTATGAGAATAATATGGAAAAGAGAGTGAAATTTATTGTGTTTTCGTGATGAAGTTGCTTATTCTCATCAAATTCATGAGATATGGGGCAAACCAATCGCAGTGGCTGACAGAATGAAAGCACAGCTCTGGCACTGCTACACACAAGATATTTACCGAGAGAGCGGCAAAAACTTTTAGCTATATGAAAGCTTTAAGAAAGGAAAGGAAAAGGTTATAGGTGAAAGGCAGAAAGTGTATTTATTAATATAAAAGTACTTTGTCAAAGAAATGCAGAGATTCGTAGGTGGAATCGGTCATCACGAAAGTAAAAGATTGTTCGAAAAGTTTGCGAAACTTCTTACGCTTGGCGAGATGATTCAGCGATAACTTTCGAAAGCTTTTTGACTGGAATAAAGGGAATCTCCAGTAACGCTGCTTCGTTAGTTTATTCAGAATTTATTTACTTATGTTGAAGGCTGTGAAGCCCGTGTAGAGCACCGCAAATGATCCCCCGACCGCAAATGATCACCAGACCGGAAATGACTCCAAATTGGACCGCAAATGATTTCGAACCCCAAATGATCCGGCCGATGTGGACCGCAAATGATCCCGCCGGAAAACCAGGAATGGCATGGAAGTTGTTCCCCTCGCCGAGGTTTCAATTTTTAACCTAAACAGAAACAAGTCATAACTGACCATATTCTACAGAGCTATGATTCTCAGGATAAATAATTCTTCGGATAGTTTACCGTAGTAAAAAGCTCTTCGGAATGCCTTGTAATCGGTTTTGCCTGTACATAACAATAACATTTCATTACAATTTAACCGAAGCTAAAATTGTGAACGGTTAAATAACGTCAGATCAGTCACTCGATATTCTGAATCTCAGTTTACTAAATCGTGTCTAATTTTCTCGCCTGTACGTTTGGTCATACCCTGGGTACTAGAGACTTTTCAAGTGCGGTTTCCTGTTTTGGTTAATCACGCGAAATAAAAAAAAAACTTCTTATACCCAGGTACTCTTGTTATCGATTTTGAAAATCAGTAGCAATAAATTTTAGCAGATATCGGGTTGTAGTGGTGTAACCTATGTTTCAGGTTAAGGTTGTTCATGAAGCAAGACTTCTGATACCCAGCCACTCTTGTTATCGATTTTGAAAATCAGTAGCAATAAATTTTAGCAGATATCGCGTTGCAGTGGTGTAACCTATGTATCAGGCTAAGGTTCATTAAGCAAGACTTCTTTGGTCTGGAAATCCTACACGAAAACGGCTTGCGACTGCCATTCTTCTTTGGTTCGTTCTCGGTTTTCTAAATATGTTTCCTAAAGGTAATGATGGTAAGTGATAGATCGCTCAACATACTATGCAAGTTGACCAATCATCTCACATTTACATCATCAGTATGGAATTTCTGGCAGTAAAGTGCAGATGCGAAAGCCAAACCGGCTTAGAGTCTTGAGATGAGGACTTTCTAGCTTAAAGGACATTCGTAGGACTAAAAGGCCACGAATATGTCACGATCGCTCTTACTGGTGAAGTGGTATTAACACAAATGTGTACAAGTTGTTTATGTCTTCGTTATGACAGCATTAAGCTATTATTGTTGTAGATCGAGCTAATGGAGAAATGGCATCGCTGTTTACGACCTTTTTTCCCGTGAGTTTTTTAAAGAAATGTCAAGAGAAATTGAGATCGAATTATTATCATGAGAATTATATTTAAATTGTAGTTTACGTTGTCAGTATCTTTTCTTTAAATTTATCGTTTGCCAGTGATGAAAATAAAATTAATAAATGAACACATGGAAGGAAACTCCATGCCATTATCGTTTTCCGGCGGGATCATTTGCGATCCACATATCTGGGATCACTTGCGGTTCGGGATCATTTCTGGTCCAATTTGGGGATCATTTCCGGTCTGGAGATCATTTCCAGTCGGGTATCATTTGCGGTGCTGTACAGCAACATGTACATGAAAACTATTTAAGCAATAGAGTGTTTCTGTCGAGGAACTATCGGCTGATAGTTGCCCCGCTGAAATTTGATGTTCTTAAAACAAATATGCTAGTTTTAAGAATATCAAATTTCCAAGGAGCAGCTCCGATAGTTCCGAGACATAAACACTCTATTGTCCTTATTGTTCACCACTAAATTTTCTTCCGCGCGCCAGTTCAAAAATTGTATTGAATTATTTTCAACTTTTTTAGATGAAAGCCGTGAAGGCCAAGTGTAAAGTTTAAAAAGGAAAATAAACAAAACCCACTTAATACAATTTCAATTGTTTATTTTTTTACAAGCTCGCTTGTTTACAGAAAATATTTCACAGACGAGTACTATCCATCCGGGTATTTTCCTCGGACGGGCACTATGGGCTATTATAGTTCACCACTAAATTTTCTCCGATTCTTATTGGCTTAAATTGATCACGTGACGCGATAGTGTTCAACCGCGGAGACACACTATCAGCCCATAGTGCCCGTCCGAGGAAAATACCCGGATGGATAGTACTCGTCCGTGAAAATACTTCTGTAGACAAACAGGCTTAAAGAAAGTAAACAATTGACATTGTATTAAAAGAGTTTTTGTTTGTTTTCCTTTTCAAATAAAGACAATAGAGTGTTTATGTCTCGGAACTATTGGTCTGATAGTTACCCCTTGGAAATTTGATGTTCTTGAAACTAGCATATTTGCCCTCGAAGCTTCGCTTCTCGGGCAAATATTTGTTTTAAGAACATCAAATTTCCGCGGGGCAACTATCAGCTGATAGTTCCTCGACAGAAACACTCTATTGTTTAAATATTGTCTCTCCGCGGATGAACACTATCGCGTCACGTGATTAATTTAAACCAATAGGAATCCGAGAAGTTTAATGGAAAGAAATTGACCAAATTAATTCACCGTGTTAATGTTAACTTGAAAGAAATTTCTTCTTTGCTATTTCATACCCTGTCCTTTAAGAACAAACATCTGTAGAGTTTTTTATTTTGCTGAATCACATGTTAGCAATTTATATTGGTCTGTTAAAAAAAAGCTTAATATTCTCACGTGAAATTAAGTTTGGGTAGCGTGGAACATTTTTTTGACTGTATGGAAGATTATTGTAAGGCTTCCTGGTCTGTAGAGAAACAGGTGCTTTTTGGGAATCCCAATTTTTGAGGTTCTCAGCTAGTATTGCGAAACGATCCTAGGGAAACAAAATTTAGAAAGGTACTCAAAAATGGCTCTTTTTCTGATCATTCGAAGATATAAAATATAGCAAATCCAAAACTGAAAGATACACACTTCTTGTTCTTAATTACTTACAGAAAAATTGGGAGGGGGGTTAGCCCGCCTCCCTAAGTCCTTACCTTATTAAAAACCAAAATTTGCAGTTTTCCCTACCCTACACGTATCTATGGCGTGACCAAAAATTTCGATATCCTATTTAAGACCTGACCCTTAAATCAATAACCTGTTTCAAACCTGCTTTATAATTACTTCCCTAGTTCAGGTCGAGATGTTAAAGACATTGTGAAGGGCTTTTGTTGATGGCCTTATCGATAATAAAGTAAGTTCTCCTAAAAAAAAAAAAAAGAGAGAGACGCTATAGCGCGTCAAGACGATGTAGCACATCTGATTGACAACTAAACCCTTACATCAAATTAAAGCTTACAGCGCTGGCTATCAAATTACACTAAGACTTTTAAGATAAAAAAAAAAAATTGGAATTTTCTAGGGCTTGTATGTGCGAACATTAACGTCCAAGTCACCTTTAAACCGGACGCCCTGCATCACTAGACGCGAGACGGTAACCTTGTAAAGCGCAGGCAATGAAAACTTTTGCCATAAATTGAGCGGAGGCAGAGATTTTGAAGCTGTCAATTTTTGCGCGGATTGAGGACTCTGTCAATACAAGGCTCGGGTCATTGATCTTTCGCCTTAGTCGGTATGTTGGTGTTTTTTCATCCAATTTGTTTCGTTTTGGAACGTACAACACTCGTTCGTATAAACCAAACCCTAACCCTAACCCTATGTAACACCAAAACAACTCCAAAACCATGTAGGCTGACATGACGTAGTGCCCCACCCCTCGAACTGCATACTGTTGCAGTGAAACTACACAAGCAGGACAAGTAGTGTAAGTTTCAAGCAATGTGGTTCCGGATTTGAACGAAAACATTGGCGGATCGACGAATATGGCGAAAAAAAGAGCACATTGCAGCTTTATGTACCCTCATTCAACCCTTTTCCAAAACAAAAAAAACTACAAAAAATGGTTACTTTGATGGATTTTCTACATTCACTTTCCTTTCACCTTCAAAATTCGTTCCGATGCAAAGCTCTAACCAAAACTTCTTGATCTGCGGCCCGAAGAAAAGTAGAGCTTATTAGTTGAACCCATGGTACTTTTAAAGCCTAAAGTGTAGTTTAGTCAGTGTAAGTGCTTATTAGTTAAAATAAAATATGGTAGAAGCAGAAACAAACACAGCATCAAATCAATCGTTTTATTTCTGCTTGTTAATAACTTTCAACAGGGAAAAAAACAGTACATCATAGGTAGGGTGTATAGCAGACTTCAATTGCTTCCCAGTTTTTCTTCAAACTCCAAGATTAGAGACATATCTATAGGAATATAAAATTGAAAATTAGTTACTATAACTACTTTAACAAACGTCTTTGCAGGAACCAAATGGCATAAAAAGGTGTTGCAGCGTTCTAACAACTGAACAACCACGTGCACAGTTATACACAGGGTAGAAAACACTAAGAGACTTTCCCTTTCTTATTATAAGCCAAAGCCATGAGAGCATCAACACAAGAGTGTATTTTGAATGCGGTAGACACGGGACGTACACCTGATTGAATAAAGGCTTGTTGAGAAAAAAAATAAAACTGACTGATACGACCCAGTGGTTTTCTGGACCATGTATGTTTTTGCATTATAAGAGGTTTGGCCGAAGCGTTTAGCGAGATAAGCATTCGTTGAATGCCCCAGCCGTATTCGGAAGCTTGCAGAAAGAAATAAACAGACCCTGCTGACATTTTGTAGATGTACTATCGCTTTATTTTTGTTACTATTGGTTTTCTTAGCTGTGACAACTCTGAAATGAATATAATTCGTGTAGTCTAGAGTGGGCTGAAAGAATGCAGTATTCAAAGAATGTGTTGATTGATGCTTAGGCTATCCATCTGTTTGTGTCGCACCACTCCATTAAACGCACCTTATCTGTTTGCTTGTTTGTTTTTCTTTTTTGTTTTGTTTTGTTTGTTTGTGTTTTGTTTGTTTCTTCTTGTTTTGTTTTGTTTTGTTTGTTTGGTTTTTGTTTTCTTACCATGCAGGAAGGTCCGTTATGCGATAAACGGCATTAACACGTTTCGTGCCGACGCCTTCATAACACCATGGGGATGGCCCATCTCTTGCATACGTTTCGCCTGCGTTAGGTCCACTCCAACACTCGCCGTAATCCTGCAGCGCGAAATACTCCATTCTATCAACACAAACGCAATCAAAGAAAATGTAAGGTTTCTTTGTAAATTAACTGCAATGCCTTATCGTGAAAGACCACAATTAAAAAAGTCTCCAAAACCAATGAAGAAGCAAACTCTTGCCTGCGAATGCTGAGGGATACGAAAAAACAATATCGAAACCTTTGGTTTCACTATGAACAAATACTGACGGGTTTAGCCAACACACTTTGGCTTCCTTGTCAAAAAGATCAACATTAAAACTTTTGCATTGATTTTGATTTCAAAAAAAAAGAACAAAACAGTAAAAACAGAGAAGCCTTGTTACACCCCGTGAAATCGAAAAAGGTCATCTCTGGCAATCAGCATAAACAAATCTCGCCTAGAGAACAGTAGTTCATTTGGCAAATTAAAAATAGCTTCACAGTGTGTACATGTGGTTACTGGTAGCAAAGCAATGCAGAACTTTCTCATGATTGCTCTTAGGAATAAAATGTCCACATATATTAAGTTGATGTAGAGAGCCAGCAGAGTTTTCAGCTTGTAGATTACACAGTTCTATCATTGGAAGTAATTTTTGAATAGAGGGCAAGACGATCGGATTGATTTTGAAATCTTCGCTTTAGATGTCTCATGTCATGGATTTAGCATACGGCTAGATTGATGCTTCACTTAGTGAGCGTGACATCGACTAATTATATGGAGTTTTGACAAAATTAATTTGAATGCTGGGTGCGACATGCATTTGTTGAGTCTAGGTTATTTTTTCAGTACGAATAAATGTATCTACAATTCTCAGTCGAAGAAATTTAACTTTGCAGCCTCCTAACCTAGATAACAGTGGACTCCCGCTGGTAGTGAGCTTCACGTAAAAGAAATCTCAATATAATTAACTAGCATAATTACAGAATCAGGTTATGATATTCTGTTGTAACACTTTTCTACATACCGCGTTTTGCTATCGAATTTGCATTTTACAATAACTGTCTAATTTCTCGCGCGCTGATTGGCTCATTTTTATCATCAATAAGAGTACAGACGAATTTAATTTATGCAAGCTTTCAAGGTCAACTTTGAGCTGTCAAACTGTCAACTTTTTAACCGGTGAGATTTTATGGACTTTTTTTACGTAGCCAATCAAAAAGCGAGAAAAGCTATTGACAATGTTCGCGTCATTTTGAATAAAATTCACTTATCTTTGTTTACGGCAAGTTTACGGCGTCTTTTCCCCTCATTTATTCCCGGCATTTGACCATTTTGGAGTTTGTTATTGTAAAAAACAAATTGGCGTCAGTTTTTTATGCGTCTGTCCTCTTATTGATGATGATGTTTACTGCGGAGCCACTCGCCCGCGGCTCGTGGTTCCACAGCAACTTGGACAATGTTAAGACGCAATTTATCATCACGTCAATTGTATTTTATTTATCATCACCTCAATTTGTTAATTGTATGACGATTGTTGTCATGCGTGATGCAAATTGGGGTTCCCAGCAAGATAGAAGTTAAACGTACAAAAAATGTCAACAAAACTGACGGTAGCATAGAGAGCATTACTTTCTTGTGTGGTGAATAGCAATACATGACGCAAATGAAGGTTCCTAAAAAAGGATAAAATGTTAATAAAACTGACTTTTGTTCCATTGCCTTCTCTGCGCATATATGAATTGCCATGTTGAGATTGCTCCAGTCAAAGCCCGGCTCTTTCCTCAAGTTTACGATCATAACCGGCAAGGGACGAGGATACCCGATCTTGTCCTTGAAACAACCAAGATATTCGTATGTCACTGGTTGAACTGTGAAGAAAAAAGTATCTTAGCTACCATTTCAAACTTACCATATAGGGTAGCCTGCGTAACCCGCGTTTCCGCATTTTGGGTGCACATTGAGAATCATCCTCACTCGCCCCAATGTCAGTGGGCGTCCAAAATTAGGAAAATCCAATTCGTACGAAAACGCTCGCTACTCAGGTTACAACTATGAATTCATAAACAACGGCTTATAATAATCACTGCGTTGGATCCTGGATCGAAAGGAGTAGATGAAACCTGAGCACGGATTCTTTTTGTCTTGTTTTGGGCAAGACTACAGTCCTTTATTCTCA
Source organism: Orbicella franksi (assembly GCF_964199315.1). Taxonomy (NCBI): domain Eukaryota; kingdom Metazoa; phylum Cnidaria; class Anthozoa; order Scleractinia; family Merulinidae; genus Orbicella; species Orbicella franksi. The sequence continues at coordinate 11,729,336 of NC_138156.1, read as the reverse complement.
CAGTACTAATCCTTACAAATATTAGAACGAACTGGCAGTGCTGGGCGAGAATCCAGTATTAACAAGCAACTCATCCAGGTGAAATAGCAATGCTATTGTCCAGTTCCAAATTCTTTTCTCCAGAGACCACGATTTTGATTGACAGCACGAAAGGGCCTTTGACGAGGCTCTGTTTCGTATTGTAAGCAAATCGGATTTTGGCGAAATATCCTTTTCCCAGAACGGCCGCAAGTCAATTAATCTTCGGCTTTCAAATTGGAGCCAGCCAGAAGCCAAAAAGCTCGTGGGCTATGGGGACAAGAATACGCTTTTCATTCGCCATTCCCACATCTCCATTAACATACCTTTTTTTAAAATATTTTTTTTTTTTACTATTGCATACAATACTAACATTACTTACACTACTAATATCACTTACGCCACTACTGACATTACTTACAGTACGACCGTTACTTACACTACGATTACTACTAACACTACAATTACACTCTACAACTACTACTGATATTCAACCTACACAACTGATAATACATACATTCCTTGTTTGGCCCCCAAAATTTTGCATAAGCATTGTT
>NC_138156.1:11661261-11726261 GCF_964199315.1 Orbicella franksi | reverse complement strand
GGAGTTATTTCTTGAGGAACAGTGAGGTTTGAAGCTGAATAAACGAGTTGTGATCGACTCAAGGATTTTATTATAAGTACTCTCCCAAATAATGTAAGATCGCGCGCTTTTCACATGTCGAGATTGGTTTGCATTTTCCGCAGTTTAAGGTTGAAATTTATTTGCTTATTTCCATTTTCATCGTATGAGACATAAATACCTAAGATTTTAACCGGACTATGCAACCATTTCAATTGTAAGGGGTTGCTTTTGTTTCTTTCCCATCTTCCCAGCCAAATCGCATTTGTTCTTTTGCGGTTCAGTTTTAAGCCTGCCAGAATACCAAGATTTTCGACTACCTTCAAGGCTTTTTCGACAGAAGCCAAGTCAGCACAGGAGAAGTTTGTGTCGTGTGCGTATTGACTTAACTTCAATTCGTTCCCTAATATTTCGATTCCTTTGATGCTGGGTTCTTGTCGAAGTTTGTCAGCCATTATCTCTGCTGAAAGAATGAACAGATACGGTGATAAAGGACATCCCTGACGGACACCTCTAGACGGTCTGAACCATTTTGTTAGAAAACCATTATTTAATGAAGCGCTCTCAATATTCTTGCAAAACGTGGAAACCCGTTTTTTAATACTCGTGCCAAATTTGAAGGCGTCTAATGTTCTCATCATAAAAGGCCATTCTAGGGAGTCAAATGATTTCCGGAAGTCCAGGGATACCAAAATACCCGGGGTTTTATGCGCCTTAGTATATTCAATGGCATCGATTATAAGCCGGATATTTTCACCTATATAACGTCCTTTAATGAAGCCCGTTTGGTCATGATTAATTAACTTTGGCAGCGATGCATCTTTTTGCTATTGCTTTGGATGCGATATTGCAGTCAACGTTAAGAGGCGTAATTGGTCACCAGTTCGATAAGTCCAACAAAGAGCCGTTCTCTTTTGGAATCAGAGTAATGACTCCCCTTCTTTGAGAGATGGTAAGCTCGTTTGCCTCGTAAGTCTCGTTGAAAACTTGAAATGAGATGATGTCCGAGAAGTTCGAAAAAAAAATGTAAAACTCTAATGTGAAACCATCCTCACCCGGAGACTTATCATTTTGAAAGGTCTCTAAAACCTTTTTACATTCTTCGTACGTTAAAAGACCTTCCATATTATCTCGCTCTTCATCAGAAAGCCTGGGGAGAGACTAATTCTGAATATATTCAAAGTAATCATCCTGTGTTGTGCTGTCTGCTGACATATAAAGGTTTTGTTAAAGTAATTCTCGATAGTGTCTAAGCCGATCAGCGTCTCGTTTTTAGCAATTGTTTCATCCTCCATTCGGAGCTCCGTTATAGTTTTTTTGATGTAATTTCTTTTTTCAAGGTTAAAGAAATATTTTGTGGGACGTTCGCCCATTTCAATCCATCTACATTTTGATCTAAAAATTGCTGCCAATCCCTTCTTGTCATGTATTGATTGAAGTTCTGTTTTGACGTTATTAAATTCTTTTAAGACCAGATCGATTTCATGGGAGTGAAAGTTGTTACAACTGATGTCGCCTAACACATTTAGTTGGTGCCTAATTTCCATCTCCCTACGATATATTGATTTGGCCTTATTTTTACTAAAAGAAATGGTTGCTGCTCTAATTTCCATCTTAAGCATTTCTCAAAAGAACCGTTTGTTTACTGAGTCAGAGTAATAAATGCAAGTTTGGACGTATGTTTCGCGGATTTTGTTGACGTATTCTTCATCATTCAAAAGAGAGTTGTTAAACTTCCAGAGTCCGGGTCCCCTGGTTGTTAGGTTAGACCACGACAATGAAAAGTAAATTACTTTGTGCGGTGCTATTGAGGAATAATTTTCACTTTTCTTTACTTATTGTTCTAGATGTTTAGCAACAAAAGGTAAGGTAAGGTAAGGTAATTTATTTTACGTCAAGAACACGGGGAGTGGTTGCCCAAGTCTCCCGAGCCAGGGGAATCAATTCTAGATTTCATTTTTAGAGTTTTTGATTCGTAGGAGTATTTGCGTCGCTTTGGGTGTTGTACTCTTTGAATATCTATAAGGTCAAAAATATCCAGCAGAATTTAGATTTTTGATCTTTAAGATACGAAAAAATGCTCCTCCTTTCACTCTGTTCCCTATAATTCCCCTAACATTACGCGATATTATGTCATAAGTTAATGAGAATCCTCTCTTCTAATTTCGAAGAGATTCCTGTCCCCAAATGCAGATAAGATAATATCTCAATTAACGACTACCTTAAATATTTACCAGGTCGTTTTTTTTTTCATACACTCCGTGTGGTCGGCCCTCTGGAGAAGTTTTAGTGAAAACTTTCCCGTCTATCGACCACGCACTAACCAGAAGACCCTATTTGCGTTTTTGGTTGGTTTGCTTTAGGAGCTCCCGTCTGTAGGAAGTGAGGTTTTCGTTGAGATAAATTCTTTCTGCTGCCACTTGCGTTGCCGCGGTTGAAAAGGGAAATAATTCCGATACCCGGACATTGATAATTTGTTCTTCTTCCTCCACTGAGCCGCGCTCGCCTCTCTTGTGCTTTCCTTCAAGATTTACTCTGCCGCTCATATAGTGTTTTTAATTCAAGGCTGTCGAATTACTTACAATTTTCTCAATTTGGGGAAGGAACACATTCCTTTCATAATGTGCTTGTGCACGCTAACCCCGCGCATGCCCTCCCGCTAGGAGGCATACTTGGAAGAGCAAATGCTTTCACAAAAAGAAACTCAAAGTGTAGTCAACAAAGTTCCAGTCTGCTCTTGATCCACCCAAATAAATGAAATTTAATACAAAAAATTGCCTCAAAAAATACCATCTGATGTTTGTTGGGTTTCTGAGCAACGGATAAGCGATAAATAGGATAGATGGACACTGGCTGTTGCGTTCCAGTGCTGAATTATAGTAATTCCCGCGACAGTTTTGAGTTCATATGTTCAAAAGTTCAGCAATAAACTGTCTCCCCTCAGTTCTCCTTAAAAGTCACTAAACACTTGCCAGATAACTTTCGGCTAAATAAACAAAATTAAGTTAATAACTTATCAGCAATGGATTTTTTAAACAATTCACCGTAAAAAATACCGGTAAAAACGAACGACATTTCGGCCGCCCTGAAACCAATGTTCGCGTTGTTCTCCCATTCAAAGATCAGGCCTCAGCTCATACTCTACGCGGTCAACCTAAAACTCATACTCTTGAGAGAGGTAGGACCAGCTGAGAGAAAGCCGAAATGCATGATCAAGCATAATTTTTAGCAGGCCACATTTATATCGGTAATCGACATGACTCTTGTAGTACAACATGAGGCCAGTGTTTCTGGGTTTCACATTAACGTTTGTCTCAATGTACGTAGCAGCATACCATGGATTTCCATCTCCATGGTAAACCTGACCGACGAATGACAGTGGTTAAGAGTCTCAAGGAAAACACTTGCTGATGTGTTGTCGGGCATAATGCTAATCGTATCGTCCACATATCTCCTGTAATATATGGGTCATCATTTGGACCGAGATAAACCCGAGGCGCATAAATACGCAAAAAAAGAGCAAGGCCAATATCTATCTATCTTGACCGAACAAGCTTGGCTTAAACAATAAAGGATTTATTCTATGGAAAGAGAACACTATTTTCCTGCAGGACACAGCGGGTAGTCCCAAGCTAAAAAGATAGAGCCATCTTGCCCGCGCGGGTAGCCAATCACAGCGCAGGAATCGGTTCACCGAGCTAGCCATATAATAAGTGGGCATCTTGCCTTCGCGTTCCAGGGTTTTTCTTTTTTTTCAACGCCGCACGTGAAAACATTAGTTAGCTGGTGACCGAGCGTGGAGCCCATGGAGACGCCATCGGTCTGTTGACCATTAAACAGGAAAAGTTGATCAACTTTACCTCTTCAATGACGAACTAAACGAACTTTATATGAAACTTTAAGGTAAAAGGCTGTTAAAATTATGAGTCTAAACGTTTTCGATCTGTTTGATCATCATCAGAGTGAAATAATATGCATACGCTCAGTGTTCTTATAGTTCAGGTAATGCCAGTTATGTAATACCCGTTCCCATGGGGAACATGGTGAGGTCCAGTGATTGCACTTGTTTGTTTAGTTCTGGACGGAAGCGTGCGATGTAGAACGCTTCTTTTATTCTCCTTTTTAACCATGAATTGGCAGTGGTTAAAACGTCCCACGAGAACTTGTGGTTAGGGTGTTTTCTGATGTGCTTGGCTGGCTCCGACTGCTTATTATCATGTGAATGTTCATTAACACGAACCTCGGGGTTGCGTGCTGTTTCCCCAATGCATGTTTGTCCACAAGTACACTTGCCTTTGTAAATGACGTGTGACGGTGTGTGTTTTTGTCGAACTTTATCAGTAAGGTTTTTTTAAAACAATTCACGATAAAGATTACGAGTAAAAACGAAAGTCGTTTCGACCGCTCTGCGCTCATTATCAAGTTAAATGTTGAGGGTAAAATTTACATATAGGTATATCTATATGTTAACAGATATCATCCTCTCTCCATAATAGATAATCTCTACGAATAGATATCATCCAATCTCCATAATAGATATTCTCTGTTAATAGATATTCATCCTCTTTCCATCTAGCTATCTATATAGATGTAAGGAGGATGCAGGAACAGCGGTCGAAACGTAGTTCTTTTTATCCGTAATTTTTACCGAAACTCATACTTGATTCTTTAATTAGAATACACTACTACCCGCACACGAAGTCTGTTGTAGCTGTACTTACGACAAAATCGAGTTCCAAACATGAACTGAAAATATTCTCGTGAATATTCTTAGACTATAGCCTATGACATTTCTGTTTTCGAATGTATTTGGTGTCTGGGTGATGTTAAAGTAATTTTGGAGCCAGCCTGCAGGGGCCTGACATCATGCACCTAAAAGTTTCCCAGCTTTTCCTTTAAGCAATTCTATCTTTATAGAACTTACCGACGGAAAGGCAAAGAAGAAAGGCGAGTACACAAAGTGATTTCATCGCAACGGAGTTGAAAGGCGTAACTATTCCCAGAAGGCGGAATTTTTATGTCCCGGTAGACTTTAACGCTTGGTTTGACGACAAAAGGATTTATGTGTATTTATTACTGGCTGTCATTTATAACGAGCCAATGAAAATTAAACGTTTTAACACTGTCACCAGGAGGGAGGGGGTAACTCTATTGTTTTCCGGTATTGATTCGTGACCGACCCATCGCTACCAGTGTGACGTCACATAGCAATGAGTGAGCGCTTCGAGTAGCTTAGCGATTACGCTATTGAAGAAGGACAACAGAGGTTAAGAAAGACAAAAAAACAGGCCTAATGTCGCGTTTGTTCGCTAAGTGTAGGTGTGTACTGTTTGTTGCTGCTTTTTGTCTGTGTGCTCTATTTGTTTTAGTTTTGTGAGCGCGTTATCGAGTATCCTTGTTGAATTTTGTTCCGGGTAAGTGGCGGGACCACCATCTTGAAAACGGGATGAGAGAAGTCAACGTAAAACGTTCGCGTTTTCTCTCTTAAAAGACATACCAATAGTCTTGTTAATAGGACGTTTAATTCGCGTGTATCTCTGTGTCGATTGAACCAGCCGTTCCTCTCATCAATCCGTTTGAGTGTTGAGATGCGATGTGATCGGTTGTTGTATGTTTTGGAGAACTTTTGGTGATAGTTATCAGGCCTTTGAATTCAATTCTTTGTGTTTCAACTTCGTTTGCCATTTGTGTTTTAATTGTGTCCGCTGTATGGGAGATAATCTAATCGGCGCGCGTCGCGGGTCGCGGGTAAATTGTCACGGGTCGCGGGTAAATTGTCACGGGTCCGAAAAATTGAACTTTTGCTGTTTCCTAGTTTTCCAAAAACAACAATAGCAATAGCTTTAACATTAGCGGATAATAAATTTTAAAATTTTAGTTTACTATTATTTGCAAGAAGTAGAGAGCAAAACAGACAACAAACTCTCAAAATTCAAACACATCCCTTCAAGTAGACAAACAACGAACCCACGAAGTTCAAACGGATCGATCCCTAAAATATGTAATCAGTTTACAGTATTACAAAGGCAAACCATTATTTTTCAAAGCTGCTATTGTGACGTCACTAATTGTTCTGTCCGCTCTGATTCTATCCGGTGGTTTTCAATTAGTCCAATGCAGAATATTGCTTATGCATTGTTGTTTCAGACAAAAATAAAACATCGTGTCTGTAACGAAATTCTGTTCATAAGGGACATAAAGCTCTTTAACGTAGACGTTTAATTCATCTTCATTTTGTATTCTTCTACAAGCCCGGCATCTTGGTGCCGGTCCTCTTTTCTTTTTCTTTAATTCTAGAGTCCAGACTTGTTGGGTTTTACTACGAGGGTCATTTGAAAGAAGTTACTGTATTATTTCTTTTCTAGTTTTGTTGGTGCCCTTTTTATACATCAGGTTTTGGGGAATGACTGAGTAGGAATTTCCAACAACAGACAAGGCCTCGTTATCAGTTAAAAACAGCTGATGCAACAGATTACTGTTCTCCGGCAGTCGACATATGTCAAGTAATGTCCATATTATATGTTTACATAATTCTTTTCCAGAATTCTTCACGAAATCTGCACAACCACGAGAGGGACTTTTCCTATTTCTACTTTATGATTAGAATTTTTTCTTAGCTTTACTACGATGAAGGCTCTTTGATGGGCTGTGGAGAAGTCCATTGATTTTATCTTGATTCAGGTGATCAAAGTAAAATAAGACTGACCGACACCACAAAATATAGACAACTGTATACAGTTTAAAAAGACGAGGGAGCAGATTTTTAAAAATTGAACTCTTCGACACTGAAACGTGTCAATGGCATCCGTTGCAGAGTGACAGACTGACCTATGTCCAGTACAAGGTACAAGGCAGGCACCGCGCATCGTTAGGGACTGGGAAAGCTTTTGGCCCCACTTTTCACGAGATTCAAATTATGCCATTCGCGATTTAGTCTCAGATATTCGTGGTGGTTTCTTTTTTATCATATGACGAATACATAGATATCAGCTGAAACAAGGAGCAATTAAAACAAAATTATTATTAAAATTATTATTACGTTCGTTAATTTTAGATTCATTTCCAGTCATTTCAAATCAATTTTCGCATTTTAGCGCCCCACTCAGAAACCCACTTCGCGGAAAAGGGCAATTTATTTTTGTTTTTTTATAGCTATTGTTATTGTTACTGTTACTTCGGACCCGCGACAATTTTATGGACCCGCGACACGCGCCGATTGGATTATTTCGCTGTATGGTGATATTTGTTGGCTTTCATCGTACAGCAGCTTTACTTGGTGGCTTTTGTTGTGAGGGTTTGTTGACTTTTTTTTTCCTGTCTCGTTGCAACTGTTGACTTATTGCTGTCCACTGCAATTGTGGTGTTCAGTGTTGTGATTTCATATTTACAACAAAGTGCAAATTAGAGTTAGCCTGAGTAAGCTGTTTTTGGTTTTCTTCTTGCCACTTACAGTTTTGGTATAAAAATATATAGCATTTAAATATAATTACAGTTATGGTGAAATCAATGATTTATTTATCTTTTGTCAGAACCTGATAACTTGGCTTATTCCTGAACAATGCCACATCTTAAATGATGCTGTATAGCTTGTTCCAGGTTCTCGGTCATGGGCACGATCGAAAAAAGTGGCGAGCAACAAGCGGGTTCTTGTAGAGAAAGAGACCGAGAGCTTGGAACAGGCTAATGATGCTGTGACTGTCCTGCTTTGCCATGTTAATGGCTCCTGTTTCTTAAACCTCCAAAAATTTCAAGGTTGCATTGTAGTCTTTTCATCCCTTTAAGTTGTCATTATATTCCAACTAAAAAACAACCCTCCACTAAATGTCACTAAATAGATATTGCAGCATAGAACTCAAAATAAATGACTGCAAATGCTACGTGTTAGAGTGCAGAAATGCTGTAAAAACAATCAGACATTTATTCTTATTCTTATTTATTTTTAATTTAAACAAGTTTTATGCCTATTAGCTCTTTTTATTTATTCTGCTTTTATAATCATCTCCTGCTCTTCACAGGTCCACATCAGCCTATAGGTTCAATTATGACTATAGGTGCCATTTAATCCATCAAATGTTGTCGCTTCCATGTCTTTGTCTAATTGCATCACTAAATGCTCCAGCTACAACTATGAAATATTCTCCAGTGGAGAGGTATTCTCCTATTTTAAAATCTTCTGTTACATAATCAGCTTATGTAGTTCTATTTATTCTGTCACCTTTCAGGCATAGTCGTAATGCAGAGTGTTTGATAATTAGTATGCATTGTCCCGCAAGCCCAAATATATGCAGAGACGCTTTTGGAACTTTCTAAGATTTACATAAGTATAAAAACTTGTAAGTTTAGCTCGGCATTTTATTCATTATTAGTGTGTGTGTTCAAGCAATAAAACTTTTGCCAACCGGAGTAGTTAACATGGTGTCAGGATTTTACAAACCCAGCCAAGACTAACGTCGACAGCGATCACCGCCAGCTTTTCGGAAAGATAAATTCTCTCAATCCACAATGGCTGAATTGGAGCATTTACCAGCGCCGAAAGGAAACTTCACGCCGGGCCCCGAATGTTACCAAAGGTACTTAGATTGGGTTGAGGAATGTGAACTCCTTTTGAATGGTCCGTTAGCTTCGAAGAGCAAAGCCGTGAAAGTAAATTATGTTCTCATTTGGGCAGGAAAAACTGGAAGAACGCACATAAAGTCACTGAATCTCACCACGGAACAGAAGGGAGATCCAAGCGTGTTGTTAAAAAAGTTCGTGGAGTGGACAAAGCCGAAATCCAACGCACTCGCAGCCGCATCAAACTTCCGCCGCCTGGAGCAAGGTGATCTTAGCCTTGCAGAGTACATTGACAAAGCCACTATTCTGTGCGACCAGTGTGAATATCCTCCAGAAGCCCGCGATCGACTACTTCGGGATGCAATAGTAATTCGGCTACGCTCCAAAGAGGCCTATTACAAGTGCATTGAAAAAGGCTCAGCATTGACGCTGGAAGAGGCAATAGAAATCGCTCAGAATCAGGATGCCACAGCACACCAGGTTGGTTACATGCGACCGGAATTCAAAGGCGATCCACTACAAATGGAAATTCATAAACTCCAAGGAAACAGCCAGACAGGAGCCAAGTGGAACAGACAGCAGCCCCAAAGACCCGGTTCCAACAATAAGCCCCATAGGACAGGTTCCAAGGATCAGAAACAAATAAAGTCCAAAAGAGAAAGTTGTTTCAACTGTGGAGCGAAACCGTCACATCCCAAAAGTGAGTGTCCCACAAAGAAGGCAAAATGCTTCAAGTGTGGGAAGGAAGGGCATTACGGTTCCGTGTGCATATCAAAGAGTAAAAATGCACGTGTCAATGAGTTACAGGTCCAGTCTGCAACAGCTCCCGAGTACGTGGACTGCGTACTGCATGAATACGAGCCAGTTTACTTCAACGCGCCTATTCATCACCTCAAGAGAGAAACAGTGGAAAGTCTCAATCATCCAAAATCGGAACCTCACATCCGCGCGTTATGGATCAGCCAGGAATCTTCATCACAAATCTTCCAGATTGATTGTGAGGTTGATACCGGAGCAAGTTGCAACATTCTGCCGTTGTACAAGGCTAAAGCACTCTTCGGAGACGACTTGAAGTTGGGCAAACCAACCGTGAATCTCAAAGGCTATAATGACAGTCCAGTGGAAAACCTTGGATCCTGCATTGTGTGCCTTTACCATGGTAACAAGACATTCAGAGTTTTGTGCGAAGTCGCAGACAGCAAAGGTCATATGATCCTAGGCAGGAAGCAAGCGTTAGTCATGGAATACGTCAGTTTCCCTGAGATCCAGAAACCTGCTGTCCAGGCAAAGACAGATAGGTCTATCAAGACACTCGTAGAAGAGCCGGCGAAGAACACTAATGGTCCAGCAATTCCAAAAGTTCAGAAATGCACTGACCCAGTGGTACCAGTGATCCAAAAGCGTTCTCAAGAGAAGATCACTATTAATGGAAAGACACACTCGTTGCCTACAACTAAGGATTATTTACTGCAGGAATACGCTGATGTGTTTCAAGGCATAGGAACTTTGCCAGGTGGACCTTATCGTATCCAATTAAAAGAAGGCTACAAACCCGTTCAACACCCACCGCGCCAAGTTGCGGTTAGCCTGAAACCGCCCGTCTAGACCCAAAAGGTCTCAACCAAGCGATAAAGAGGAATCAGTGGTACAGCAGAACAGTTGATGAAATCCTACCGGAGCTAGCACATTTCAAGTACTTCAGCTTGCTTGACGCGAAGTCGGGGTATTGGCACGTCCCTCTTGACAAAGAGAGCAGTTTCCTGACAACCTTCAATACACCCTGGGGGAAGTACCGATGGCTGCGCCTACCCTTTGGGCTAGAGGTAGCAGGAGATGTTTTTCAGGAAAGAATCGACAGAGTGCTGAGAAGTGTCCCCAATAGCGCTGGAATCGTTGATGATATCCTTTGCCATGGCAACGAAGAAACTACCCATGACGCTGCAGTCATCATCCTGCTAGAAACAGCGAGAGCCAACAATCTCACCTTCAATGCAAACAAATTTGTGTTCAAGTCTCACGATTGTGCATTCTTTGGAGGAAATCGTACCCCAGCCGGGTACAAGATGGACCCTAAAAAAGTGTAAGCCATCACAGGAATTAAACCACCAGAGAACCTCCAAGATCTGCAAAGCTTCCTAGGACTGGTGAACTACCTAAACCGGTTCAGTCCAGCACTGGCAGATTTAACAGCACCGCTTAGAGCGCTCTGTAAGAAGGACACCCTCTTTACCTGGGAGAACTCGCAACAAGCAGCATTTGAGGCTATTAAGAAGGAGATTACGAGTGCACCAGTGTTGGCATACTTTGATCAGTCCAAAGCTAGCACTATTCAGTCAGACGCATCCAAGAAAGGCTTAGGAGCAGTCCTACTCCAAGATGGTAAGCCTGTGACCCACGCATCGAGGACCCTCACCGAGAAAGAACAACGTTACTCGAACATTGAACGAGAGCTGCTCAGTGTCGTCTTTGCCCTTGAAAGATTTCATCATTATGTGTATGGATACATAGCGACGGTGCAAACAGATCACAAGCCATTGGTCAGCGTGTGGAAGAAATCCATAGTGTGTAACTCACCACGCCTTCAGAGGCTATTGCTGAGACTATCCCAGTATGATGTGAGCATTGAATACCTGAAAGGAAAGGATAACGTCGTAGCTGACGCACTATCCAGAGTGTCTCCTCAGCCAACACCTAAAGAAGGAGAAGACGAGGAAGAATTCATCCCAGTTCACATGCTCACAGAGGAAATCCCCGCCGATCCTACGAGAATTGGAGTTTTCAGACGCGCAACTGCAATAGACACTACTTCCGGCTTACTGATGCAAGTGGTAATGAATGGTTGGCCTGAATTAAAGAAAGATTGCCACCCACTTCTTGTAAACTACTGGACGTACAGAGAAGAGATCAGCGCAGAGAATGGTCTATTGTTCAAAGGCCAGAGACTCATAGTTCCTGAGAAACTGTGCAGCAGAGTCCTCCAAACCATCCACGAAGGTCACTTTGGTTATGAGAAGATGCAGCTGATAGCCCGAGAAGCAGTATTCTGGCCAGGAATAACCTCAGATTTACCACAGACAGCCCAGAGCTATGAAGTGTGCCAGACGTTCTCGAGGAGCCAACAACGTGAAACACTGTTGCCCCATGAAGCTCCTCAAGGACCTTGGGAGAAGTTAGGAATTGATTTCTTCGAGTTTCAGTCTACCACTTATCTCCTGATAGCGGACTATTAAAGTAGGTTTCCTGTGGTCAGAAAAGTACGCAGCAGTTCCGCAAGCGCTAACACCGAGATTCTGAAGCAGGTGTTTAGCGAATATGGAGTACCTCAAACCGTTATGACAGACAATGGCCCCCCATTCTCGTCAAAGGAATTTGCAGCCTTTGCAAACCAGTACCGATTCGACCATATCACGTCCAGCCCTCGTTACCCGCAGAGTAATGGTTTCTTTGAACGTATGGTGCAGACGGTCAAGCAGTGCATAAGAAAGTGTGCAGCCGCAGGACATGATCCAAACTTAGCTATGTTGATCTACAGAGCCACACCCCTTGCTACCAGCATACCGTCACCTGCAGAGCTATTGAATGGACGAAAGTACAGAGCATTACTTCCAACCAGATCCCCTATCCAGAATCCCCATTGTCAGGTTGTCCGAGAGCAAATGGTGAAAGACGAGGACAAAATGTGCGAGCACTACAACAAGACTGCAAGGGATCTACCTTCACTGTCACAGAATCAGAGAGTGTACGTACAAGTTCACCCCCAGTGTAACCAATGGACCCCAGCAACCGTTACCAAAACGCCAGTAGCGTCGAAACTACTAATGGAGCCCAGTTAGTGAGAAATCGTCGCTTCATTCGTCCAGCTCAAGAGACTGTTCCGATACCTGCCGAGAGTGTAAAGCATGACGACAGCACTAGCAGTGAACGACCAAGACGTGTGATTACAAGACCTAAAAGACTTAAAGAGACAAGTTAATTAGTTTCAGCTTTCAGTTAAGGCCTCAAGCTATTTTCAATTAGAGGGGAGATGTTACATAATCAGCTTATGTAGTTCTATTTATTCTGTCACCTTTCAGGCATAGTCGTAATGCAGAGTGTTTGATAATTAGTATGCATTGTCCCGCAAGCCCAAATATATGCAGAGACGCTTCTGGAACTTTGTAAGATTTACATAAGTATAAAAACTTGTAAGTTTAGCTCGGGATTTTATTCATTATTAGTGTGTGTGTTCAAGCAATAAAACTTTTGCCAACCGGAGTTAACATCTTCGAGCAGATTCTGTACATTACCAAAAATACTTGAAGGATAATAAACACAATGGCTTCCACTTGACTTTAAAAATATGCTCCATATTTGTCCTTGGACATTATCTGTTCCTATCTTCTCGGAATGGATAATGTCCACAGAGTGGACACCGAATGAAGGCTACTTTTCATAAAACCTGCATTACCAAATAAAGGAATGATTGAGTGACTGAATCAGTATTTCTTCCTCGGACTCCGGAGGCTTATAAGCTTCATTCTCCTCCGATGTGCTTAGCAGCTATGCTCTCATTCTGACCATATATGGCCGTACATGCCCTGCCTGATCCATTGTTAGTGGTTTTATTTGTGGTTAGTGTGATAGCAGTCAGCGCTGAAAATCTTGATGTTAGCTCCAGAGAATTTCCCCTCTTTTGCGCTGTTTCGTGTCCTCATACATGTAGCTCAATCTTTAGTCATCCTTGTGTAAAAATGGTTGAATTTCACCACCCTAGCTTTTTGTTCAGTATGGTATTAAAGTCAATAAGGTTGGTGGCATCTATTTTAGTTGCTGATGTAACAGAAAAGTCACATTTTTTTAACTTCACACCAATTCAGTGAAACTATCGTAAATTTGGGATCTCAAATTAATTCCAAATTAAACTTGTCAATTGATTTATACTGGCAATCAAGCTGTGGTAAGCCTTTGTATGGCTCTGTTCCTTTAAAGGAAATATCTCGGGCTGTTATAATCAATGGGAGTTTAATAAAGAGGCATGGAAAAGTGCTTAAGGGGGTGCAAAAATGAAGCAGGAACTTGTAAATTTGACAGCATGATTGAACATATGAAAAAAATATGTAGCTCTCATATGTATGTCTTGACAGGTGATAAAGAAATTTTTAAAAATCTAAACTAAGGTGAGTTAAAAACTCCATGCCAGTTGATCATCCAGAGGGAGGGGGGAGCATTAGCCTTCAAAGGAAAAATGTTCATCAGAATCCCTAAGTGCTGCCCAGTGTGGCATTCTGGAAGGGAATTTGTACATTATGATATGTTCCTTCCAGTGACATTCCCTGCGAAAAAAACCGAAGTGTCTTTAATAACCTGTGGGACACAACTTTTTAGATGACCAAAAGGGGACTATTGGCTGATTATGACCTTGCAAATCGATAGATTCTGACGAATATATTGAATTAACATCATTCATAAATTTTTAAAATATCAAATTCCAAACTAAAATCAGGGAAAAGCTAGTCACAATTAGGCCGCCGGCCAGGAACTAGGCTGAGTTTTTCATGTGGCACAACTATGTATAATAGTTGCTGCAGATCGACCTAACATATAAGAAAATTAAGGCTTCTCTTTTCTCAAATAAAACAAAATAAAATAGAACCGAATAACTAATCAAACCATGAATATTAAACAAATTACGGATATTGCTAAAAATGTAAACTGTAGTACGACAAAGGTGAAATAAGACAGAAAACTTACCTAATCTGGCTGTCTGAAACATGGCTGTTTTCCCACATAGCCAGTTTTTGCACTTTGAAGGGATTGATGAGACGAACCACGAGCACTGAAGAACTTAAATTCCACATACAAGAAGCCAAGCGTACCCTCTGTCGAACCTCCTATTCTTGTGTCAAAAGAGCTCTGCTTCGCTTTGCAGTGGCCCTCAAAAGGTCAATCAGCTAACAGTTTTGCCGTTGACAAATTAGCTTCAAAACAAAGTTCTCGATCAAATATTATCTACCTGATGAATCTTTTGGCCAACAAAAAGTACCAAATAAAGATTCTTCGATGTAATATAAACCACATACTAACGAACCCAAGCAAATGGAGCAGAATATCGGAGCGAAATTCCGCATTTTTATCAACCTCTTCTACTTCACCCATTGGGCGCCATTTTGAATTTCATCCAAGCGAAACGTGACGTCACACTGGCAGTGATGACTCAACCAATATTTTGCTTAGAGACTGTCAAAAATTTTAACAAATCATCTTCTTTGCTATGGAGTTCCATTCCCGCCAAAAATCAAAGTTGATCACAACATTCAATTTGACAGTCTAACAATTAACTTGGCAAACATCAACATCATAATTTCACTCTTCAACTTTCTACTTTGTATCACAATCATTGAAACTTTGAACATCAACTTTCAAAGTGACAGTTCAACGTTCAACTTTATCCATCAACATTCAATGATTCATGTTAACATGTCAACAATGATCTTGACACATGGGCTGTCAGCGAAAGATGAAGTTTGAATCTCCAAGTCGAATGTTGAGTCACCAAAGGCGCACCAATCCTGCCAAAATTCAACTTGAGAATTAGACTTTCAGGTTGATAACTCAACATGAAATGTTACGTGTTAATATCCGTGTTTAGCAATGAACATTCCTATTGCTGGTGACGTAAATGTGTTCACAATGACGTAATGTTCAATTTCGCAAAGTTGGTTTCAACCTCGTTCCCAGGGTCCTCTCTCTTCCTCCCTCGTGAAAGTACCCTGGTTGCGGCTGGTCACGTGTATGCCAACCGAAGCCGCACAGAGGGTGGGTCCTCAACTTAAATTTAGTTAACACTGCCTAGGGAGGTGAATGTTGCGCTGCTATACAGACGTTGTTTATTTTGAAAGTGAAGCAAGTTGTTTGTCAGAGATCCTGCCTGACCAATGCTTCGTCGCTATGATCTGAACTTCTATGAGTATGAAATGCTAATTGAGAGAGAACTTTGCTTATTTTTCAGTGCTTTTTAAAAAACCGTCAACAACCTGCCTCGGATTAGTTTAATCAGTTTTTCACAGCAAAAGAATTAAGTAAACGTCATATTATCGATGGGATGCATTCAGCTAAATGAGAAGCTAATTTCTTGGCCGAAAATTGGACTTACCGCTAAAACAGTTTTAAAACGAAAGCAGTTGGATTTTGCGAACGCGCGACCGATGTCGCCGTTGTCAAGTTCTTCATAAAATTTCTCATAGCAAGAGAACCGAATGACCGTCAAACTGTCGAGTCACCAAAGGCGCACCAATCCCGCCAAAATTCAACTTGAGAATTCGACTTTCAAGTTGATAATTCAACATAAAATGTTACCTGTCAATGTCCGTGTTTAGCGATGAACATTGCTATTGCTGATGGCGTGAATATGTTCACAATGACGTAATGTTCAATTTCGCAAAGTTGGTTTTAACCTCGTTCCCAGGGTCCTCTCTCTTCCTCCCTCGAGAAAGTACCCTGGTTGCGGCTGGTCACGTGCCTGCTAGATTTTTGCAGATTCCAGAAAAATGGTTGGAGGGAGGGGCAGGACAGTTAAAGTTTGTCTCCACTGAGCTCACCTACTGAGCCCAATAGGGAGTGAAATTTGTAACCTCGGCCGAACTCACAGCGAAGGCATTGGCACATTCGATATTGGAGTTCAATGCATCAAAGTTCGGCTTAAAGGTTAGCCCTGCATTTGGCTGAATTATCCCATCGATAGTTGGACGGTCTTTGGAATTTGTAGTGGTGAAAATAAATTGACAAAGAACTTGGAAATGACGACCACAACAATAAATGAACCGCGCGGTGAATTTAATTTCATTTTTCATTCGGCAAAATCACTACGTAGGTATTTACTCATTCGTTTAGAGTTAAATACGTCGTATGTTCGCCTACAAAGGTAGTTTTGAATTTCACTGAATTACTCTCATCGACAGTTTGACGGTCATTCCATCCTCTTGCGGCGAAAACAAATTACGAAAAACTTGACATCAACAACGACTGAGTGCTGAATACTAATAACTTGATATAGTAGCTTATATTTTTCGATCGGCAAAATCACAACAGAGACAGTGATGCCTTCGTGTAGAGTTTGATACGTCCAGTGTTGGGCTAAGAGACTAGCTTTGAATTTGATTGAATTCATCCAATCGACAGTTTGACGGTCATTCGGTTCTCTTGCTATGAGAAATTTTATGAAGAACTTGACAATGGCGACATCGGTCGCGCGTTCGCAAAATCCAACTGCTTTCGTTTTAAAACTGTTTTAGCGGTAAGTCCAATTTTCGGCCAAGAAATTAGCTTCTCATTTAGCTGAATGCATCCCATCGATAATATGACGTTTACTTAATTCTTTTGCTGTGAAAAACTGATTAAACTAATCCGAGGCAGGTTGTTGACGGTTTTTTAAAAAGCACTGAAAAATAAGCAAAGTTCTCTCTCAATTAGCATTTCATACTCATAGAAGTTCAGATCATAGCGACGAAGCATTGGTCAGGCAGGATCTCTGACAAACAACTTGCTTCACTTTCAAAATAAACAACGTCTGTATAGCAGCGCAACATTCACCTCCCTAGGCAGTGTTAACTAAATTTAAGTTGAGGACCCACCCTCTGTGCGGCTTCGGTTGGCATACACGTGACCAGCCGCAACCAGGGTACTTTCACGAGGGAGGAAGAGAGAGGACCCTGGGAACGAGGTTGAAACCAACTTTGCGAAATTGAACATTACGTCATTGTGAACACATTTACGTCACCAGCAATAGGAATGTTCATTGCTAAACACGGATATTAACACGTAACATTTCATGTTGAGTTATCAACCTGAAAGTCTAATTCTCAAGTTGAATTTTGGCAGGATTGGTGCGCCTTTGGTGACTCAACATTCGACTTGGAGATTCAAACTTCATCTTTCGCTGACAGCCCATGTGTCAAGATCATTGTTGACATGTTAACATGAATCATTGAATGTTGATGGATAAAGTTGAACGTTGAACTGTCACTTTGAAAGTTGATGTTCAAAGTTTCAATGATTGTGATACAAAGTAGAAAGTTGAAGAGTGAAATTATGATGTTGATGTTTGCCAAGTTAATTGTTAGACTGTCAAATTGAATGTTGTGATCAACTTTGATTTTTGGCGGGGATGGAACTCCATACTTTGCGAGGGCATAGCCCGCACTCATGAGTGTTGTGTAAGTCTGCCTTCGTGGAAACGGAACGGATAATTTTAATGCTTGACGTTACGTCAGAAAAATGTAGCACAAATTTGGCCGATGAATTCAATTTACTAAATATCGACTTACAACCTGTCTTTCTCAGTTCCTCATTTCCATGCCAACAATTTAAAAGGAAACACTCTGTTTTAATGAGTATCTTTTATTACTGCATTGACGAGAGGGACACGACATATTTCCATTTCTTGCCAAATCTAGCTGACAGTGTTGCAAACACGCAACTGAATACAGAAGAAAACTGCAATGAATGCATATTAAACAAACTGCAGTTCTTCTAAAGGAAATTTTGTTTCAGAAAAATTGGATGGGGGTGTGTAGCCCGCCTCCCTAAGCCCTTACCTTATTTAGAGCCAAATTTGCAATTTTACCTACCCTAAATGTATTTATATGACGTGACCAAGTACCTTCTTCTACAAAAAACATGTCCAATTCAAGTCTAGAGTACAAAAACCATACCGAAATGGGCGAAATCAATATACTATTTTTGACCAAAACGGCAAAAAAAAAAAAACCACACTTTTGGAGCCCCTCACACCTACACACCCCTTACAAGAGAGAACTTCCACCCTTCTGGGGTTTGTCTTCACCTGCTTGCGTTACATTCGATTTAGCAATTATTGATTCTCTGCAATTTTACTCGGTGTCATTAGAGACAATTTTCCAAATTAATGTACTGTCTGATAAAAAGTCCCCTGTGCACGTACGGGTGTAGATGTATGTTGATCGCACACAAAGACAAAAAGACATAAAGAAATTTAGCCAAAGTTTTAGCTTCTCTCTTAGCACACGAGTATGTTTACCTTGAATAATCAAAACCTAATGGTGGAATAGATTTGCGGACTGGCGACGAATTTGGCCAAAAGAACACCGTACATCATACTGTAATGAAATTGATTTATAACATAACTAAAGCAAAGCGCGCGCTCTGATTGGTTAATTTAGCGTCTACTATTTGCCCATGGGTGTACGCTGCTGACGCGTGTGCTAATGTTTACAAAGCAAATCTTTGTTTCCAAAGTAATGGCCGACGTTCTTCTTCCAGAAATGCGAAACTGTCTTCACAGTTGTCTGAAGATGAAACTTTATCGAGTTACTGGTGTGCAGTCGGTTGTCATGAATCAATTTTCGCGCGCTTGTTTTCTCTTGTCATGTAAGACTACACGAACATTTTTTTGTGATGTAGCTCAATAAAAGGACTTCTGTTGTTCCAATGTCTCAATGTTATGTTATAAAACAAATGGTAAACGCCATAGCGTGCACTATTGAGTTATGGATGCACGCGGGAGGTTGCTAAGCACGAAAGAAGCGTAAGAGTCGCACGAGCTATGATGCGCGTGCTAAGATGTATAACGGTTGTAATTAAATGTATACTCGCAAGAGTTCTAAGACTAAGAGACGGTTATATGGCGAGTACGGGATGCGCAATGTACTCGTAATACAGGGTATATAAGGGACTCACGTTATGTAGTGGCCTGTGTGTGTTAGTAGACTTGCCGTGTACAAGTAAGCTGAACGTTAAGAGTCGAGTAATTAAACCGTTGGCTGTTGGACTCTTTGAGTGGAAGTTGCTGTCGTCGCTCGCGAGCGTTACAATATCTTTAGAGTTGTCTCGTGTCAGGACGATGTAGCGCGTCCGATAGATAGCTAAACCCTAACATCAAATTAAAGCTTACATGTAGAGCGCTAGCGCTGGCTATCAAATTATACTACGATTTTTGAGATAAAAAAAATGGAATTTTCCACGACTTGTAAATGTAATGTCCAAGTTACCTTTAAACCGGACGCGCTACATCACTTAGCTAGACGCGAGACGGTAGCTTTAAAAAGCGCAGGGAATGAAAACTTTTGCCATAAATTGAGCGGAGGCACAGATTTCGAAGCTGTGAATTTTTGCGCGGATTCTCGGGTCATGGATCTTTCGCCAGCTTTAGTCGGTATGTTAGTGTTTTTTCATCCAATTTATTTCATTTTCGAATGTACAACACTCTTTTGCATAAACCAGCAATTGAAGGAAACTTTGTGAAAAGCCCCTAACTATGCGATTAGTACAAAACTATAACCTATATCAGACCAAGAAAACTCAAAACCCATGTGGGCTTATATGAAGTATTGCCCCGACCCTCAAACTGCATACTGTTGCAGTGAAACTAGACAAGCAGGACAAGCAGTGTAATTTTCAAGTAATGTGGTTCCGGATTTGAACGAAAATATTGGCGGATCGACGAATATGGCGAACAAAAGGGCACATTGCAACTTTATGTCCCCTCACTCACAAAATATGGTTACTTCGATGGACTTTCTACATTCACTTTGCTTTCACTTTCAAAATTCGTTCTGATGTAAAGCCTCTTCAAAATTAAGCCCTAACCAAAACGTCTTGATCAAAAATAAGCGGCCCGAAGCATAGTAGAGTTTATAAGTTGAACCCAACGTATACTTAAGTGTGAAGTGTAGTTTATTTCCAAGTGCTTATTAGTTAAAATAAAATATGGTAGAAGGAGACACAGACACGTGATCAAGTCAGTTGGTTTATTCCTGCTAGTTGATAACTTTCAATAGAAAAAAAAAACAGTACATCACAGGTTGGGTTTATAGCAAACATCAATTACTACCCAGTTTTTCTTGAAACTCCAAGACTACAGACATATCTATAGGAATACAGAAATGAAAATTAGTCACAACAACTGCTCTAACAAACGTCTTTGCAGGAAACGGATGATATGAAAAGGTGTTGCAGCGTTTTAACAACTGAACAAGCACATGAACAAAACGCTTAACAAAATTAGCATTCGTTAAATGCCTCCCCCCCCCCCCCACCTCCCCCTTCCCGCAAAAAAAGTAGTAAGTAATAATTAGAGGCACTAATCAAATCTGCCCACAATTGCATAAAGTCGTCAGGGAATTATTGAGGTTTATCTTTGGAAATCGCTTTATCAATTAGGTGTATATCCATATAAACGGTTTACAGGGATTGGATTTGTTTGTAGAGGCTAATTTGAATGGGAATTAACATAACAAGTTTGTTCTATTGAAAAGAACAGTATTCGGAAGCTCTCAAAAAGAAATAAACAGACCGTGCTGGCATTTTGTAGATGTACTATCGTTTTATTTTTGTTACTATTGTTTTCTTTAGCTGAGACAACTATAAATGAGTATAATTCGAGTCGTCTAGAGGGGGCGGAAAGAATACAATATTCGAAGAATGCGTTGATTGATACTTAGGCTATTCATCTGTTTGTGTCACCCCACCTTGTTAAACGTACCTTATCCGTTTGTTTGTTTGTTTTTCTTTATTGTTTTGTTTTATTTGTCTGTTTCCTCCTGTTTTGTTTTGTTTTGTTTTGTTTGTTTCTTTTTTCTTACCATGCAGGAAGGTCCGTTATTCGATAAACGGCATTAACATGATCCTTGCCGATCCCTTGATAACAACTTGTGGATCGCCCTTCTTTTGCATACGTTTCGCCTGCGTTAGGCCTACTCCAACACTCGCCGTAATACTGCAGCGCGAAATACTCCATTCTATAAAAACAAACACAATCAAAGAAAATGTAAGGTTTCTTTGTATATTAACTGCAATACCTTACAACGAAAGGCCACAATTAAAAAAGTCGCCAAAACCAAAGGAGAAGCAAACCCTTGCCTGCGAATGCTGAGAGATATGAAAACACAAATGTCGAAAACATTGACTAGAAATAAACCAACAATGACACAAGAACGTGAGTGTAATAATTCCGAAATG
Organism: Orbicella franksi; assembly: GCF_964199315.1. Classification (NCBI taxonomy): domain Eukaryota; kingdom Metazoa; phylum Cnidaria; class Anthozoa; order Scleractinia; family Merulinidae; genus Orbicella; species Orbicella franksi. The sequence goes on along the minus strand of NC_138156.1, from coordinate 11,704,718 downwards.
TTGTTGAGAAACTGGAAATACTTCGACGAACGGTGTAATTTTGGCTTGAACCATGCACACGTAAGAAAGGTGGTTGCTATGGCAATATCAAATAACCCGGAAAGACAGCTGAAAATTTCGGCGGGGAATAAATGAATGGCTACTGAATGTTTGAGCATCACAGAGTGTGAATAAATTTTTCAAAATCCTGAGAAAATCCCTGAGGCGAGGTAGCATCAACCTCCCCCTCTTGAAATATAGCTAACTTGATTTGAAACATCGAGAAAAATGAAGATAGATAGATCTAGAAATAGAAAAAATTACTCGATTCTGATTGTCTGAGAGCAGTGCAGTTTAAGTGTAACACCAGTGCAAAAGGTGTAACACCAGTGCAAATTACACATCATAATTCTGGATTATGATTGGCTGAAAGACAATTGGAAATTTTCTAAGCTAATGATATCACGTAAAATGATGACGAAAATTTAGTAAGGAAACTTTGAAAAAAGTTTTCTCGAATGAAAGAAAGGTCTTCCAGCACTTCCTCCACGCAAATTTTTTCATGTTTATGTTATTAATAAGTAATCATACGGTTTTTCTCGTTCAATTTGGAATTAATTTGCACTTGTGAGTTTTTCAAAAAGCTGAAATTGCAAAACTCACAAATATCAAAAGCCTATAACTGCCATAGGAATGCAATATCGCCAAAATTTGGAAGAAAATAAAAAACAACAACCTAATTAACCTGGAAAAACAACAAATTTACTTAATACTATCTTTAAACAAAACGAGAATTCTCTGTTTTAGTAAATTAAATAATTTGAAATCAGAGCCTGCACTTTGCGGCCATGAAGGATTAATTCGATGGACTTGAAGATCACAAACCTTTACAGAACTGGCCAAATCTCTCGCACGTGTGCGTGAAGAAATATTCATACTGCAAAATAAGAAGGACACGAGTCGTTAGATAAGAGAGAGAACAAAAAGACATCTTGAGAGTGGTTGGGGTCTCTGGCGAGGCCCATACATCACAGTATGAGATCTGAATATGTCAACTATAAATTATGGTGAATGAGAACGTGAACGATTGGGTACCAAGAGAAGAGATACCCAGTAAGTAATCTGCATTTTCTTTGAAAATATGATAATTAATCTCGTTGATTCCATCTTCAACACGTAATCAAATTACTGTCCAGAAGAAAAATGGAAAAGGTTGGTCAGTAACCCTCCTTCCCATGCATTCCTCAACGCGTAAAGAATGACCAGCGACTCGGGAGCCAATCCTAGCTCGTTGTTCGAACTCCCTCTCAATTTTCCTGATTACCAAGTAAACCATTACATTAATTTTGGTTTATCAATCCTTCTTTCCACTTTTTTTATTTGATATCGTCCTCGATTTACGATTAAACTTTATATTAAAGGAAGACATACCGCTTCTTCGTCGTTGCCCTTTCTTTCTTTAACCTTTTCAAACGTGCATCCCTCATGGTAGCATTCGTGCTGAAGTGTGGTGACCAATTAATGATCTGGATTAAGAAAGCTATTGGCATCTTCTAAGGTTAGCCTAAGATCATTCACATCTTCTAATGCTAGCCTCACATCATTCGCGTCTCCTACAAAAACAGCACCGTAAGAGTTCAGCCATGGGATTTGCATTGAAGATAACGCATACAGCCAAAATTGAATGAAGTCCAAGCCAAGAGGGAATGTTGTTGTAAATTTTTGATCTCTTCTGATCTCAATTTTACGTACTGAGTTCGTTGTTTGCTAGTTAGCTCTCTTTTTTTCATTGTACTCCGTAGCAAAATCAAAATCATTTTTCCTTTTACTGATTTTTTCGGTGAGGAGGAGATGGTGCGCCCTGTGTTAGCCCTTTTAATCATTCATGATTGATATGTGAACTAGCATAGGCATAGAGTCACAAAATCACTACCCCCTCCATAAAAAAGTATAGTTTGACACTCCTAGTTTCTGAATTCCTGTGTCTTTACGAGGGCTTAGTTTGAAAACAACCAAAAAGAGGTGGAATAAATGATAATATTCATAGCAACGATAAAGTGGAAATTTAAAATTGAACTCATTTACAGAACCAAAGCACAAAATACAACCTTGGGGTCTCATTCCAGTCAATACCGTATATACTGAGTGTTACCTCAAGTAACTTTTGCTGGCATTTTTATACATTTAAAATTCATTAGCAAATGTGTTTCTTAAAGTCTTTTCCAATAATATTTTCCTGGACTGTTGGTTTGGAAAATAACTTTCGCAATTTCGTTGGACGAAGATCGCCTATTTCTCTTCGCTGGAGGGCAAAGTTCGACTTGTGACAAGACTGTTTGGGGAAATGTCGACGTAAAACGGAGGACTAATTTACTAAAAAGGACAAAAATTAGCGTTGATAACTGATAGCATGAACTAATTTTCCCCCTGAACAGCCCATAACAGCTATTGAAACAATAGAATTCAAAATGGCCGGCGTATCACCGAAAAGGTCCATTAGAAGCAGACGCTATATATAATACTTTGCATAATCTACTTAATTACTGGAAAGAAGAAAACGAAAAACTCGCTTGTTTGTACAGTACGCTTCCAATAGCGGTCAAACTGAAGAGCTAGCTGTTGACCGTTCCCGCTAGCTCTGTATTGAGAAAATTTGAAGACTGATTCAGAATGACAACTGGAACAAGTCCAAACAGGGTTAAATGTTTAGTGAGAAAAGACAATCAGAATTCCAAAGTGAAGCAGTTTAAAATCCTTGCTATCCTTTTATTGTTACACCCCAGTGACTACAATGCAAACAGCCAATATCCTAACCTTCCACGTTGAACAAGTTTTTAAGGTGCCCCTAATACCAAAAGCGTTGATAAAAGGCATCGTAATAAAAGTATACTCGATTTCAAGAGGGTTTGACGAAAGACGGGTTTTTATTTTGAAAACACAATAGCTTCCCAATCTGTCAAGTGGACCTATCAACTCGCCTACTTATCAAGCGTGGGCCAATAAGATTAGAGTTGAATAAACTTCGAGGCTTTGCGAAACGACCGGATCGAAGTCCCAGAATGGCGGGCCTTCTAATCAGTTGGAATTGGCCGGTTGCTTTTGTTTTGTTCTTAGTGCTTACAAAAGGTTCGCGAAGAATAATCCCTGCCTGGAGAGTCCGTTTGTTTACAGGTTCAAGCTCTTTCTCGCAAGCGTAGACAAAAGGAAGGAGCTTTTCCCGCTTTGACCGGTGGTTACTAGGGACGTGGGATCTGGGAATGAGATCAGGCTGTGAAAAAATATTAGGAATGGACATAAACATGTTCTAAACTGACCTTTGGCAGGAGAACGAGAGGTTTCAGGTTCGCTGAGCATCACAGCAATCAAGATACAAATAATGGACTTCATTGTAGAAAATTCTAGAGATGAAACCATCAAAATCTTTTCTGAAAGTGAGGAATGATCATCGCAGTCAATTTTCCAATTTAAGCAATTGGAAAGAAGAAGCCTGAAAAAAATCAGGGCTTCAACGGGATTCGAACCCGTGACCTCCGCGATACCGGTGCGATGCTCTACCAACTGAGCTATGAAGCCACACATTGGGAGCGAGGCCACTTAACTGAGTTCATGTGTTCATGTCATAGCTCGGTTGGTAGAGCATCGCACCGGTATCGCGGAGGTCACGGGTTCGAATCCCGTTGAAGCCCTGACTTTTTTTTTTTTCAGGCTTCTTCTTTCCAATTGCTTAAATTGGAAAATTGACTGCGATGATCATTCCTCACTTTCATCTACAACCGCAGTTCATATATGAATTATTTCATATAAACTTCACATCATTTCACTCCTCACGGGAAGACATGAACTCAATTAAGTGGCCTCGCTCCCAATGTGTGGCTTCATAGCTCAGTTGGTAGAGCATCGCACCGGTATCGCGGAGGTCACGGGTTCGAATCCCGTTGAAGCCCTGACTTTTTTTTTTTTTTTTTTTTTCAGGCTTCTTCTTTCCAATTGCTTAAATTGGAAAATTGACTGCGATGATCATTCCTCACTTTCATCTACAACCGCAGTTCATATATGAATTATTTCATATAAACTTCACATCATTTCACTCCTCACGGGAAGACATGAACTCAATTAAGTGGCCTCGCTCCCAATGTGTGGCTTCATAGCTCAGTTGGTAGAGCATCGCACCGGTATCGCGGAGGTCACGGGTTCGAATCCCGTTGAAGCCCTGATTTTTTTTTTTTTTTTCAGGCTTCTTCTTTCCAATTGCTTAAATTGGAAAATTGACTGCGATGATCATTCCTCACTTTCATCTACAACCGCAGTTCATATATGAATTATTTCATATAAACTTCACATAAAATCTTTTCTGTTAGAAAAAAAAGAAGAAACTGACTGTAAAATTACTTTCTTTGAATGAGCCTTAATGTTGTTTCGGTAAAAATTTTAATCATCAAAATAAAACCTAAACAATTTCAGTTCAGTGTCAATAATCTCTTCTAACGCGAGTCAACTGCGATGAATTTTCAATTATTTTGCGTTTGAGATAGTGCGAACTCACGGGAGACCAAAGGTAACTCAAGCATGGAATCTGGATGTTAATGATCTTTTGAAAACGTCAGGCCAAAGGTAGAGTAAGTGTGGAATTAGAATGGAGTCTTTCTGTCCATAAATTATGTTGAAATTACGAAATAGAGCTCACAAAACTGTATCTGGTGTTGGTTTTAGTCAATATATCCTAACGTTATCAGTAGAAGGCTTCACGATTTAATACAGGTTTGGTCTTGTTTCGCACACGAGTATTCTCGTAATTGTTTACATATGAATACGACTGAGCAGTTGGAGCAAACCTTTGTTAGAAAACAATTATTCTTGTCTGCAGTGAAGGGAGCGTTCGAAGTCTTCTCACTCTTTCACAGTAGAACAAACGTTCAACGTGGTTTTAATATAGAAAGCTTCGCTAAAAGTCATCTGTTCGGTTTACACAAGTGTTCGAATCTTTCCCTCGATGACAAAATTCAAGTGCAATATGGCGCTTTTGACGAAACGCGGTGAGCTTTTATTTTGAAAACACAATGGCCTCCTATTAATCTTTTAAGTAGACCAGTCAACACGTCTACTTATTGTTTCGTAACTTTTTTACAAGTAGATATGTTTTTCTAGACATTTCCCGCTTAAATGTAGACATTTCCCGCGCATTTTATTCATGAGCCATATTTGACTATTTCTGGACTAATGCGGCGGACGAAAATGGACTTCTACTACCATCTCCATATGTATGCTATTTGAGTGTTTCACTGCATGCGTGAAGCTGAGTTTTTTGGGTCCTGTAGGGCTTCTTTCCGACGACTATTGACTTTGAGCAATACAATTGCACAATAGCTTACCACGTAATTTATTTATCACCAAAGAATGAAGTACATATTTATTTGAATATTTAAGCATAATTTAGAACTTGTTTTCTTCTAAATTGTTAGTAACGCAACTTCAAAATTCCAACTCCTTCCTTAAATTGACTTGAACCGAGTAGAACTAAATGGAATCAAATGTTAATAAAGCTTGTCAATAAATCGTGTCAACTCATTTTTAAGATTTTAATAACGCCCTCCAACACGAAATATATACGATAGTAATTTTATCGTCCGTTCTCGGACTTGTAATACAGATCTAGAAATTCTGAAAATTTTAAAAGTATCAAAGTGTTATTATGAGGCAATTGTGCCAGCGCGATGTACTGTTCAAGTTGTTGTTGTACAAGTAAGCAAAATCCTACTGTACGAAACGTTTTTACAATTTACTAGAAAGAAAACACAACAGGATTGTTTAATTCTTCTAAATCTCATTTAACAAACACCATAGCTTATAATACGAGTATTAGCTTTTTTATGTTATATCAGATCGTTCAAGCTTTTCCGATCTCGAGTCTTGTGCTTATGGATCCTTGCCATGCATAAATTATTCTACTAAATACATTATAATACCAAACTTCAGTTCAATTCTTACAACTGATATAATCTTTACGTCGATCCCGTTAACAGAAAATTGGTAAAAACTGATTGAAAATGTTAGGTATGATAAAAAATAAGAAACTTCAGTTCAATTCTTACAACTGATATAATCTTTACGTCGATCCCGTTAACAGAAAATTGGTAAAAACTGATTGAAAATGTTAGGTATGATAAAAAATAAAAATGAATGAGTAGTGTAAAGTAGTGAGTTAGGAGTTTGATTTGGTAATCAAGCGTGACTAAATTTTTGGCGCGCGCTTTTTCAACTTGGCGGGGTGGGTAAGTAAATTCAAAATTCTATGTTTTATCATATTTAAACAAGGATCTAGGGTCATCTTAGCTCTAGGACTGACCTCATCACCTTCTTGTAAACAGGGCCTTATGTACAAAGCTAAGTAGCGGCTCGATCAGTTTTTATCAGTTTCAAGTGCTGTGTGCAGACTATGATGACCGAAGACACCGTTGCAAAATTGAAAACCACTCAAGTTAGTTTGAATGGGCTCCAGATAGCATGGTTTGTGGTAAGAATGAGTAAGCCCCACTGAAGCCCTCAATAATGATAGTTGTAACGAGATAGATGCTTTAAAAATATCCTAACACTTAAAAAAAATACTGTAAGTGATGAGATGAAAACAAGGCAAAACTTACCCACTGTCGACTTGACAGCTCAGACGCTTAACTGACTGTTCAAAGCTCTTTCAATCAATTTTATAGCTCCATATAAACCTGACAGCGGACGTGACAGCGTCGAAATCAACATAACAAAGGAAGTTTGACAATGTGAATAGCCATGAATTCTTTTCTTCAGACAGAAGTCAGCCCGACAAAAGCTTAGAGGCACTCATTACTCTTGGGATTCACAAAGTGAAAAAGGTTTTCTAGCGAACTCAGAGTTGAAGTGAACGTTTCTACTCGACTTCGGTTTGGTAATACACGAGCAAGAAGCTCAAAACTGAATGGTCGTTAAAAAATAGTTATTAACAGTTATGAAAAAAAAAAAAGAGGTTTGGTTGCTTTCTCGCTGAAAAAGGGTTAAAGCAACAACAATCCCGGATTACCACTATTTTATGCTCGATCTAACTCTTAGCTTAGCAAGAGCAATTCTGATGTAGAACAGTTGATCCAGCCGTTTCTTGCAATTGGGCAATTTGGGTCTACGCAGTGATGGGCTCCAGGGACCTGTTTCTCGAAAGTCCCGTAACCTGTGTACACACAGGCTAGACCACACTAAGATCCCGAAAAGTTTTTGCACCCAGAGAGCCGTAGCAAACAAGTCTCAAACCTTATGATTACAGAGCTGTTTTATTCACATATTCATAATACGATCAGAGGTTCTCTTCATATAGGAAGTTTCAGGCATATACACTTTTATGTTCTTGGACACAAATTGACTAAAAATGGCTTTGCGGGCCGGAAAATATATGCCTTGTAAATAGCTTATATTTTCATATATGTAAAATTCCAGGAAGCGCCTGGCATGGGTACTCTCGTCCCGTTCGCGCTTTCCCTTTTGAAAAAAAAAAAATATATATATATAAAAAAATAAAAAAAAAAGAATAAGTTTCGGGGATTTTCGAGAAACGGGCTCCTGGTGAACAACAAAGCGTCCGTTTTCCGGGATTCAGAGAAGAGGCATGGGATAGGAAATACGTTGGTATCAGAGTCTTCACCACTGTTTTCATTCTTTGAGAAGCAAAAAAAATCAGGAACTGATTATCATTTGTTGATCCTTCAATTAATCGACATAACTAATATCTGAACAAGCAACTATTCTCGTGATAAGTTTTTGGTTCTCTAATCGAATGGTTTCAGTTGGAGATCAAGCAATGGGTATTTTAAGAAAGGATACCAACTAAAATGAGAAGAAAAACAAAATAGTGAATCACCTATCTGGTGTCTGTTGAGAGCCATTCCTCGTGCCAAGGCCCCTTCGGCTAGAAGGGACGGGTGGCCTTGGGAACGAGAACGTTTGGTCAGCGGTTTTTCTTGTACGGGACACTAGGAGTTTCTCTACACGACGTGAAATCTAGTCGCCATTTTGCTATTCAGGAGAAAGGCTGTCTTCACTGTAAGAAGGAATCATGTTAGGTGACATTTTTAAACGGAAAGGCGTAGTTGTCGGTTCCATCCTGTTCGGGACACTTATTGGAGGAAGTATTGGCGTTTATATTCGCGATAATTGGGATATCGAAGCTAGGGTAAGTCTGAAGTACATTGAACTTATTATCTGTTAACATACTCAACTTAAAATGATCGACTCTCTCTAGGAGTATCGTGAAGCTGCAGTTATTAACTGCTTTTTACCAGAGTACATTGTTGCTTTGATTACCATTCTGGCTTGTTTTTTTTACCCGTAGTTTTGCTACGTGAGAAAATAATTTCATGATCAGCGAAATAATTACCGAATGCTCAATATCTTAGGTATGTCTGGGGAGAGGTACATAAGGTGCCACCCAGGTCTCCGAATGTTGACTGTTGAATGCTAACTGGCCGATAGACCATTTTACAGTTGTCTACTCAGTGACCTGGCCTTTGGATGGCAGCGAGGCTGGAGTTGACCTTGTTTTGATACAGACCTCACTGCTTTTGTCATGTAAATGCACCTAGTTAGCATCAGAACAACTTGTTTTACACAACAAAAGCAATGAGGTCTGTATCACAATAAGGTCAACTCCAGTCTCGCTGCCATCCAAAGGCCAGGTCACTGAGCAGACAACTGTAAAATGGTCTATTTTAAATACCCATTTAAGATATTAAATCAATCATAATTTTTCATGTTTTTAGATATTAATTAAAGGCAATGTACAGTACTAACATATTTTGTTAAGCAAGTCCTCTATGAATACTCTGAATTTGTCACTGATAATTTGAAGCTTCCATTCATTTGTATCTGTAATAGGACTACATGTACCTGCTGTCCAGTTTAGAAATAACTGGATGAAAAAAATCTCAGGACTGCAAAATTTGGATGAGGCCATAGGTTGAGTCCAATTTGGCAGCCTGAGAAATTTTTTTATATTCAGTTATTTCCAAATTGGACTAGGATGTAGTCGAGCATGTGTTACCTGTTAATTATATTGTGTATGGAATAATTAAAAAATAATTGTGTGGTTGTACGGGATTTTCTCAAAAAAAGTATACATTTATCCTTGTGATTTTTAGCCATTTGAGAAGTTAAAGTAGAGGGAAAAGTGTTTAATATGTACATACTTGTTTGTCCAGTGCAGATAACTAAGTCCCAGATGTCTACACTATTTTTTTCTGGAATTATTTTTGGTGTACCAGGCCATGGTGGTAGACAAATATGTGGGCAGCTCCTTTCAGGGCTCTGTAAATTTGTGTGAGACATTTTGAGGAATTTAGGAAGTTTTAGATAACACACAGTCCTATAAAATGGAGAAGTAGATTAATTTATCTCCTACAATGTAGCATTTTCTTGATGTCATCCACACAATGGTTTTCGATTTTATTTTTTATTTTGTGACAGTGAAAGTGATCTGTAGATGACTCTGTGAAATTAGTGTTCAAGGAAAACAAAAAAAACAAACAAACAAAGCAAAACAAACCCAGACATACCTTGCACTGGGTAGATTTAGAATTTTTCTTTTTACTGACGGAATAAATACAAGGAAACATCTTTAATATGAACCAAAGAGGCAGACTAAAGTGTCTATAATATGGGGGCATGTCCTATTTGAGAATTAGAAATTATGGGAATTCTGGACCAAGTGAACTGACTGTAATATGGAGGTGTCTGGTGTATTATTATTATTGTGGAAGTGCCTGTGAATTAGTGACGTCATTCAACTGCTCCAAGATTCTACAACCCCTGAAGCTGGAATAGTGAAAAAAGGAACATGGAGACTCTCTAATTGTTGTCACAGCACAAATTCATCAAAAATGACTTGCCCATGCAATCATGTGAAAGAGTGAAAAATAACAACTAAAGTTGTTTTTCTAAAGTTGTTATATAGCTGTTCCCCAACATTGCATGCTGTTGTTGACTACTTCAAGGTCAGGTGACATTTAACAGTGAAACTCTCTTGCTAAAAGTCTCCGATCTGACAAGACATCTACACATACCTTTATTAAACTGTATACATACAATCCCCCAAAGGGAAAACTATGTCAAGTGGCTATCTTTTTTTCCTCCATGGAGGATTGTACATGTATAAGTACATGGACAGGTAGATGTCTTGCTAGTTCAGAGACTTTTGGCAGGTGAGTTTCATCAATTTGTTAGATGACTTGGGACCTTGAAGTAGCCAATAAGTGCACAAAAACCTTAACAATGCTAATAAAAAAAAAATGGATAGAAAAGTTCTTAAATCTTCAAACCTACCATACACAAGGTTGTTAGTACAGGGAGACATCAGGGCAGGAAAAAACCCAGGTCTGATTGCTCAGGGCAGGTAAATTTTGCTCTTGGGCAACTGAAAATGGAGGTCTGGTGGTCCAGTTGGCAAGTGAAATTAGCCTCAGACAGTCAGTTTTCCTGTTAGTGATAACTGTCATTCAAAAATAATTTTACAACTGTAAGATGAACAAAATAATGAGTTGAAAACACCGTGATTGATTTAAAATCTAAGCATACCTTGCTCATGTCTGTCCTCTGATCGCCATATTACCCACCATATTGGAAGTACATGTAATACTCTGATTTTTTTTTTCTAGTCACTGTTAAGCCCACAGCTCAGTACCTGGCTTTTCTGATCCCATGGGTTGACCCAAAGTTTTAACATAACTCTTCATTTCATTTTCCATATTAAGGAGGCACAAGTTGCTGAGCTTGAAAAACAGGTGGAAGAGAAAAAAGACATTGTGAACAGACTGCGAGAAAGAGTTGAAGGAAAGAAATAAGCTGGAATATGGGAAAGAAACTGTCCTTTGAAACATCAAACAGAAGATACATTGTCTCAGATGTTTGTTTTTCTATTTTTTAACACCGAGAAAAGATGTCAAGGAATGCTGTGTCCATTAATTTAGTACAGTAAAACCGTCACTATAACAGGCGTGACAGCATCTAACATTGTAAAAATTTCATGATTTTGGTCTTCTTTTAACTTTGTATGTTATGCTTCCAAGAACTTAAAATTGGGTGCCTATTGTGAGCTTTGGAAATCTTTTCTCTAATGTTTCTCAAAAGCATGTAAATTTGATTTCATTCAAATAAATTGTTAGTATATTTTGAATGCTTGATGGTATCTTTTTGTATTTTCTCAACATGTTATCTATATATACATTACCAATTAACAATTAATTTTTTGTTAAATTGCTACATGAGTTATGACATTTAACTCTTTCATATTACATCTCTCTCCACTCGAACAAACATTAAAATGGATGCGGTCAAGATATGTATGGGAATGCTGCAAGGGGCCTTTGCTATGATAAACCGAACCGAGGCTATGTTATAATTAACTAAGGCAAGCCTTTGTTAATGACTTGTAACAAAGGATCTAATATTAGGTTTATAATATCTTGGAAACAAATTCATTCATGCGTCAGAAACCAGTATGAGGTCCTGTTGTGACTTAAATCCAGACACTGTAGGCCGTGATATTGCTCAGTGGTGGTTATTGTACTGTAGGTCAAGTGTGTTTCCCTCTCAATTTTGAAACTTGTTGCCAAATCACGTTCCATTCTCCATACTTGACCAATGAAAATCAGGAATCTTGTGTGTGAGCGTGTGTGTGTCGGGGGGGGGGGGGTGGTTTGGTGAGCAACTTTGTTTCTGTGAGATACCCACATAATAACTTGTCAGATTTACTTGTGCTCACTTTGTTTATTACTAGGACGTTTTATGCCTCAACTGACTCATCCCTAGGCCTTTCAAAACATTGTAAGATACGTATGTCATCAAAGGTTAATATCCTCTAAAGGCGAAAGATCGAGCTTGGTACTAATACGTAATCTTCTGAACTGTGTGGAGGTGCAGTGGCCTCATGGTTATTGCACTTGCCCTCCGCATTGAGCGGTCCGCGTTCAAGCCCTGGGTGGGGACACTATGTTGTGTTCTTGGGCAAGACACTACTCTCACAGTGTCTCTCTCTACCCAGGCGTATAAATGGGTACTGGTGAACTTAATGCTGGGCTTAAACCTGCAATGGACTAGCATCCTGACCATGGGGGAGTAGAAACACTCCTAGTTGCTTCATCGTACAGTAATCGGGATAAGCACCGGCCTGAAGTAAGGATATTGATGTTGTCATGGCTACAGACATAGCAGTTCGACATGTCAACATCGTTGGTGTTGAATTTGACATTTTCAACACTTGGAAGCAACTAAACTTTATCTTTGCGTTTCTTTAAAATGGTCCTTATATTAATTTAAATATTTTCTATTACATTTTCCCGACCTCAGTAAAGGTGACCACAGTTTTTCGCTGTTTTTAAAATGAATTTAAAAAATGATCAAGATGTCTTAGTTTTGGGGTTTTAATCAATATCCATATAATAAACATGCACGTGACCGCTTGGGGATACGAGCTTTATCTCCTCGTGAAATAAACCGCACTCGAAGACAAAATTCGTTTCCCCGGGCGTAAGATAGCTCAGAGGTCCAATTACTATAATCAGCCAATCAGATTGCTCCATTCGCGCTCCAATATTCTCAAACTATTGAACCGGGCACTGTCCGGAATAATCTCGCACGATCAGTCTTGATGATTTTTCTGGTAGTTCTATGGCTTTCCTTTTTCTTCCAACTCTTTTTCCCTTCTGTTTTGTTGAGCATCAGATGTGAGTATACGCCTTGTTGGCAGTCGCAATCAGAATTGCGTTCATGAAGGTATGCGATGCTTTTCTCCCCAGTTCTTGATTGTGGCTTCTTCTATTTTTTTTTCTTAACATTATCAGTCGTGTGATAAATCTCTAATCCTGAGCCAATCTTCCTCGGGACCGTGATAGAAGAATATCGGCCCTCGGTCTTTTTTGGACAGACCTCGCAGCGCTCAGTCCCTACAATCAAGACCTCGGGCTGATATTTTCCCCGGGCGTACGGCCTTCGCGCTTGGTTAATAAGAGATGGTTGATAAGAGATAAAAAAATCCCCATTAATCCGCAAAGCTATTAAAGTACGGGAATTCCCAAATATCTCCTCCAAATATCCCTTTAAAGTGCAACATGGAGAGCGCTATCTACTCGTGTGTTCAGCAATAATTTCCAAAAAACTGTCCGGAAATGCCAGAGTTCTCAACTTTCTCTGTGGTAATATATCGCCGGCCTTCCATTGTGTTGTTGTTGTTGTTTTTGTTGCTTGTTTTGTTTATTTTATATATCTCTCTGTGTGTGAGTATTCTATTGTAGATTGAGAGCAGCCTTTTTTTTCTTTTGTGTTGCCTCACACAAACACGTTGATTAGGATGTGAAATCACCAATATGGTATAGCTTACTTGTATATTCCCTTTTGACAATAATTCCATTGTGACCTAACTTTATTTTATTTTATTTTATCTTATTTTCTATATATACATGAATCTTTTTAAGTAGGGAAAACAACGCGAAGCGATGTTAAAATCGAAGTGAGGACAAAGCAGCAAAGCGCGACTCAAGAGAATCGAAAGCGCGGGAAAACCCACCCCAGAGTTCTCCACCTCCCCTGTCAGAGAGCTGTGGCTCGGAGGGCTTCAAACACGGTCTTTCACGGCACGAGCACGATCTGAGGGAAAGCGGACATTTGCTTAAAGTCTTCTAGCGACTTAATGATCCTTACCATTTTTAATATTTACAGTTGACTGAAATGCTTTTTTTTTAAGTAAACGATTGGCACTAGTGGTTTGCTAACCTCAATTACTGATCCTAAGACAACACCTCGGGTCTAGTAGATTCTCGTAGGTATAATTTCAAAAACATCGACTCATAAATAAAAAAAACACTGACGAAAAAGGTTCGTGAACTTTACACGGCAACTCCACATTTACCTGTAATAGCCCAGGAAAACCGAAAGAATTTAAGGGAGATATATTGCTTTTCGTGCTTTCCTCATTAGCAGAGTAAACATGCAAGAGAGCCGTAAAATATGTCTTCGTATAAGCTGCCACATTTACATGAAGTAACTCAGTTACAAACAGGCAACTACGTCTTAAATATTCAGCGACATCCCAAGATATTACTTTTGAAACCTAAACAGTTACGTCAAAGCTGCAGACGTTTGCACTGCTGCCGGGTGGACAGAGTCTTGTGTTTCCTTATAAACTTGTGATATAACTAGATTCAAAATATAATTTCTCCAGTCGTGATCGACGCAGAATGGAACCAACGGGCCACTAAAACCTCGATTGACGAGGGTTCGCTGCGTCCATTCACAGATTACTTTCTGGTGCACCGGCGTAAATATTTGGAAGCCTGCTGGGCATTCTGGGAACATTCAAGCTGTCTCGTGCGCGGGCTCCGTCCTTCATGTCCATTTTCCTTCGATTGTCAGTGTTGTTAATAGTTTTGGTCTCGAATCCTTGGTCTGAGAGGGGCCTGGGATTGACTCGAGTCACCACGGTTGGTTTGTCCATCTGCTCTCCCACACTCCCCATTGACTGCAAAAGAGATATCAAAGGCTGTATGCTAATAATTGTAGTACAACCTACCAGTAACTGAATGAAGAAGGAAGTCACAATTCATTTAAAAGTCAAATGCAACGAAATTTGGGCAATCTTTCTTTTGACAAAAAACCTTTGCTAAAAAACAAACCAGTTATACCAATATGAAGAAGAATCAGTCTCGTGCGAACTGTGGCCCTCAAGACGCGGAAATCCGACAAAAGATAATTAAATTCCAATGTAAGGTCATGATAAACGAAAGAGGAATAGTCAAGATTTGAGACGATGAGACGCGTGGTTACACTGGTTATATGTATTTTCTTTGCGTTTTGATTGACTCATTGCGTTTTTTACTATTGTTATTAAGATCCGCAGATTTGATTTCGAGTGATAAGCTGGATTTTGGTTTTGATACATCAAAAAAAAAAAAAAAATCCTTATATTTTACTGATACAGAACGACTTCTTCTGTGAACTTAAATGGAGTATCATAAAGACTAAGCCATCATCTCACCCCGCTGTTGTTGACTTGTTCCTTCAGGTTGTTGTATCTTCTTTCTACCATCAGAAACACTATTGACACAACGATTCCTCCTGCTAACACAATGAACACACCAGACATGTGATCCAATGAGATGCTCATAGGCGTGCTGCTAACCTTTGCTTTGGGGTCTGGGCACTCACTGCGATGATCCCACCATTTCTCTCGGAGCTTCTCCACGACACCTTCCTCGCGCAGCTAAGAAATGAACGATGATCAGATCAGTTTTCTTCCTCGATATGCACAACCTGGAACATTATTTTCAACTAATCACTTGAAAAACACATATTATCTTACGTGCGTGTTTATGAACCGAGACGGAGTCGAGGTCTATAAACAAGCAAGAAAAGAACGAGGATAAATACCCCGCCATCTTCAACGTACAAGCTTGGTGAATATATGGGATAAAGAACACCCAAAAATGTTCTCATCTTTCAAGGTACAGTGCACAATACCGAGCGGCCAAGATAGCGCCATTTTGCCCGCTGACAGCAAAGTATTTGATTCATCTGGCACGCTCACAGACCTAGCCATATAAGAAAGTCTTTTAAAATTACCTTAAGTATTGCGACGGAAAATTGATTGGTCAGTTCCGAATTTCGTTGCAGTGCAATGCCATAACTCTTAGCCTCAAGCAAATTCTCCAGCATCATGGTATTACAGGGATTTCGACTGTTGTAATAGTCGAGGTACGGCCCGTCGGTTAAGTAAGCAAAGCCACCCTGTCTCACTTTCTCCACGCCCTCTTTTGTCGAGTTGACAAACGTGTTGCCGGTGCTCATCGTATGAAACATGGTTTGATAGGTCCCCACCTGTGACTGGCTGAAGAAAGTGTACAGCGAACCTCCGTTTAACACTCCATATTTAATTTCTTTTTGTTTGGCCAAGTCTTCCAGAGAGTTGATGCTGCTTTTTGTGTTTTTGGCTGGAAGTAAATAATATCAACAAATTCAATCCAAATTTATTTCTCACCTTTTCTGTTAGGGTCAGGCTTTAATTCCAGGAGAAGTTGACCTAATCGTCAATGTTGGGAATCCTGAATCGGGAAGGATGTTTGTTTTGGTTCGCAAATTTCCGTCCTCGTGTATCACGTTCTTGAATTTATTATAAGACAACAAACAAGTCATTTAACTACCTGTGAAATAGGCCGCCAAGTTAGCAGTGTAAGTAGAAATCAAAATCAATGTGAAAAACCAGAATGCTCCACCCAGCATCCTTCCAGAGGCAGACCTTGGAGTGTTGTCAGCACCTTGCTGCAGAATAGAACCTGCCGCGAACCACAGACTGTTGAACAGGTTGAGTTCGTCACCATCCCCTTCGCCAGTTCTGGCGGCTGTCGCCCGGTAGCCACTGGGACTGAAGTGGTCCAAGCAGAAGATGAGGAACGTGATGGCTATTACCTGGCAGTGGGAAGAGAAGATGCGAAGTGAAAGATATAAGAGCTATTTCTCAAATGCAATTTTCAATACTGGTGAAACATCAACGGCACAGCCTCTGAATGGAACAGGAAAATGGCATTTTCATCTGTGCCTTCACTAAACTTGTGACACAAGTATACTTACAACGGCAATGGTGGAAAGCCAAACATCTCTTTCAAAAGGCTGCAAAAATACAAACAGGTTGACGTCTTCTTTCTTTGGCTTCTGCATCAACAAGCTGACTTTAAAGTCCATGAAGGGCTTGCTAAAGTCGACATACAGTTCTCTTACAGCTGAAATAGTTATTGCTCCTATGGCTACGTCTGCTTTCTGAAATTACCATAATATAAAATAAAACCTTAATTATAACAAGACAGTGTTAGTCAAGGAAAATTTCGAACTTAGGTAGGGGTCCCATCTTGCTGGAGCTTGACCTTTTTTCGGTAGTAGCCTCTATTACTATTTCCATTACTTCATGCATTCAGCACTTTTTAGATCGCCCTTCCCGGAGTCCATTTAAACCCCTCGGTGGAGGAAAGCACTGTGAGGGTAAAATATCCCCGAATAGCCAAGAGCAGCTCAGGAATTTGCAGCATGTCTTTCCTGAAGATGCTATGTTTACTTCATTCAGTATGCCAATCTAGAAGTTATGTATTGACACGAGAGGTGTTAAGTAGACTGATGATACTCCGCTGTAAAATTTTGATTGCACGTGCGATATCGTCACACAGTCGGAAAAATCAACGTTGAAGAGTCAGGAGGTGTTTTCTAAGCGCGACGTAACGACCCTGGCCATTCAAAAGCGATTGATGAGAGGTATATGTCATATAATTTGTAATACCATCAGTTAGCTCAAACCTTGTTCACGATATATTCTATGAGTCCGTTCCAGTTTCCAGCTGCGTCCTTGGAACCCATTTTTCCATCTTTGGAAGTTGTGAGGGTGTAACTGAAACCCATCCTCTCTTTTATTTTCTCAAGAAGGTCGATACTGAATCCTTCGTATTGTGGTTTGCCTTCTGTGTGGTTCGCTATCTTCACACAAAATGGTGAGTCCTACAAAACAATCAATTTCTTAGACAGCGTTTTCAAATTTTTTGCTAAATGATCAAGTGAAAACAAACGGTTCAGTGTCGAAGGGATTGCTGTAGTTTTGAAATTGAATAGGCCGGTACCATTTCCGAGTTGTCTTTTCCCTCTGTTTCAAAACGTGTCTTCGTGCGAAACCATTCATATTATTTTCGGAATTATTTTTTTGCAGGGTGAAGCCACATGTTCAGACTGAAGGCTCAAGCTAGCAAAATCTTGCTATCGATCGATGGCGTAAATAGACCATTTCCGTGTTGCCTTTTGCCTAACGAGTCTTTGTGCAAAACCATTCATATGAAAATGAGTTCCGCCTATAGGTTCATTTTCATGCAAATCAAACCTATTTTCCTCGATTTTCCAGGGAGACTCGTTTTAAAACAGAGGAACCAGGTAACTCGGAAAATGGTCTATTGCTTGTTATTGTGTCACTTTATTTACAAGGTCCCTCTAGTTTAAGTTTCCAAGGTGCCCATCCTTGTACAAGACCATGCAGTAACTCATCTCCTTGTTTGAAACTGAGTTCGTCTGCCTGATGTAAGGTTATTAATCCCAAAACTTCGTGATTTTGTATACCTTATATTTCCTTTAACAAATTGACGTCAGTTTTTCGTGCGTCTGTCCTGTTATTGATCATGAATTTCGTCATAGCATTGTCAAAATAGCTGTGGATCGGCAGAATACTTTGACAATGTTATGACGAAATTCATTGTCAATAACAAGACAGACGCATTAAAAACTGACATCAATTTGTTTTTTGCGATAACAAATTGTCAAACTGCCCGCTCTCGCTCGTTGACGCATCGCATAAATTATAAATTCATGTGTCTGTTCGCTTATTGACAATAAAAATTAGCCAATGAGCGCGCGAGAATTTCTGCAGTTATCGCAAAATTATTATTTTACATTTGTCACTGAATCTGTCCTCGCTACAATCAATGCTGATTCTAACCTCGATAGTGACAATTTTTAGATGCTGTCCTTTCAAAGGCTTCTTCTTAGATTGCTTCCTTAAGCACTGTAACTCCTCCCAGAAATCCCCAGTCCAATCGATGGAGTCCTCCAAGCTGTTCAGTTGAACTGGCTTGTTCGCCGTTTTTTCGTTGTTTCCGCTCCAGTGACCAACCTACAATAATCCAGCACTGTAGCTTGTCACTTACTCTTTTTATATCTGAACGATACTGATTTATCCTGTAGATATTCCCTGCGTCGTGTTTTCACATTTCCGTGATGTGAAAACGCGATGGTTGTTTCTGAATGAATATTGTTTGTTTCAGATAATGAATAGAGTACAAAAGGGGCAGCGAGGCTGCCTGCAGCCAGAAGGACGCAGGTAAAATAATAAGATGGGGGGGGGGGGGGGGGGAGGAGGAGAGCGGGGTTCAATAGGCCCATTTACCAGATCCATCACTCAGAAACTACGTGTCTTAAATGGTAAAGATGCAAGACACGCTGACTAACGTCAATAGAGCCAGAACTTGCCAATCTGTCCCAGCGCTTATTATAGAACAGGGCCGTAACGAACCGAGTTCCTTGGCAGCGAACGGAGGCACTTGCCTCGGCAAAAATCTTGAATTTGTTTATTTGCTTCAAGTTTCCATAAGTGGTTATGTTCAATAGAAAATAATCATTTGTCTTTTCTGAAATTCCATTGGTAAGCCGTGAATTTGAAACTGGCTACGGCTATTCAGTCTAAATCTACTTCTGAATCCCACTACGAAAGCCCTTCTCATATTGACTTCGCTGTTAACTTTCAATACGTTTGTTGATAGTGGGGTAGCTTAGCAGTGTGTGGTTTTCTTAAAACAAAATGGCGGGCAGTTCTTCGTTTCCGAAGTGTCGACTTTGTTTTCGAAGTGTCGACTTCGTTTCCGAAGTGTCTGTGAAGTGTATTTAGATTAAGTTTTGAACAGCTAGAAGATTTGTACTAAAACAATTAGATAATTCACTCTCGATTACTATGCGAGATAGTTAAAGAGGGCTGCGCACTCCTCAACTATTACGCACAGCAATCGAGAGCGAATAATCTAATTGTTAAACAGAACCACAAAATAACAAATACATTAGTAGACACAAAATGCAGATAATCTAATACAGGTAATAATAATAGGTGTTCATGAAAACTGGATCATAGAATAATGCAGTCGAAGAGTTTTTATTAGGTAAGGTAAAGTCTGCATACAAGCCAAGTGGCCCACCAGGCCGGAGCTTATCCCGGTTTCCTTAGCATGAAGCGACTAGAAGTATTTCCACTCCCCCCTGGATGGGATGCTAGTCCATCGCAGGGTTACCCCTAGCATTAACTTCGCCCATAGCCTTTTATACACCTGGATGGAGAGAGGCACTGTGAGAGTAAAGTGTCTTGCCCGGGAACACAACACAATGTCCCCGGCCAGGGCTCGAACCCGGACCGCTCGATCCGGAGACAAGCGCACTAACCATGAGGCCAATGCGCCTCCACAGCACAAGAGTTTTTATTGGTTTAGCCATAATGGTATATGAGCCGATATACTATGATATACTCTACAAACAGGGCAAGCGTACGAGTAATTTTTTGGGGATCTTTTATTTTTATTTGAGTGTAGGTTTCTATACTTTGGGGAGTTTTTAATAAAGCAACTTTTCCCCTCGCGCTTGTTGGATATGAGACGATTATAGCTTACTCGACGCTACGCGCATCGTTGGCTATCTATAATCTCATATACAATATGCTTATATCTCTCAGTTAGTACGTGCGCTGTGATTGATCAATTTAGCAGGCCGTATTCTCCTGTACGGCCCGCTAAATGTTAAAGCTGTTTTTGTTGCCAAACTGTTCCGTGATTTATCGCCAAGTGCTCTTAACGTTTATTGCAAGTAAAAGTTTAAAACTTTCTTTTACTCTAAATTGTGTATAAAGCGTGCTAACGACTTAAAATCGACTTCAAATTGATTTGTTTTGCTTTCGAGGTGCGTCAGAAATTTGAAGCCGTTCCGCGTGAATAGAAATCGTTCCCGAACCTGTCAGGCACATAGTGGAAACATAATAAATATTTTACTAACCTCGTCTTCGAAGTCCTCACTGGACTTCGATTTACGTCCGTATTGGACTTCGATTTATGGCCCATATAAATCGAAGGGGGAAAAACGAGGATCCGTAACTTACAGTACGGACTTCGAGTTCGGTTAGTGAGAGGTATGTAGATTCCAACAGCCATTTAAGACTTACATTCACTAACACAGGTTTTGTATTGCCATTTTTCTCTTGTTCCTGAACGTTCATGATATCCAGTCTCTCCACCTGCCGGCTTTGCGTCTTGTTATCAAAGGTTACTATTCCTGAAACTCCGTTAAACTTAACCTAAAAACAAATTAGTACCTGTGAAATCGCTATGCTATGCCACGACCCGACCATATCAAATGAAGCTGTATATACGACATATGTGAATGAGCCAGTTCGTGGTGCATAAAATATTTATGATGTGACTTAGGGGTGTACCATTTTACTTTTGAGAGAGGGGTGGGTGATTTTGCAAAATATCCTGCAAGTATACTTGTACCAAAAACTAATGCATACACTCATCCACTGTACTGGCGAATAAAAGTTCACGCACGTTCAGAGAGCTCTAAAAGAAGCATAATATATGGGGATAAAAATATCATACATGCACATGTCCGGGAAAGATTTCCTAGTGCATAAAAGGGTTAAAAAAAAAGACGTAACCCAAATCACCCCCTACCCCTCCCCTTCAAAAGTCAAATGGTTCACCCCCTTTTCAATTCCCGCTATTGACGCCAATTCTTTATGGGACACTATCACTGCATGTTGCTCCATTTTTGTTCGAAACAGTGCTAAAATTATGACTGACTGCCTTGGCTCCTAAAACACTACGACCAAGAATGTTAAGAGGAAAACGCGACAATAGAATTTGAAAACGTTTGTCAGAAGTTAGAAAATTTAACATCACAGCCTTTATATGTATTCATAACCCCTTTAATAACTTCAGGGGACCTATGCAGCACTTCGCGAAAAAAAATAAACGAAACAATTTTTTTTTTCATGCAGGGGCACCACGTTTTCTCTCAAACGCTTCAAACCACTGTTCTTGGTAATCTAGAGTGTTTTTAGAGCTCCGTAAGTTAATTTTAGGCTGCGCTAAAATTAATTTTTTGTCTATTTTGCAAAAACAGTTAGGTCTCATTGTCATAGACGACCTTTTTCCGGTACCCAAAACGACATTTTATCACTCCGAAAACAACCGGCATTAAATTTCTCATACACGAAAGCTCGAGGTGACAATTCTCTTAAGAAAATCAGAGGGGATTAAGGACCTTCCGAACGGATATGTTTGGCCAGGTGTTTAATTTGAACTTCTTGGAGTCATGCAGGTGATAAAAAACAGAAACAAAAGAATAGCCTGCATTAGTGGGGCAGAGAGCGGAACGCGATACACGATTGCAGAGCGCGTCTGCAGGATACAAAAGAATGGAGGAACGAACGACAGAACAAACCGTTTTTATCATTAGATTTAACTTACCTTTTCGTTTAAAATTTTAAGCAGTGCTTTTGCGCATGATGTAGACCGCCTTCCAGGTTCAAAGCAATTCTTAATTCTTGATTTCAAGATCTTCTCGAAGGCTTCCTTCACTGCATAGAGAGTGTCGTTAACCAACGCGTACGTGATCATGGGGACAAACTGATAACGTAAAATTAACACAAATTTAAGAGACTGTTTTCTAAAAAAATGTTTTTGTTAAATACTGTAGTCAGATTTGATTACTTTTGAAAGTGAAGAATGATCATCGCAGTAAATTTTCCAATTTAAGCAATTGGAAAGAAGAAGCCTGAAAAAATCAGGGCTTCAACGGGATTCGAACCCGTGACCTCCGCGATACTGGTGCGATGCTCTTGACTACCAACTGAGCTATGAAGCCACACATTGGGAGCGAGGTCAATTTATTGAGTTCATATCTTCCCGTGAGGAGTGAAATGACGTGAAGTTTATATGAAATAATTCATATATGAACTGCGGTTGTAGATGAAAGTGAAGAATGATCATCGCAGTAAATTTTCCAATTTAAGTTCATCTACAACCGCAGTTCATATATGAATTATTTCATATAAACTTCACATCATTTGATTACTTTTGTTCTGATTTTACGACAGTAATTAAACATTACTAGCCCTCGCAGAAGCACTAGCAGTGTTGTTAACCTAATTAAGTTAGTAGTATTTTTAATCTTAATTCTGGTTTAAGTCTTAGTTGTAGTCTTAAGCTCTTAGCTTTTATTAATATACTGTATTTTAGGCTTTTAATTTATTTTTGACCTTTCTTTTTCAGAGGACTTTCCTGAAAACCACCACTAGGTGGTTGGAGGCTTCCTCTTAAAATATTCATTTATTATCATATATGATAGTCTTCGATTAAAAGTTTTATTATTTTTTTTGCAAAACAAACAACAACATCAACAATGTTACTTATCTCCCTAGACGACAAATCCAAGTCACCTCAGATAATTTCTTTTTGTCCTGCTCGTATTTATTCTTCATTTCTTCTGCCTTTTTCGGATGCGTTAAGTTGACCTGGAGACCTACAAGTCCCTTAAAGAAAGTCTTTGATACATTTACATCCTGTACAACATAAGAGTAGGAAGAAACAAAATTACGGTCAGACCAGGAAACATCTGTTTAAATATTTTAAGTACCTTGTAAGGTACTTAAAATATTCAAGGGCGGTGCTTCGTTATGTTTTTGCATGTACACGGTTCTGGGCATGAAACAAGAGTTGTTCTCGTTGTAACTCTACGTCCTCTCAAGGTTTATTTTAGATTTTCTAAAAGTCCTTTCCAATAATTTCGACCTGGCCTGTTTGTTTTTACGTCGCTCACGCTCGCGACTTCGTCGCTCGAAGATTGCCCTCTCGCTTCGCTCGAGGAAGATAAAAGCAAAGGTCGACTTGTGGCAAGTCTAGGTTTGTTTTTGTTCATTGTTTTGATCTTTTGTTTATTTGTTTTGTGTGTGTGCTTTTGCCGTGGGAAGCACGCTTTATTTGTTGATTTATCTATAGTTTTTTTTCTTTTTTACCGTTCGCAGCATGCTGTTATCAATGTAACATATCAAACACGAGAGACATTGTTCCATCGGGATATCCAAACACCGAGAAGAGAGTTGAAAATACGACGCGCAGTGGGGTATTTGTGACGAAATTCGAGGAGTTTGGATAGCCGATGAAACAGTACTGTCTCGAGTGTTTGATTTATCTTCTCAATCGAAACAAAAACCAAGGAGTAAACGGAGAAGTAAAATCGTCAAAATCTAAGCTAATTGAGACCGGGTATCCAAATCTCCTTCGCGGTCGTGATTTTCCTTGTCTTAACTTGATTAATCATCGATGAGTTTGAGAACATGTAAATCCACAGCAGGCAGTTAATCGTTCCATGCCTTTTCAATACTCTTGAGAATGCTTGCTTTTAAATTTTCAAAGTCACGTGTTTATGAAGGAATAATTTTTAAAACAAAAGAACAATTCCGTAGAGAATATCACGTGGACTGTAATGAAAAACAAACCGCCCAGGCTAAAGAGGTCTATATTCAGTTTGATCAAAAACTGAAGCGCCCATAACGAGGCACGTCGTGTGAAATATGATAGCCCTATAGCCCTATAGGCTAAACCGCCCAATAACTGCATAAAGACGGGCGATAAAAAAATTACGGCTTTCTTGCCATCTTGCCATACCATCCAGTAATGTGCAGAACGTGTGCTTCTTGGCTAACAGAAAAAATATCAGTTTTCTCCCATTTTGACAATTTACTGTTCTACTGTTGATATCCTTCATTATATTTCAAGTTCATGAAGACTAGCTTACACCAGACTCATTTTTCAAGATTGTTCAAAAAATTACGTGCGTTAATAGCAAGGAGGTAGTGTGGCTGAGTGGCCAGGGCGCCGAACTTGAAATACCGAGGTCGCGTGTCCAAGTCCCGCTCTGACCGCTGAGCTGAAAATGTTTCTCGGTAGACCCTGGTTCAACTCCTAGGTCACGTTTGCACATAGCCAACTGGTCTGCCTCCCGCCAGTTGGGATTTTTACTACTGTCATGTTTAGTAGATGTATGTTTCTTTCAGTTTAAGTAGCATGCCCGTAAACTAACTAGGTGTAGCTGAGCGCATTGACTACATTAACAACATCATTTGAACAGTTTATACCATGTTGAAGGTAAACCATCTTGAATCTTTGTTCATAGCTCCAAGTTGAAGTGACTGAGACAGAAAGGGAGCATTTACTCACATTATTAATGATAGACTAAGAGAAAAATTAATTTAAATCAAATTAATCCAAATAAATACTAACGACCTTTGATCAATTATAAGTATTGAGTATAGAATGACGGGAAGATTTGCCGTCAATGGCATGGTCCGTTATGAATTTAGACTTACTTTGTACAGACGAATTATTGATAAGTAAGTCTGGTGAGTATTTTTAATTTTAGGAAAAAGTGTAACAATATTAATTGTCCTTGAATATGACAATTTGCATTCTGAGTTTCGGTCATTTTGAATCCTATGACGTCACATGTTTTCCTCCGTTTGTTACGTCATAGAATCCAAAATACAGCTCGATATACATTCTAAATCCGACAGAAAATGGCTGAAGAATAGTAATTCTATACTATTTCCAAGACTTCCTTCCTATTTCCTTATTATGGCGGTATTACTATTCTCTCTTTCTTTTTTTTTTAAGTTTCCTATAACATAACGCCTGAAGGACAAATACTACCTTTTCCAGGATGGTGGCCAGATTTTCAGGTCTACAAATGACCAAAACGTATTTTGCTCTAACTTTGGGCAGAACTTTAAGTGCGCGTTGTAATTTGTCTTTGTCTTTCATTTGTAATTCCGGAATAGCGTCGACTTTGAATTTCTCCATTTCACGGGCAATGGAATACACTTTTGTTGCTATCGTGGAGTATTCATCTGAAAAATAATTTGAACACAATGCACAATACTTTAGTCGACAACAATGATAATGTTTGATTGTAGCAATATGCGATTCTGATAACCTCACTGCACGACTTTGGCTGCTGTTTTTACTATTCTGCTAGCGTTTGTGGGTACAGCAGTTATGTATTTTTACTGATATTTATATTTCAATCTTTTTAATACAGATCATCCACATTGCAATCAGTCATAACGAGCGAACAGTAAAATCAGGCCTGCACGAGTCTGAAGTTTCTGAAGCTTTTCAGTGAGATTTTGTTACAGTTTCCCCATGAAACATTGCATGATAAGAGATATTTAACGTTTACTGCTACCTTCAAACAAAATGGCCACTTTTTCCCTCGGAGTGTCTTCTTTGCCAATGCAGAACTTCAGCAGGTCCACTATGGCGCGCGCGTACGTTTCGTAAGATGGCAGCGCTGAATAAAAGAACTCGTTTGACAAGTCTTGTATAACGGGCTTGAAGCTTAGTAATGGTATGTTGAGCACCTCGGCAAATGCAAAGGTATAATGATCTCCAAACGACAAGTCAAAGATTACTATAGCACATGACATCCTCCTCAAGTTCTCTATAAGCAGGAGTAAAAAACATTGATCAGTCTTGCTTCTAATGAGTTGTTGCGGACATCGTATCGGTAATGTATATTAGCCGGCTCTACCAACACCACCATCACCACCACCACTGTTACTACGACTACTACTACCACTACCACCACCGCCACCGCCACCGCCACCGCCGCCGCCACCGCCACCGCCGCCGCCGCCGCCGCCGCCGCCGCCACCGCCGCCGCCACCGCCGCCGCCACTGCCGCTACCGCTGCCACTACCGCTACCGCTGCCACTGCCACTGCCACTACCACTACCACTGCCACTACACTACCAGTACCAGTACCACTACTACGACTACGACTACCACGAGTACTATGAGTACTACTACTACTACTACTACTACTACTACTACTACTGCTACTGCTGCTGCTGCTACTACTACTATTACTACTACTACTGCTGCTGCTGACTTAGGGTTTTTTTGTGAAAAAGGCTCACTGACGGACTGCCTGACTTACTGATGGACTGACTGACTGGTTGATCGATCGAACGACCGAACCACTGAAAGACAGACAGACAGACAGACAGACAAACGGACTGACGGACGAACGAACGGACTAGCTGGCCGACTGACGGACCGACCGAGTTACCGAATAACTGACCAACTAACTAAATGAAAGATGGACAGATAGGCAAACAGACTGAGTGGCTGAATGACAGCGTGACTGACCAGCTGTTTGGCTTATTAAGCTGACGTACCGCCTGGCACACTAATAGACTGACTGACTGACTGGTTGATCGATCGATTGACCGAACCACTGAAAGACAAACAGACAGACAGACAGACAGACAGACAGGCAGACAGACGGAGTGATTGATTCACTGACTGACTGACTGACTTACCAACTGGCTGGTTCGTTGGCTGACTGATTAACTGACTGACTGATTGACTGACTGACTTACTGACGGACGGACGGACGAAGGGACGGACGGACTGACTGACTGACTGACTGACTGACTGACAGACGGACGGACTGACCGACTGACTGACTCACTGACGGACGGACGGACTGACTGACTGACTGACTGACTGACTGACTAACTGACTGACCTAATGACGGAAGGACGGACTGACGGACTGACTGACTGACTGACTGACTGATAAGAATATGAAAATAATTACCAATCAGTAGCAAGTCCTTTGTAGAATTAGCTTGGATTGATATTATGTAAATACTCAGGCGTCGTGAGTAAATAAGAGTCCTGTTGATAGAAGCAGCGCTGTCATTCAGCATTAAAGCGATAGATTCATCTTTGGGGTGATATACGACACCTGAAAGGCAATCAATTGTTGTAAGCTTTCTCCTTGGTAACACTAATCCTATTAAGCTTTACAAGTTTTTTTTGCCGGCAGCTGGCGTGGAAAATGAAGTATTCCCTAATTATCTCAATATTGAATGTCAAAAAAAAAAACTTTTTATATAAGATGAGATCGTGATGAAACTGAAAACTGCATGAAAAAGTGCCATTGTGCAAGATACTGTAAAATATTACTTCCGTATGAAAAGGAGAATGTGATTTTTGTGTTGAATTTCCTTACCTATTGCCCCTCGACAATCGGAAAGGTCCACTCGCTGTATGAAATTAGCCAATATCGGGCATATAAAAAGAATGAAAGTGATCGCACGCATTTGCAGAATTGAGTTGTAATGCTTGTGTACTGAAAAGGAGGACCGGTTGTAGCGAAAATCAAACGTTTTTCCGGTGTAGATGTATTCCCTCGGTGTGGTTGAATTTGGCGTATTTCACCAAGCATGTGTAATTTTCAATGCTTATTTAGTGAATAATTCAATACTAAAGGAAGTCGGTAATAAATGTTTCAAAAGATTAAATACTAATACCATTTTTTGCACCATTTTATTGAAAAACGGCAAATATTAAGAAGTATAATTAAAGCTAAGCCTTCGGGTATAAATTATTATAAAATTACGTGACATTATCCAGGATTGTCAGACAAAAACAACATTTGATGATGTAAATGCATATTTTTGTTTTGCTGTGGTTTCTGCTCAACCTAGAAAAATCCAACTCCTAGGTCTTAATTAAATTCAAGGAGCATTCTTTGATATTTAATGAAAAACGCTGCGAACCAAATGATCAATAATTAATTTGACATAACTAAACTAAAATAAAAAGAGACATTTCTTTAAGCGTATTCTGTTTTGTTAAATAATTCTGAAGCTAAGAAGGAATATTGAAAGAAAATCTCCTTTTTTCTCACCTCAACGAAAACACGCCTTCCATTTTCAGCTTAATTAGACCAAATGAAATTTTTATGCACAAAAGGAAAACCTTTATAATGGAATATGGGTGAATTTTTTAGCCAAAACCGCCAGCAAAATATTTAACTTACCTCAATCTAAAATGTAAATCTTTATTACACATAATATTTCCAGATTACCTCGATAATGTTTACTGTTTTTCTGACATACCTTTCCACGAAAAAGCCTGGGCCAGTAGTCCCTTGACAGTTCGACGAAAACAACAAAAGATATTTTGGTGTCTCGACATTGCATGCTACCATGTCATTCAACATTTCTTTTTTGTTTTGGATGCGAAACTACATAAAGATACAAATTTAAAAGAAGCAGGTAATGAACTAGGCTATTTTCAGCGTCAACAAATGCGCTCAAGTCCTTTCAGTAGTATTGAATCACTTTTAACAGTGATTAGATGAACATCACGAAAGTCCATCTTGTGCCAGTTCTCAATGGAATAAAGAAACCAAAGGATCCATGGCGATATATAATATTTTTCTCAAAGTATTTAATATATTATTTGTAATATCTACTACTAGGGAGTATTCTTTGAAAAAAAATATATCGTTTTGCACTGCCCCAAATGATACAGTCATTTTGGTCAGAAAATGAGTCATAACTTACAGACTTCTCATGTTGGTCTTTTTAGGTATCGGTTTGTCCTCTTGTCTCAAATTGGGTATGGTTTAAAGAAAAGCAAGAGAATTTATTTACGTCAACGTATATTTATCCCTTCTTATCGGTCCATTTTATCTTAGTGGTTGCATAAAAAATATACATATTATTCCATACTAAAAAGTTGGGTTTATGATCTCGACGCCAAACCTGACTGGTGTAGCATCAATTTGCTTTCAGTTTTATTACGTTTCAATGAGGTTGTCTGGAAAACGTTCTATCAACCATTTTTGACATCGAATAATCTCAAAAAGCATTGAAAAACACGTTTAGAACGGCTTTTAATCGACTTTGATAAAAATCAAAACCACAATAATCACTCTGACCAATGACAAAGGACGCAGACAATTCATTGAATCAATAAATACTCGGAGCAAACACGTGTAGCTGATGCGAAGCGCCGGAAAAAGTGCGTCGTCAAATCAAATTTTACTTCTGATTGGATCAAAACTTGGCTGGAATTTTTTGAGCCAATCACTTGACAAATGCGAATCACTTTCGACACTCGAGCGAAAACTGCTCTTTGGAAGAGAAGTTAAAGCCTTGTTCACCTCTTGATCCTGGATTAGTGTTAGTCATATAGGTTTTCGGGTAACAAAGTACAATTCTAAAACGACTCGATTTGGTCTGAAATAGAGCAAGGATTTGGAGAACTGGGCGATACATCCCAACAGAAAAGTCATAGGAGGGCTATCTTAGGATTATTTATATTTAAATGAACTGCAATCTATCATTAGGATGTAATTTTTTTATTGTTGTAATTCCGTACGTTTTGTTTATTTGTTTTTGTTTGTTTGTTTGTTTGTTTTACAATGACTATCGATCAACGCAACAAATTGACGTTTTGATGTCACCTTTAAGTTAGAAATAGAGATAATGGTAGGTTTTGTCTTTATATGTTTACATGAAATGACGAGGTGTGAATACTTTCATGCGTGGATTAAATAATGACAGTTAAAATAAATAGTCTAATGACAGTTAAAAGAAAATACGCATTACAGAAGGAAATTAAAATTATATTGTCTGATCAATATGAGATGCTATTATTCGCAAGGTGTGGTTTTCACTACGACATAGACGCAAGGTACCTGCACGGGTAGACTATAAGTAAGAAACCGAACAGACTTGACTTGTAATAGTACCCCGTGGGTACCCCGCGATAGTGTTTGAAGCGTCACGTGACTCTCTTGCCGTCTTTGTGTTCCTTTGCAATAGTTGTAAAACGATGCATGTCGAGAGCCAGCAAAACGAAATGTTTTGTAAAGCCATGAAACCGTAGAAAAAGACGTTGTGTTACCAGAGAACAGTGGTGCGTCGTCAAGATGTCACAAGATGTTTCCGTCAGCTAAACCTGCCTAGCGATTTATCGATATTGCCAGCATAGATTTGATGTTGGCAGGAACAATTTCTTGGAATTAGAGGGTTAAAATATACTTAAATATATGACATTTCCTAATGTTTTATAAGGCGGATTCTGCTCAAAGTTTAAAGGGACTAGGTCACGCTGTTTTTGGTAATTTTGTTTAATTTTGTTAATTATGAGCTCTAAACGTCAAAATGGCAGAGCAAAAGTCTTAACTTTGGTTTTCGTGTACACTTCCAAGGTGAGAGGCGAGTTTTTGAGCCTTCTTATTTAAAGAGTGCTATTCGCGGCCCGACATTGTACGCGATAAACTCACCAAGGAAACTAACGCTGGACTGATAGCAGGTCCTTTCCGTAAGCCTCTCTTCCCAGACACATAACAATTGAGAATGATTTTCCAGCTGTGTAAGTGACATTTTGATATAAACTGATATAAATTTGAAAAAAGGTGGGCCGACGTTTTTCAAATTGACCCAAAAGCAATCCATTTTAATCCTCTCCAGTTTTGTCCATCCATGTCACTTCTTGGCTTTCCTGTGTTTTGTTTGAGATCTTCTATAGTTTTGAGCCGTTTTTGGGATATTTTAATTAATTCTATGACCATTTGATCAGAGCTGAAATTGCCTAAAATTGCGAGACCTAGCCCCTTAAAGCAATAAGTGCAAACTTTATCTTCTAAAATCTCCTTAAAACACGATAACATTTGAAATACTTTTTCTCAAGGATTCTCGAGAAAGTTGTATCAAACCTCGTAAAAATGCTTAAAGCGTGTGTTATTTTGTTTTCAGCTGACATCGAACGTACGTCCGATTTTATCAGAATACGTAAAACTTCAAAATAATCTTTCTCTCTAGGGGTCAGCTTGAGAACTAAAGTCTCGATAAGTTCTTCTTGATTCACAGTATTCAAAATGTTACCATGCCATGAGGGTTTTTGGTAACTATATTTTTGTCTTTAATGCTCGAAGTTAGAGCGGAAATCGTCTTCATTAGCCATTGTATAGATTATTAAAAAAAAATAGGTTTTCAATTTCTTTGATTTAGCTTGAAGCTGAAAGTAAAATGAAGTATAGATTTTTGTCCCTAGAATGGTCAGTGCATACTTCTATTACTTTAACATTTCTGTTTTCTTTAATCTCGAGCTCATAATAAAATTTTTAATCAGTTTTGGTACAATTCGAACTAGCTTTACTTTAGATAACGATTTGGCATGTCGACTTAGTATTGCGCGGACTGAATCATTCATTTGAAAATTACAATTTTTTTAAATTGTTTTTTAATTACTCTACATAACTATACTTAAAACATTACTGTTCTTATTGCATTGCATTAATTTTTGTGATTACATCATTTCTACTTGTTGTTTACTATTTACAATAGTAACATACACTAATTTTTTTTGTCTTAAGTTATCTACACCTAGCTAAACTTCTCTGATTTCTCCTACAATTACGAAATGCTAAATAACAATTTAAGTTGATTTGTATTTCCTAATTACTACTACTTCTTTTTTTCTGAAAATTAAAAAGGCTGTTCCCTCAAAACTTCGAAAAAAGGAGAAAACGTTGCTATTTTGCAGACCACCTTAGGCCATTGTGCACAGACGTCAAAACAGAGCTCATTTCCTGTACATTGCACGTACTTCTTTGTTTTTTGTTGATTCGTTTCATATTGATTTGTCCCGAAGAGGCATGTCAATCTGATCGGAGCGCTTACTAAAGTGGGTTAAATATTTCGTGAAATAAATCGTGTAGATATGTAAACGGTGGGCATAAACAAACTGTACTTGTAGAATTCAGATCACGAATTACTTTTTGCGAAAGTGCACCACAGATGCTCAAGTGGGTTCCCCAGAATAGACCTTGCAGATTTCTTCTTCCAACCAAGAACGATCAACATAAAAACAAACCTTTTTGTCATTTCTTGAACGTTTACAACTAGCACGAAGTTTTTTCTTATCTAACAGCATAACGTTTGACAATAGGTAGTGATCAAAACTGGTGTATGCAGCGAAATTCAACTCAGTCCGCAATGTTCAGAATCACGTATTTGAAATACAGAACCTTACGTTCATGCATCTCAGATTTCCAAACTTCTAATTCACATCTTTGTAAAGAAAAAATATAAGGGAGGACATTATAAAGATAATATAAAGCTTTTGCTTTTTCAAACCTTTTTCCTTCACATGCAAAGCGAAACTGCAAATGAGATACGGTTGGAGGAAGTAGAGGCCACTTTTCTTTCATATCGCAGCTTGTGTCAGAGAGCTCAGAACCAAGCTTCAACAGAACATGTATCTCAAGACATAACACATGGCATGCAATCAGTAACGCGTTTGGAATTGGAAATATCGTTAAAACTCTCTTCCTTCTCATCGTAATTCGATGTATGAGTTCTTATGAAAAAAACGTTGTGGACTTTTTTAAGTTGGACCGATCTTGTTTTGGCTCGTTTAGACATATAAAAGTGGATTGTTAATGAGTATTCTGATGAATTCCTTGTAGGATGTGCTCACGTCTTTGTGTTTTGATGATTCTTTCCGTCTTGATTTGTCACTTAGTGACATATAACAATCTGATCGAAGCACTTTTTTATAAGAGTCCGGGAAATTTCTCTTGAAATAAATCACACACAAATGTAAACGGTGGGATGAACATATTGTACGTGCAGAATTCAGATCACGTAGTACTTTTTGCGAAAGTGCACCACAAATGCTCAAGGGGGTTCCCCAGGAGAGTTCCTCTTTCAACCAAGATCGATAAATATAATTAAAGGAACCTTTCTCCCGTGCTTTCTTGAACATTTTCAGCGTGCACGAATATTGTTTTTATCTAACAGAAGAACATTTGGCAATACCGGTCTTAGCTAGTGTGCGCAGCGAAATTCAAGCTCAGTCCACAAAGTTCCTAATAATGTATTTGAAATACTTAACTTTACGTTTATCTCGAGTTTCCAAAAGTTCTAATTGACATCTTCCTGAAAAAACCCGAGGGATTTCAAACTATTACAAGGTTTTTTGTTCACTTTGGATTGGGGAAATTTGTAACGGAATTTTACAACAAATTTGCAAACTTTTTTTCTTCAAATGCAAAACAAAAATGCAAATGAGTTACTTTGGGAAGAAGTAGGTTCCACTTCTCTTTTACATCGCACCTTGTGTCAGAGAACGCAAAATAAGGCTTCAACGGAATATGTATCTCAAAACATAATGTATGGCAAACAGTAACGCGTTTGAAATTTAAAAATTAGTTAAAACTCTGCTCCTTTTCATCGTAATTGGATGAATGAATTCTTATGCAAAACGTAGTCAACTTTTTTTCATTAAGTTGGACCGATCTTGTTTTGGCTCGTTTAGACAAATAAAAGTTGATTGTTATTGAGTATTCTTGATGAATTCCTTTTAGGGTATCGGTCTGTTTTGAGAATAACAAGAAGAAACAAGTCATTGACTACCCACGAAATGATAAGATACTGAAGG
Organism: Orbicella franksi; assembly: GCF_964199315.1. Lineage (NCBI taxonomy): Eukaryota > Metazoa > Cnidaria > Anthozoa > Scleractinia > Merulinidae > Orbicella > Orbicella franksi. The sequence continues at coordinate 11,670,811 of NC_138156.1, read as the reverse complement.
CAATTGTGGACAATTCAAAGTGGAGAAAATAAGATAACTTTAAAATTTATGTCTAGCTAACGCCAACACTGGTGGCATTACTCGCTTGTGTTATCGTGGCGCTATTTAAAACTTCAAAAAGTCAAGTCAAGAAAGCTTTCGGGAAATAAATCCGTTAGCTCTCCACGCAAAAAAATACTGCGTTAAATTAAAGGCTTTACCAACAAAACCCTCTCTCAGCTACCGACATTTTTTCGAAATCACTGATTTTTAACTGGATTAAGCGTTATCAAGTACAAAGAGAAAAAAAATTGAGCACAAAATAACCTGATGGCAGACAGTTGTCTCAACACCATTTTCAATAATTAAACACATTTCTCTGACCGACGTTTTCATAGCTTTAACCAGTCCATTACTTGTTTTTATTAAAGTGCTAACGAAGTGAATAAAAGATTCATATTTTTTTCCACCCTTACCCTTGTTTCAATGTATTTATAGACCAAAAAAACGTCAAATGCAAAATTATGAGCTTATGATGGATGAATCTAGTTTCACTTTATAGTCGATAGATCCTAAATCATGCATTCATAAAATACTAATTTAATTTAGCACATATAGGACTCTGTGTAATGCTTACACTGAATCGCAGAATGAAGAAAAAAACGAACTAAATTTTAATTTCACAAGAAAACTTTCCCAAGACATTAATTGCACCACGTTTTGAATGCAACGCCAGTAATGCATACTAGCTATAGCCTATTTCTTGACTAATTTGATTTAGAACATGCATACATTTCCTCATGTTTGTAACATACACTGCATAAGACAAAGCGAAATTGATTAAAACACAGAAAAAGTTTTTAATTTCCACAGGGGAAACTATCCATGTCCTTCATCAAAGTAACACGCTTAGAAAAAACGCACGTAACCGTCTGTTCTACAAAGGAATAAGGAATAAGAATGAATTAGTCATCGATAAGGTTGAATTAGAATCGACTAAAAGAGCATTTTTTTACAAAGGGGCAGACATTTTTAATAATTGTGTCATGGATTTAGTTCTAGTCTTTATATCTCCTTTTATATTTATATTTTTAGATTTTTGCATAGATTTTTTAAATTTTTGCACATTTTATATTTTATTTTATTAATTAGTTATTATTTTACGCAGGACCCATACTGATATCGATAGCATTTTGTATAACTGAAATGGCCACCCTGCATAAATATGTCTTATATTTTATTATTATTACTATTATTATTATTATTATTATTATTATTATTATTATTAGGTGGGTCAGGCAAAATGGTGCATGTTTGTAGAGAGAATACAGTTATTTCTACAAGGGCAATGCATTTAGCGACGTTACTGATCTTACCTCCAATTACGTATTTCTTAACAAAGTTTTAAAAGATCGGACTATTGAAGTTCACCATTCGTTTAAAGACGAACACAAAGGGGTACAGTAGCTTTCTAGGGTACGTCTCTCCCAAGGCCAATGCCAAGGAAACAACAAACGGAAACAAACATTAATTTGACCACCTCATTTATCTTCATCCATTCAAAACTTTTTAAAATTAATTTTCATACTAATGTATTTGTTAAGATATCACATTTTCCCTTTAGGTTCTTGTTCAAAAAAATTGGTCTTTGCGAAAATACCAAAACGAAAAGTATTTCCTTAATAACAACCTAGACTGAGTTCTTTCTTTGAATAATACCCTCCCAGCCAACGCGGATCTCGATCAGACACGTATTAAAGAAAAACAACATTCCGCTAAATGTCCCAAGCAAATTTTAATCCCAATTTGTTTTTAACTGTTTCGTAAATAAAGACCAATGAATAGACAAAAAATTCTTGTCGCAACTCAGGTAACCAATCATCCTGGTGCGTTATGCAAAACTTATATTAATAAGTGTTAATCGGCCATATATTTGGGCTTGTCGCGTGGCTAATGGACCAGTCAGATGATCCATCAACATATTTTATTCATTGGCCCAACCCACGCTGCATTTCATCTACTGAAATGGTCGACGAGTTTACTCAAGCACTTCAAAGGACGTAAGCTGTCAGTTTCGTTTACTCAAACGTCGCCTTTTGTTGCGTCATCTTAATCTTATTGGCTCTGCAAGGGCGACTGAATACAAATTCTTCCTTAAAATCAGTCAGCATCATCTCAAAGATTTAGATTAATTCGCCTTAAGTAAGATCAGTTCTAAAAATACTGGCTGCTGTTTTATCTGAATATATAACGTCATGAACGGAACAGTGGTTCTTCCACCTCGTTCAACATTTCTGGTGCTTCTAGAGTCAGGCATAGCCACCATCTTCATGCTCCTGGCGATAGCTGGTAATCTTACTGTCTACTTGGCAATTTATCGAAACAAGCTACTGCGAACCGTACCAAACTTCCTCCTGCTGAATCTGGCCACAGCTGATATTCTTAACGCGGCGGCCAGTTTCCCACTTCTCATCTCCGTTCTCGTCAGCGGCGCGTGGGGTTTTCAGGGAAGCGTTTGCCAGTTTCAGGCTTTTCAAACGTATCTCTCCTACTCTTGCAGTCTTTTAACCCTGGCCGTCACCAGTGTTACAAGGTATTACGCCACAGTTCATCCATTCAAGCATCGTGGAATATTTAAAGTAAAAACACTTTGTGTTTTGATCTCAGCTGTCTGGGTTGCATCGTTTGCATTCGCCGGTACACCTCTAGTCGGATGGGGACGGTATCAGTTTGAGCCTTTCTACGCTCTCTGCATTCACGATCACAGCTCCAGTACATCGTACAACATGTTCCTATTTGTCTTCTTGATAGTAAACTCAACGGTGATCGTAACTTGTTATTCAAAAATTTTCAAAGCCATGAAAACAAGAAATCGCAGAGTCCATTCGCTCTTTGCCCAAGGTTCGAGCTCCAGGCAGCTGGAAATAATAAACGCACAAGAGGTGAAACTAACAAACACGATCTTCATCGTAATATGCCTATTTGCCATTTGCTATGTTCCCACAATTCTCCTAGGTTTCTTAATGTTCACTCCTTTGCATGTTCCTCGATTTGCACGGATGCTCTCAACGTTTTCGGTGGGGCTTACTTCGGTTGTGAATCCAATTGTTTACTGGGTGCGAAGCAAAGCTTTTCGCCAAGCACTAATAGGAATTTTTCGAAAAAACAATACGCTACGTATCGACGTGAGTGAGAATGCTGGTTCATCGAACACGGCTGAACGTGCACTAGTTTCAAGCAGAAACATTTAGCCGTTATTAAGAACGAAAAACATTAACTTTGCAAGAGGATAAGAGTCTTTAAATGGTAGTGGCAATCCTAGTTTTAATCGATGTCCTATCAGGATGTGTTAGTTATGATCGATGTCTCGTGGAAATCAAACGATAAGATTAACTTGAAATTTGAATCTATAAACAGGGACGCTCATGTCCTGGTCGTAGTACGTATATTGTAGACGGAGAGATCAAGTTCAGTTTATTAACTGCAGAGTGAAACGCTTAATTTTGTTTCTTCTTGTTTTTTACTTTTATTTTGAAACCTGAAATCCTCCTAAAAATGATAATGATGCGCCTATCTTCCCACGTTACTGCCAAGCAATAGCCTTTGTTTGGAATATACAGTAAAGCTCGAACCTGAAAGTCAGTTTTAACGTCAAGTGAATACATACTAGTTTTACTTCTTTGTTTAAACCAGATGATCGACTTGTTAAAAACTAATGGGAAATTCACTTTAAAAATCTCATCTGACCCGATTTCGAGCGATTAACAGCAGTTCAAATTTATTCAAACGTCGGGAAAGATTTGCAGGAGATGTCACTGTACCATTCAATAGTCTTTTTGTGATATCAGTAATTTATCTTAGTTCTTACTGGTTTCCATGGCAACAGTTCAAATTCCACTCTTACTTCATGGATTTCTTAACATTAACGCGAATCTACAGCCAATATATTTTGATGGAGTAAGAAACGTCTGATATAATGGGTTATCTAAGCCTTGTTGATAAGATCGGAGGTAAAACCAAGTTCAAAGCACGAAAAAAAAAAAAAAAATGTGTATAGTACTAAACGTTTTTCACTTGAAAATACTGGATGAATTTCAAAACAAAACTGGTCTTATCTATTCGCGTTTAATAAATAAAATGCGGCGTATCCTGTGCAATTAAAAAAAAAGATTATTATCTTCAAGTTATTTTATTAAATGAAGGAGTTCATATTCTCCGGTGCCATTCCTTACTATGAAACTAATAACAAAACACGTTTGTTTCTTGCAACTCAGGTTAATATTAAATTGGCATACTGCCGTCGGTTTAGTTTTTCGAGAATTGCAAAGGGCATGGAAAGACTCAAGACGACAGCTGTATCAATATAATTTTCGCTTATGTAATAAGATAAAAAAAATAAACGTTTTTCACTCTCACAAAGGATAAGATATTCTGCAAGTAAAATTGCAGGAAAATTTTTCACTGCCCACTTGCTAAAAAACTGTTATCTCATACATAATTGTTTCATACAAAACCATACAGTTATTGCCACCGTTTGCCGTATATCCGAAAAAAAAAACTTTGATTAGCTTTTTCCCTGACAAGTTTTGACATCTTTTGTTGCCTTCCGCCTCGCTCGACCAATTAAAATCCTAGTTAGTCTGCGAGTCAGCCGGACAAGTGAAAGTAACCAAATAACGCTGATAAATTGCACCTGCAGGGTTGTTTAATTAAGGACGGATAGTATTTGCCTGCTAGGTTTTTCATTCATTAACAAGGCTTAATCGTTCGATGTTTTGTAGGCTTTATGGAACCAAAATGTGTTGTTAATTAACAATTAAAAACCTCTAGACATTCATTCGAGTTTCTTGTTGATTTTTTTTTTTTTTTTTTTTTTCGATTTTTTACTGATTTCACGGTGGAGAAACGACGAGAGATTTTTTTTTTTTGATGGGGGATTTATTGACTTTGTGAAACAATTAAGGACAGCTGAAGCTCTAATGGAAACGAAAATCTGTAAGGTTAGTATTCAATAGATAGACACCAAAACAAACGCTCTAAACCATAAGTGTTCTTGTATTTGGACGATCCATGTTGTAGACTATAGTGATTTTGTTTAATTTCCTTCTTTTTTTTCTCCGTTGCATTTCATTTCAAGCAATTCGACTATACCCAATTAACCCCTCATGGACACATTTGGCGAACCAGCAGAAGAAGGGACAGTTGTTAAGGCTAACCGCCTCTTTCGGGGTTAGGTGCGCAAGGTTTTCAAAGGAGGTTTTATCGATATTTTTCCATTCTTATCCTACAGATCATTCTAATGCACATTCCGTTTATCTTTTAAGATGATATAGCCGAACTGTTTTTGGTCTTTTTGTCCTTGTCTTAAGAAGAGTCTCAGCGTAAATGCTTTTATAGAAATAATGTATTAGATTTACATGAATAACAATTGCGTAAAAATCATTTTCAAAAGCGTAAAAAATTGATCACGGACAAATGATGGCTCAGTTCCCATCGGAACGATGAACGATGCTCAAATGAAAATCGATTTTCTATCTTTTGCACAGTTGATATTTTACTCGGTATACTCCACTGTGTTAACACACTCCCCCCAAATCCTCTTATCGAAATCGCCAACTATTGGCGGCCCATTCCCTTTATCAATATAGAAACTAATTTTACTCGCTGAAAGTTTTTTTTCTGTGTAGTCTTTATTACGACAAGGTTTAAAAGCAATTGCGCATCTAAGTCAGACCAAAAGGCTTACCAAATTATTGTGCCTGTAAAGCGGAGCCACTTTAAAAACGAAAAAGGTATGGGAGCCAGTTCAGCTTCGATCCTTCAGGAAATGGCCTTTGTTACCAAATCTAAAACTGTTTCATTATGATCAGGAACTGAATATAACGTTTTCAAGAGTCATAAAATAAACTTCTTCATAAAAGGCGCAATTTCTGAAGTAGAGAGCACTGAACAGAGTGATTTTTAGAACTTTGTATTTTATTCACTTTTCATGTAAGGTCGATTTTGATGAAGTCACCAAAAACAAGGTGCTCTTTCATTTGATTGTAGATTTTTTATTGCTTTTTGTATGATTTCGTCTTACTTCGCTCCCATAGTGCCTTTTTGCATTTAAAGTGGCACGACAGCGTCTATAATTTTATAAACTATGAATATCTGTTTAAAATTTTGCAGAAGAATCCTTTTGAGAATGCATATTTCTATTCTCTGTGGCGGTTTTGGCTGACTATAAATAGAAATTCAGCGAGAAACTGTATAGAACGCTAATGAAAGTCAGCTTTCTGTAGCTAAACTGACGAAGGCTAAAGTATTATCCGAAACGTGTTTGGATTAAAAACAGGCAACCACTCCTGAGTACAGCTACAATATTAAAGGTAATAGAAAGCGCAATAATTTTCTCATGATGATAAGAACTTGCTATTAAATGTTAAAAGGAAATCTATATGAAAAAAAGGTTGGAAATAACTAAAACTTCATAAATCTTAATTGAAAATGTTCTTTTAGCATATAATAATAAAAATGTAAAACTTAAAGCGTCCTTATTGGCTGACAACACGCCAATTAGTTCCAAGTAATGTAAAAAGTTGAAGCTAAGTGCTTTAGCTTTCTGAGGGTAGAAAGTTAAAATGACATAATGGTTTATTATTAGCAAGTAATCCAATTGCAATTTGAAATAAATAAGCACTCGTGAATTTTTCAAAGACTACAAATTGCACTCACCCAACAGGCTCGTGCAGGTTTTTTAGTTCTTGGACTTATTTATTTCAAATTTTACTCGAAATCATTTGATTATCTATACAAATATAAGCTACAAAAATGATTGTGTTAATGGAAATTACGTTGTGGGCACATTTCAATGCACCAAAATTACACTTAAAATCATTATTTCTCAAGGCAAGATTTGAAGTAATAAAGATGTCTCCGTATTACTATTTAAACATAACAGATTGACAGCAGCAAATGTATATATTAGCAGCACAATAATTTTACAGTGTACGAAAAGCTGAACCAAGAACATACAAATACGCGGGAATTATCCTTAAACTAGTCTGTCGCCTCCAGTGTGACGATACCGCGAGGCATGTTTAGCAACTTAAGAGGCCCTGCGCCTAAGAAACGACCGATGATTTCCGGCTAAAAAATAAAATCGGCCGATTTTTATCTCTCAAGTAGAGGTTACCGAATACTATTTAAAAATGAATTTCTTTTGTTTCAGTTTCGCTTTAAACCAAAAATATCGAGCCGCAAAGTTTTTCCGTCTGAAAGCAGCAAAATCAGGCCGAAAATAAGCCCCCGCAAAAAAACTGTTTAGAAATTACTATCGCAACGCAGAATAATGAGAAAACTACACAGTGTTGAAGAAAAAGGCCTTTTAATGCAATATCATTCGATAAACATCAAAAAACTGCCGAAGCGATTAACAAATAAAGTTTCAAATATTGCATACTAAATTAGATGGAGCGTTGGAGCTGATTTTAAAATAATTATTTCTCAAAAGTTCAACGCTTTTGAAAGCAATCACAGTGATGAATGAGACATTGGAGGGATACAAATCACGTTTCTGGAAAAACATTTTTCGGCCAAAGTATATTGACCTTGTACAAAGCGTTCAAAGTTACCGTTTTTACCGTTATCCTGCTACTTCGGCGAAACGCTTCTCTTTTGCCAATACGGCCGTGGATAGCGTGTTAAACGCCACTTTAAACCTTGCTAGGCATTCAAAGACCGTCCTAAGTAGAAGGAAGTAGAATTAAGAGAGTAAGGAAGATGAAAAATACACAGAAAAAGAAAATAACTCGAAATTACCATCTGCTAACGAAAGTTGAATCTGGAAAATGTCGTCGCGTGACAGCGGCCATTGACGTTATTTGTATCAATAGCGGTGGAATCCAAACGAATGCACAAATAGGAAAACAATTTTTCCCGGCCAGAAAACGTTTAGTGGAACAATGTTATGTTATTTTTCACAAATGATGGTCACTCAAAAAGAAAAACTTCCCCAACCGCCACACCGTTTTGGTCGCAGCGTGATCTGAGTTATGGGGTCACGACTGGATCTCTAGCCGCTGACCGCCCGAAAGGACATTGCAGACTCGTTTTCCCACGCTCTTGCGACCTTTACGTGACCAATGACGTCACTGGCCGCTGTTAGGCGACGACATTTTCCAGATTCAACTTTCGTTAGCAGATGGTAATTTCGAGTTATTTTCTTCTTCTGCGTATTTTTCATCTTCCTTTCTCTTTCAATTCTACATCCTTCTACTCAGGATAGTCTCTGAATGCCTAGCAAGGTTTAAAGTGGCGTTTACCACGCTATCCACGGCCGTATTGGCAAAAGAGAAGCGTTTCGCCGAAGTAGCAGGATAACGGTGAACACGGTAACTTTGAACGCTTTGTACAAGGTCAATATACTTTGGCCGAAAAATGTTTTTCCAGAAACGTGATTTGTATCCCTCCAATGTCTCATTCATCACTGTGATTGCTTTCAAAAGCGTTGAACTTTTGAGAAATAATTATTTTAAAATCAGCTCCAACGCTCCATCTAATTTAGTATGCAATATTTGAAACTTTATTTGTTAATCGCTTCAGCAGTTTTTTGATGTTTATCGAATGATATTGCATTAAAAGGCCTTTTTCTTCAACACTGTGTAGTTTTCTCATTATTTTGCGTTGCGGTAGTAATTTCTAAACAGTTTTTTGCGGGGGCTTATTTTCGGCCTGATTTTGCTGCTTTCAGACGGAAAAACTTTGCGGCTCGATATTTTTGGTTTAAAGCGAAACTGAAACAAAAGAAATTCATTTTTAAATAGTATTCGGTAACCTCTACTTGAGAGATAAAAATCGGCCGATTTTATTTTTTAGCCGGAAATCATCGGTCGTTTCTTAGGTGCAGGGCCTCTTAAAAGCACCAAAGAAGCTAGGTCACGGATGCTACATAATTTTAAGCTTGTAATGTTTTTGGTTTGTTTTGCAGTTTCAATTGGCCCTTCAGTTTCAAACATCCTTGTTGCTTTTTGATCATCTTTAAAATATTGCATACTTTTTGAATATCGTCATCTCATTCGTTGTTTTATGATAATGGTCACCTCATTTGTCGTTGGTGATGATGCCTTATCAAGGGCTTACTTACTTATTCTTGCGCAGAGTGGTGACATAGCTTGTTGAAATATCCCACAATTAATCAAAATTATACGATTTATATCTTCTGTATTTTATGTAGGGTACACTGAGCTTCTTTTAACTTTACGAGGAAGTTACTTTCGGTACCTTGCACAGATAACCAGTTTAACCTGTTAAACCCGTGGGTGGCCTAACCCTATCTCATTTTATAACGAGATTCTGTTTGCAGACACTGCAGTTCAGTTAGATTGCACTGTTCTTTCAGAGTTTACTCTCGGGTGCGTAGGCGTATTTGTCATGGTGCTGCAGATTAATCATGTTTGGTTTCTTAATTCCGGGCTCAACAAATCTGATGTTTTCCATAGGGATGTCTTCATCGTCTTCATCGTCTTCATCGTCTTCATCTTTTCGACACTGAAAATGACGAACATATCACACAAGCAATTAAAAACGT
>NC_138156.1:11631261-11656261 GCF_964199315.1 Orbicella franksi | reverse complement strand
ATGTGAAAGCTTAAAACAGAGATGGAGAGGCTTTTATGGTGTCAGATATTTTAGACCAATATAACAGCACTTTTTGATTTTTTTTTTTTTACTTACTTGTAAAGAAGGCAGCGAGATTTGCCGTGTAGGTAGAAATTAAAATCAAAATAAAGAACCAGAATGTAGAAGCTAACAGTCGACCGGAAGGCGCCAAGGGGGTGTTGTCGGGGCCTTGCTGCAGAAGGGAAGCTGTAGCGAACCACAGGCTGTTCAACAGGTTAAACTCATTTCCAGGCTCATCATCTGATTCTCGAGCTCGGGCACGGTAACCGAACGGGCTCAAATAGTCCATCACACACATCATTGCCGTGATAAACAAAACCTGGAATAGCAAGTGTCGTTAAAAGAAGCCACTGCAGTGCTGCAATGCCTGAAGCCTACTAGGAAATGCACAAGTCAACCAACCGTCAAATTCTCAAAACAATCATAGTTGTTATTGTTATAATTGTTGACCAGACTATCTAGCTTGCTCTTTTTGGTGGGGTGGAGTTGGGTGGGTTGGGGTTACTACTGGAAAGAATCAAGCGCCCTAAAAATGCTTGGACATATATTCAAAAGGCATTTCAGTGACGTCGAGGATCATATAAGTATATCGCATTAAAAGGTTGTACTCGATAAAGCCATATACTGCACGACACAAACACAATTCTGCAGTCTTAAAATGAACATCGACACGTAATTTAGAACATTGTTTAATAGTTATACCTCACAACTACCGTTTGCAAGATACATTTTAACTAAACTCGTATAGCTGGACGAACTGGAAACAATGACTTCTTGCTCCCTTGACACTCAGAATCTCGGTTAAACAAACATTCAGGACCTCGCTGAAACAAAATTTACTGTTGCCCTTGGATTGAGGTCAGTAAAAATGGATCAAACACTCACCACTCCAACCGTGGACAACCACACTGTACCGGTGAAACGTTGAAGGAAAGCAAAGTTGTTAATGGGTGGATCACCCGCTTTCTGCATGATGAGACTAAGGCTGAAGTCCATAAATGGCTTGCTAAAATCAATGTCCAACTCGCGTTCTGCGGTTATTGTTATTGGAACAAGCGCCATATCTTTTTCCTAAAAGAAACATGGTATTTATTCTTAGTAACTTCACAGCTAGTGACGTGCGCCACACTGTTGCTAGATGTTGCATGCCCAAAGCTGCGTTTCTCACAATCTCGTTCCCAGAGTCTTCGTTCCCCTTGACCAGCGGTCGGAAAACGAGAGCTCTGGGAGCAATCATTTCAGGCTTACGCAATAGATGCAGACTGCGCAGAGAAACCGGATGGGCAGAATTCGGTTATTTCAAAATGGTTGCTCCCAAAGCTCTCGTTTTCCGACCGCTGGTCAAGGGGGGCGAAGACTCTGGGAACGAGATTGCGTTTGTCAGGGAAAAACCAAAATTGAATTCTTAAATCCGAAAACGGATTTTGCGTTTCTTTACTAAGCAAATTTGTCCATGATCGCTCGGATCGTGGTGCATCAAGGGAACCGAAAAATCCACTCTGGGCTGGGATTCTTCGGTTGCCGTGATGCACCACGATCCAGTCGATCTTGGATTATACGTTAAGTAGAGAAACCCAAAATTCGTTATTTATTTAAGAATCCTAAAGAAACCCACCCGCTAATCATACTGTGAGGTTTTCAACACCTTTCAAATTAAAAGAATGTGTTTACCTGATTCTTTAGTTACATTTGAGTAACTTCCATCACTTCGTAAGAAGATTTCATACTCGAACTCAGCTTCTATCGAAAGCTCTTTAATTACGTCAATGAGAAATCCTTGAAGAACTCCTTCAGACACTTTTCCCGCCAGGTCTTCTGGTTTAGCTGACTTATTTGCCATCTCTACAAATGGTGGCTCCTAGAAGAACGTGCGATATTTTAAAAGGAAGCAATATTAACTTGAAGGAATTACATCATAGATAACAGATCACCCCAGCCTTCAGCCCCTCGACTCCCTGGAAACTCACACCCGACCACCCTCAGCAGTGTCTGAAAACCGCGTAGTGCTAAATTTTCAACTTTCGCAATTCATTTAAATCTTCCTAAACGTAAGAAAACTCTTTTACTTCTTAAGTAAGGATCGATGATTTTGATGAATCTATTGATTTCAAAGCAGTTTTCTTCAATAGAGGAGTAGCTAAAAGCGACTTTATGAAAAATCCTGAAAACATTATAAGATATTTTTGACAACCCTCCAACCTTCCATAGCTTTCAGGATGCGAAAGCTATGGAAGGCAGTATTATCAAGTAATACGGTCGCATACTGGAAAATGGCACATCTATCTCCTGTTGTCAATACGAAATTCAAAATCACGCCAAGAATTTGTTTTTTCATATCTCTTGTATAAACTTCGCACAGAGTTTTCTTTATTCAAATCACGTCATTACGCTCTCTGTTAACCGATGAAAGTTTTTATGAAAAGGGTTGGTCTTAACGTCTTTACCATCTTCAGACAAACGAGTCTGTGGAAGAGAATCATAATGTAAGATATTTCAACTTGTTAATTCTTTCTTTCTCTTTCCTTACCAGTACTGTAGTTATGCTGAGCTTTGGTAACCTTATTTTTGGACGCGGCCCGGGGTCACCAGGATTATGGCATTTAACAGACTCATAGAAGCACCCAAGCCAATCCGGTTCCTCGCTGTTCATCGGCAAAACAGAGACTCCATTTTCACCAGGCACTGGCTTCCATGAGCCAACCTAATGTGCAAGTCAAGCAGAAAAGTAAGGTAAGGCTAAGTTTGTGTTAGAGCATAGTGACCCACACGGCGGCATTATGTCCAGCTTCAATCCCCTCCCTTGATGGGATGCTAGTCTGTTGCAGGGTTCTCCCTCCCTCCAGTGTTCCACCGTCACCCATTCGATCACATACCCGATTGACGAGAGTTACTTCGCTACTGTGAAAGTGTCTTTCCCAAGAACTCAACCCAGTGACCTACTTATTCAACCTCCTGTCAAATTTAGCATCGAAAAAAGGAGTTGTTTGTGTAGTTAGCTTCCACTTCAGCTAAATTTCGCAAAATTTAGAGGTTAATGAGACACTTGCAATTGATAAGTAGTGGGAGGTGAAAAAGAGGAAGTAACTTCCCCTGTTCCACCCCCTAGTCTTTCATCCTGACCCCCCCTACTTTTACCAACTCTTATTCACCTTCCTCTGTTTTCCCAATCCAAGATGACACATTTAGCAATTATTAAAGAAACACAGTTACACTGTACCTTTTTGACATCTTCAGGAAGAACATTCAAAATGTCCATGCCATCTTGCACCATCCGTTCGCCTGAATCGCCATCAAATCTTACATCACCTGTTAAACCTTTAAAGCTGACCTGGAATACGAAAAAAAAGAAACGTTTCTATGAGTTATTCCGCATAACTATTATCTCACTAAATACTAAATAATGTATATAATCCCCAGAAAGAATGACGTTTAAGAGAGCTAATTATTCATATAGATTTATTTCTAAGGTAATCCCTCTCAGGTTATTTTCAGATATAGAACCAGTCCTCCCGCAGATAATGTTACCACGCAAGATGCGTAATATGCTTTCGAGAAGGATGAAACTGCCTGTCCAAATAAGTGAAATCCACGTTATAAGATTGGTTATGTCTTGACCCTCTTTGATCTCTGAAGCCGAGTGATCTAAGGAAATAACTTAAAAAGTAGGATTACCTTGGGAATAAGGCCTATATAGAGGATTAACTTTCTTACCCTTCATCCTCTCTTGATGTCCCTTATTAACTGCCATTATAATATCACAGAAAACGTTCTAGAGTCTAAAGCACATGTTGCCTTGGGAAATTAATCCAAAGAATAACCAAACCTCTTGAATCTGTCGCTCCACGATGAGAACACAAGCATTTTCTCTATGAATACTTATAAATGAATAATGATATGAATATGAATATGAATAATTATAAATAAACATCTGGCATGACATAGGATCAGAGCGAGAGAGAAAAAACCAAGCGTAATACTAGAGATGTTATGGAGTTTTGGAAATCAAAATTGAAATTAGTCACCACATAAGCAATTCACTGAGTGCATTTTATTTAACGTCGCTTCGTTGTATTTTTTTTTCCGAGTGTATCCCTTTGATACACACTCTCTCTCGCTGTCTTATCACCAAGTCCGTCCTTGGGGATAGGGTACAGTATTTTGCCTAATTCTCAGCTCATGTACTATTGTTTTCGGAGTGTTAATGACATCAGGCGAGAGCAGGATTCGTATTTCCCCCACCTTTCTTAACTCATGCAGTATTCTTTGTCCCAGTCCTTCACCCTCTTTCACCATACTTCGCAAAGGACAGTTCACATCGTTTCCGTATGAATGTATCATCTTTCTCCCCTCCGGGCTCATCAGGATTGTTTCCATTGCTTTCCCGACCACGACGGCTGTATCATATACTGCGGCGTACATTGCCTTAAGGAAAGATGAACTTAATTCATTAAAAAGTCGTTTAGGAAATTAAATCACAGTATTTAGACAGCAAGCCACATCAGCCTTTGCTGGTTTTTAATGCGGATCTTCTATCCTGGTCGCATTGGAATTTGGAGATGTTTGTTGTGGAGGAAGGAAAACCAGAATACCCGGAGAAAAAACCCCGAGGCAAGGCGGGAACCAACAACAAACTCAACCCACATATGGCACCGGGCCGGAATTTAACCCGGTAGGAGGAATGGTAGGAGGCGAGCGATCTAAGTACCGCGCCATCCCTGCTTCAAAAGTAATTATCAAGTAAGTGGTCTGGCCTCTGTTGCTACGAGTTATAGTCGTACTTTCCTCGATTTTCGCAAGGGAATCGAAACGAACGGAGTTTCGGTAAACATACAATTATTATATTGAAACTAATTGAAATCACTGTCTGTCTGAACATTACCATTCGAACTCTAATACAAATATATTCACTGAGAATGTCCTGGCATTTTCAGCTATATGGTAATCAATATTATTGAAAGACAGACGAAACTCTCATTGCCCATAGTATTGGCGTATTTTTCACGTGATATATTTGAGCATAACATGAACTAGAGCAAAACCAAAGCGAAAAAACGCCAACTCTTCCGCCAACATGTTATGCTTCCTTCCCGTTTTCGCGATACTCACCAGGGAGTAATCAAGGGCTCCTCTCTGGATGGCTTCTGAGGCTCTCTTTTCGTAGTCTTTCGCAGCGATTTCATTGCTGAGGTGAAGACTTAGTCCCACCATGCCAAGAATGGCTGGATATGTCTTGTTAGGACCGGCCACTTCCTGTTGATTTCAAAATGAGCAAGTATCACTGAATAATTATTAACTCGGGATTGCTTTATAGACCAGGAAGGTAATACAATATTACTCAGTGATTTACCTGAACCAACAGAAAAGTACAAGGATAAAATCGTACGAGTTATACGTTTGAAATCATGATTGTCCTGTTTCACAGATAACTCTTTTCAGATAACTCTTTTCGGAGGAGTTATCTGTCTCTTGAGTGAAAACGGTTATTTTTAGGACTGATGTAGTAAAATTGTCTTTAAGATATCTTGAATGTCGGGAAATCGATCAAGAAACAATTTATAAAAGCAAAACATGAAATAACAAAGCCTTACCAAATCGGAGGCTATCCACTTTAAATCCTTGTCATTGATTCCCACGAACAGTGCCTGTAACGACCAGAAAAATATAAAATAAGAAAGCGTGGTAATGAAACAGCAGTTTTCAAAAACTGTTGTATTAGTGCGCGCCACTGGCCAATGTATTTTCTTTCTATTGACTACGAGTGCGACAGTCTCAGTTTTCACTCCTAGTAGTTGAAATAAGCTCGTGGTAGAAATAAAATCAGTGGTGATAAATGTAAAGATCGGGAAAACATTAACGATCCTACCCTAATGAATGCTGCGATAGCAACTAGCAAGTACGTTACGAGTTGCTTTTTTCTATTGTCCCAAGCTAATACACCAGAATTACTTATAAAAGGGTTTCTCACCACTCCATAAAAGAAAACTGCTTTCGTTATACAAAGTTTCAAACAAAATAAATCGGTGAAGTTGGTTTGCGTGTTTGAAAACTTCGAAACGCCCAGGGAGCTAACCAGAACCAAATCATGGCCAAGACCATTATGGAATATTATTGCACCAGTATCATGTTACCTCGTTCATAATCTTCGTTAAGTCCCTTTGATCGCTGAAGAGTTTAACCTGTTTGATGTGTGATTTTAGGAGGGAAGTAAGGGCTTCTCTCAGCTTGTACTTATTATCTAAAGGAAGCTCTGGCATCATTTCAGCGTTATACTGCGTCCACTTGCGAGCTGATGCATAGAACACGGAAGCCTGTCGGGACTTGCGAGCTGAAATTGAGATAAAAACAAAGCGTATTGGCATACAGTCCAAACTCGTAAAGTAATATATCAAACACGAAGGACCGTGTTTGGCCACATTTCCAAACACCGAGATGACAGTTGAAAATGATACTTTTGACGAGCTTCGAGGTATTTTTAAATTTGGTCACACATTGTCATGAGTTTTAGTTTTCTATATCTTCTCAATCGAAGCTAAAACTAAGGAGAAAAGGGAGGAAAAAAAATTTAAAAAGCCTACGCTAATTATGATCAGATATCCAAACACCGTCATGGTTCGATAACTTGAATCAAAACTCGTTTCTTTCCCCTCACTCGAATACTGTAATTTTACCTCGGATTTCTCGAGCTGCCCGATTTTTCAACCTAATTTTCGTTTTCTTTGAAGGTTCAAAAAATTGGGTTTCTACTGTATATGCAGAACTATAATTACATGCACTTACCATCATAGACAACAGCTACTCGATTAAATGAGTAAAATTTCATCACATCGAACAGAGCCTTGCTGACAACACGATACGACGGTCTAATAGACATGGCGTATTTGTGAGGAGTTTCGTCTTCAATGGCGTCTACTTTTATCAGAGGAACTTGCAGGAGTGAACTTAACGCAAAGGCTTTTTCATCGTTGCACGCCAAGTCGATAATAGAAAACACTGAAGAGAAGTTAGACGCTACATCTGCAAGAGGAAGGAAACAAAGAAGATCACCCTACGTACGGTGACATCATAGCCAAAATTTTTCGCATTGATAGGTTGCCATGTAAACACAGCCTTCAAGTATCTGCTATTGCTGGCTGCGTCTTTTTGTTACGTAACAAAAGAGCTACAGTTGTTTGCACATAGTGGCAGCCATGTGATGTCCTATGTATCAAAACTGCGGACAGGGGAAATATTATTGATATTTATAGAATTTTTTGTACATCTAAATGTTTTCTGGTTCATTTAAACAGCAATTCCGTGTAGAATATATTGTCAAAATTTTAATGGCACTACTTTCTTCACTCAAAAGAAATGATTGACAAGGTATCATGGCTGAGCGACGCAAACTGACGGAAAAGCTTATTTCTCTGACACCTAAAGCTATCAAGAGAATTTACTTCTGCTTCAAAACTGAGTGCAGATGTAAAACCTTCCATATGAACATGAATTCTAATCTCACAGTCATTTTCGTGAAACCAAGAACCCATGTCATTTTTAAGAAAAGATGTACAGATTAGATGTAAGAGCATAGCGAAGAGTAGCTTCAACGCTGATGTTAAAAAGTAAACTTAGCCAAATGAAACTGGTTTGCAATATGAAACGTAGCGTGAAACATAATAATAATAATAATCACTTTATTTAAGTGTCGATGTATTTAGCACTAATGTGCTAATTGGGGACACTGTAAATAAATAAACAAATATTTCAAATATAACATAAACTGTTAAGAACCCCAACTGGTGGGAGGCTGACCAGTTGGCTATTTACACAACGCGGCCGAGGAGTTGAACTCGGGGCTACCGAGAACAAATCCAGATAGCGGTAGGGCGATGGATTTGAACCAGGGACCTCCAGATTTCAAATCCAGCGCCCTAAACCACTCGGCCACGCCGCCTCCGTTAAAAATATGGAAATACAGAAAGCAATTAGCAACAGTATGTCTACCGTATAAACAAACGGAAAAAGAGAATTAAAAACGGCCTCAACGACTGAAAGTTAACGCGACGTGTTCATTTTTTACATACCTTTAGAAAGAAGATCCTACCCATCAACACTCAGAGGAGTTAACACTAATCTGTAGTCATACGTCTTAAGTATCCGTGGCAACTCGTTCCTAAAGACGTCCTCAAGAACACTTTTAAGACTTTCGCTGTCTTTGTTGTACAACGCCCCTGGCGAGGAAAAGTGGTTTGTTAGCGGACTGCCACATAAGTAAACAATCTTCGATTCTCGCTCCGCTCGAGCTACGTCCGAGGAAAAAATAAGAAGAAGTAACACTTTATTAAAGTGACTGACTCTTAGCTACACAATTTTGACTAACTACATAGATTTTACCGAGATTTGAACCGAAAGATTCCACACCGAGAGCGTTTTCTACAAAGTTTTGTATAATTTGGCTGATTGGTTCTTGTTATCGTTGTTTCATTATTGAATAAACTGAACGTTATCATGAACAGCCCTACAGCTGTATTTTGAGCAGGCTGAACTGTAATGACAACACATGCTCTAGAAAGCTCACCTTTGGCCGTAATTAAAACTCTCCATTATATGAATTTCACTTGGTGTCAATGAAATATTAATCTGTTTTACAGTGAAAATGTTGCCGGATAAATTTTGACTACGCTTCGGTCATGAAAAACGTCTTCCCATTTTGCAAAATATGCATGTGAGAAAATGTATTTAAGATATGATGACCTAAACTATTTATTTCCAGAGAAAGTGTTGGAAAATGTTGGAGCAATGTAAAATAATCATAAGTTGCCAAGTTGTGTAAATGAATCTTCACCATCAGTAATGATGTGCTTCTAGTATGACGGTATTTTGTCAACATCTGGTTTGTTAACCACAATATGATCAGGCTGTACGCAAGATTAATTATGTTTTTGCAGCTTTCTCACGTTTTATTCCTAAATCAATCGTTAGCTATCCCTTTTGTTAAGTACATCAAATTCTTTGACTCGAGTAAAACGATTCTTCGTTTTTCTTTGAAGAAAACCATATCTTAAATAAAGATCTATGACACAGTTCTTGAGTTTTACCTCAGCGATTTGGAGCATACGGATTTTATTTAGAATTTTATCAATTCCACGAAAACACCATAAAACTTTTATATTTCTGACATAACAAAAGAGTGCGAGGCCAAAATTAGCTAACAAAGTTGTGTTTAATTCAACTCAGTTATTCGAAATGACAATTTCTCAGCTGAATTATCTTCTGATATTTAATTTCGTATTTTCTTAGACAAAAAGAATTTTCATGCTTTGATTCTATTTCCTGGGTTTACATTTTGTTAACAAAACGGCTGAAAGTAGTGGCTATCAGAAAATAATCTTTCAACAAACACTTTCTTTCAAGAACGCATACAAAAACTCCGAACATACCTTGATTTCGCTGTTTGAAAAGGCTTGCAGGCGCTGTGATGTACTTTCGTCTGGCTACAACTTTTCATTTTCTCATAACATGAGTCTCAAAAAGGGCTAGCTAGGTTTTCTTATTCTTTTAGCTTACCTATTTTGATCAGCGTCGCTTTGTCTTGGGACGTCAATGCTAAAAGGAAAAAGGCGTGGAGAAAAGCCGGTACGAAAGACTTCCACATTGTGAGCTTATTTCAGGATACTGAAATACTCCGTGAAGGCAATAGTCCGTGTGTTTTCTTTCCAAGCGGTGAAATTACGTTCCGTAATTTTTAAAGCTTTTGTGTTTTTGCAAGCAAATCGATTCCAGGGTCAGTTCCTCCTGAAACAATCAGCCAGTGATCTTTGAAACACTCTTCGAGATCTCCTTTAAATGCGCATCGCAGCCCTTCGTTGATGAGTCAGAAAACTTCTCTTTAATAATTGATTTTCTCAGGACGTGTTTACATTGAAAACGAAGTTGTTGAATTATGCATGGCGGCCTGTTTCATGACTAAATCTGGAAAACGGACATTTGCCTGCATTACAATTCATATGAAATAGTAAACAAGTCGGCACTCTTAAAAATCACTTTCGCACGCACATATTCCGAAGTCGAAATCACGTTTATCGACGACTGCTTATGAGATTGATATTATGTTATTCATCGTTATTATTTTTCCAGTTACCAGTTATGCAGTCATGAAGACCATTCCGTAAACAGAAAATTCAGGCTTTGAATCGTGCGCTGCTTAATGCTGACTAAGACTTATACTCTTGCTGGCAACTCCTGATCAGCTCGTCACGTATACACACTCTTAATTAGCATAATCATTGACCTTTATTTTACAGTACTTACTTGCAAGTGGGTCTTCAGTTGTCGTTTATGTATCCTTTGAATAAACCTTACTTAACTGCATTTAGTTTTGTGTCATTGTGATGGTCCCGCCTTATGAACTACATATAGGTGCTTCGACTGCAGTAAAGGTATGATTGACCTTAGCTCCAATTTTTTTTCACCGGCAAGACACCTACACAGCAACTCTGACAAAGCTGAAAAAATACCCAGAAAACTATTTCCACTTTGGTCTCCGACCTAACTACATTTAATCTCTAGCTCTTTTACTGTTCAATTTTTTCCAAAGTTTTAGCTATTGTAGTTCTTAACTGATCGAGCTGTTAAGAGTAAATGTCACTAAAAATCAAAGATCATCGAAAAAATCGCGGACACGGCCAAAAATCGATTTGGCTCATTTTTTGCCTGTAGGTAGCCTTGTATAGTAAACAAACGGAAATGGGGTTAGATGTTTGAAATAGGCACTTTAACGGGAATAAACCGATAAAAACTTTCGACGAGCCAATTGCTCAAATTTCACCAAGCGCGATCCTAAAATTATGCACTTTTCGGGCAGTTGTCATACGAACAAAAATGTAACAGAAGGACTTTCCTAGCTATAGAAATATAGAGTTGGACTTGCTCTATGAAGACAAAGTGATAGTTATTGTCTCGTGTTATTCCTGGAGGAGCTACGTCTCTGTTAAGAGACGACATCTTCGGCCTTTTGAAATTAAGGCAAAGGTGGCCTAGAATAGCTTGGCAAAAAATACATATGGTAGTGTCTCAAAGTTTACAATAACACTACGAAGAAGCCTTGAAAGATAGTTCTTTACGATTTGGGTTTTATTTCTTTGGGACCTTTGACAATCAAAAGATGACCACCGGCCGTAATTCGGTTAAATACTATGACGCCATAATGAGATGTATAATTACAAAATTAAACGCGTTGTACACAAATAACTGTTTTGGTCAGTTATATCTTCACTGGCCGTTGAAATGACTAGAAACATTAAAATGTCTATAACTACACTTGATTTTCATATACTGTGACAGGAGAAACAAATTTCGACTCTTCCTACCCTGTGAATCGCGCCATAATTCTGCGTAATTCTGCACACAACAGGTTGAACAATTGAATTGCACACAACAGGTTAACTCTGCCACACAGCCATTAGTTTACGTTTGCTTCGCATCCAGTGAACATGAATTCGAGCATTTGCATCCCTTCTGCGCCTTCTGCACTCGCCAGTTTCGACTATACTGAAAATCGTCAACACAAATTGGAGGAGATGCCACAAGCAGTGGCGAGCTCGAGTGACTGAAATGCGATATGTAGAACTCTGCTGTCACGCAACGCCCTCTTAAAAATTATATACGCACCGCCTTTTATAATCAGCGGATCAGTTATTCGTGAAACGCACAGTGCTCAGTTACTTGGAAGTGCAGGTACACTCCTGGACTAATTGTGTGAGTCGTGCGATGTATGGCTTTTTCCTCTTCTGAGGTGAAATGTCAGAAATATCCAGCCCAAGGTCGATGCACATGTCTCTTAGCCTATCCACTCTTAAAGTTGTGAGTGTACGTTTTTGTACAAGTTCGGAGACGTTAAGATCGAAAAATACAATCGGATGCTGAATAGCCACATCTCTCATCACATTCGCATACACAGCAGATAGATGACTCTCAGCTTCGGCGGAAATTTCGTCCTCGTCGGCACTCTCCGTGGCCACTTCTGAGACTTCACTAGCTTTTGCTTCGTTACAAGCGGCTGTAACTTCTAATCGCTTCTTTGCTGAAAGAAGGCTAAAGAAGCCACTAATCTGCTGCGACGTAAGGACTTCATCAGGTTGAAATCGACGTTCCCCCGCTTGGTCTCTTGCTAAGCTCATTGCTTTCGAGACTTCCTGTAGATCGCTTTTCCGTCCACTTTGCTCCCCTTGGTCAGTTAAGAATTCGCTCTGTTTCTTTGTAAAACGCACCTTTTTCTTAATTGTCTTCAGGGCCCAACCCATTGGAAGAGGCGGCAAGGCGTCACTCTTTGCTTGGACAGTAACTTGAACGCTTGGATTTCGACTGCATCCCTCCGTCACCTTGGAAGAATATTCTCTTTTAGCTCTATCATAGAGAGTTTCCTGTTCGAGCATCATTTGGTGTTTTCCAGTATCTAGGTGTGTCTGGAGGTTCGCAAAGCGACTGCATGCTTTTACACATCCTTCCTCTGGACACGGGAAAGCATGTCATCTGGCTTATTTTGACCAATACTGCTTCGATCTTGGTTTTCGTTTTCAGTTGAGAAATTTGCTTTGACAAAGCTTTTCTTGATATGTCGGTGTCTCACAATCTTGAACGGCGGTGCGCCACTTACATTCAGCGAAGGGGTTCTAGGATTTC
This sequence comes from Orbicella franksi, assembly GCF_964199315.1. Classification (NCBI taxonomy): domain Eukaryota; kingdom Metazoa; phylum Cnidaria; class Anthozoa; order Scleractinia; family Merulinidae; genus Orbicella; species Orbicella franksi. Next base: position 11,643,562 of record NC_138156.1, on the reverse strand, counting down.
CAATTTTTCGGGCTGCTTCATGACTCCTTCGAACTTTGCCCATGGCACTACTTTACCAGAACCCACATTGAATGCTCTCCACACTCGTACGCCAGTTTCATTGTACTCAAAATTGTTGAGTAAGCTTATGCCATCCCATTTGATATTAAAGGTACTTGACGGCTTGGCAGCAACATAGCTTGCGTTCACTCCTGTGGTTCAGATTTGGCCAGATTCAATGGCTGTTTTGAGCTGTAAAGCGTTCATGACATCATTGCCTTCGTTTACGTACCTTCCAACGTCTCCTTTGATTGTTGCTGCTTTGCGATCAAATACCCTCTTTCCACCTTCAGGGTCCGAGAAGTCGTTTCTTAGAACAGCCACTCCTACGGCATCACCGGCCAGCTTAACTGAGATGATTGAATTTCCGCTGTGATAACAGCCAGCGTTATCTTGTTTGTAATAAGCCATTTCCAGGTCTGGAATTTCCTTTTTCAGGGTACTGAGGCAGTCAAGCATTATCGAAGCCACAGTCACACTGTCTTGGGCGCAGCTTTGAAATACGTGAACAAGTGTTTGCGATTCAAAGTGCTCAGAACCCTCTGACCGTCTTATGGCAACGCTAATGTGCCATGGCAATCCTCGCTTCGCAAACCAATCTGAGTGTGCCTCTCGATATTTTCGGGGCATATATTTCATTGCCCAGTCCTAGACTAACAGCACCCATCGGCTGTCGAGTTTGGCTAAAACTGAATGCTTTGCCTCAGCTTGGTGGACTGAACGTAGCTGATGGGCTTTCCAGCTAATGATATCATCCCTTGCCTGTTTGATAGTATGCAGCATGTCAGCTTGATCTTCTGCTGACGAGAGCGCAATTGAACACTTATCTTTTATGGTACGCATGACTCTAACTCATAACACTGCACACATGACTCATTGTGGAAGTGGTCGCAGGAGCCCCGAAATTCTGCATTGCTTGGATCGCTTAGCGCATAAATTCGACAATGATCGGGAACCTCTGAGGCCTCCACTGCATGTACCTAAAAAAAAGTAGAATGACAACCGCGTGATTCAGTGCATATTTGCAAAGCAACGCATACGCATCGACATTTCAAAAAGATTACTTAACCGATTCTCAGCGTTGTATACATGTGTGTAAGCGTATTACAGTGAATTGCAACCTCTTGTTTCATGAATTAAACATAAAAAAGACTTGGAGAGAAAGAAAAAGGTAGCCATGTATCATAGTAAGAAGTCTACTACATCACTTCCGCAAAGGTAACCCATAATTATAAAATATCCACCCACCTTGTAGTCGCCCTTTAGGTACTGCTTCGACAAACGAAGTTGCTGCTTAATTTCCCTCGCCCACTGCTGAGTCTTGCCACAGTCAACAAGCTTGTCTACGAGTTTCTCTAAATGATCAAATGCTTCCGCCCGTTGTGCTGATACGTTATCAAGTCCTTGCAGAGACTTGCGAACAGATGAAGAACACACGGCCAAAACTCTCTGTATGGTTCTCTTACTCATAGGCTCAAAGTTGGTTTCACAGCAGTATTGTTGATACTGCTGGACAATGCGCTCTGGTATCATTGTTCTGATCACATTGGGTGTTTTTATGATCTCACCAGTTGACATTTTCAGAAGTTTTTCCCCAAAAGGAACATCTTGAATTACGTGTGGACTCGTTATGAAAGAAACAAAATGTTCTTATTTTACAGGTTCAATCCTCATTCTCTTTTTCTCCTGGTTTGGAAGAGGAGCAGCTCTTCCATGTAACAGCCTGTGGCGTCGGGCAATGTTGTAGCGATAGCTAGTAACGGCTGGAATAAACTCTCTCATCTCCTTAAGGGGTAACTTATCTGCCATCAAAGAGAGTATTTGTTGTCTGGTGCTCCAATGTTGCGCGTTCAAGTAGCTCTCAGCAAATGCACTAAGAAGCTCCGTCTCTTTTTCACTTCTGCCTTCGACCACAACCTGACTCCCTCTGCTTGCAGCATGACGATCACAAAGCTCCGTCCACAGTTCTTGCGAATTTTCAGGTGCCAGGACATCAAGCATTGCAGATATACATTGTTGAGTTTTCCGTAGGTATCTGCGTTTAGTACGCTCGTGCGCTGTATTCCACGGCACTGATAACGTGTGACGTACTAGACTGACGTCTCGAAGCTGTAAGAAGCGATTAAGCTGCAACTGGGGCTCGTTGTCTAGACTGGAGCCTTCATCACTCTCTTCGAAATCTTCTTGCGGAAAAAAAGGCTCTGCCGTCTGGATGTGGAACCTTCTGGCAGAGATTCATCACCAACAGTTACCGGACAAGTAATGGCAGGAATATCAAAGTCACTCGCTTGTTCATCAACCTGACAAAAAAGTGAACACATTGCTTTGGATGGCTTCGAAATGAGGTCAACCGTGTGCAAGCGCGGGGTGTCGTGTATAAAAGCGCAAGTCGCATACGAGCTGGAAAGTAATAGTCGATAATTAATTTAATTGACTGGTAACCTATCCTGATATCTTTATCCAGTTACTACTCAGTATTATTTTCCATTTGGAACATTTAGAAAAAAAGTTGAAAAGTCATATATTAATTTAAAACCTTTATTATTTGGCTATATTCTGGGATGTGATTGGCTATCCGGGCAGGGCACGTTTTTCCAATTCTTGTGCCATGTATGGCCTTGCCCAGTCGTTGACGGGCGGCAATGGCGGCGTTTTGAGGATGTGCATGCAAGTTATCCTGGACACGCCCTTCTCCTGCGTGGGTTGAACCCCAGAAAAGGGCGGAGAAGGGAGAATTCAGAGAATGCGTTAAGGTTTTTCACTTTCATTAACTATATTGGATGGAAATTTTTCATAAACACTTTGAAGAAACTCACCAAGCTTAGACCACATAGACCTTCTGTGATGTTTTCCACACCTCCTGTGGCACCCAAGTTCTGCGATTCTAACCGATTTTTAGTTTTTGCCAGGGACTGTCGACATCGTACACAAATTCCCTTAATATTTGGAGAGAAAGGATTAATTTATTCTTTTCTACTTTACACATCCCCCTTGAACAAATAGCTCTGAATGTGGCGAAAGAACAAACCTAGCCCAGGAAAAAAGCCCCACAAACCTCAAATTGATTACGCAATCTGTATTTTACCTTGTCACAAGTCAGTCTTTTACGTTCCTTTCCTTTTTTCCGAGCACTGTTGGAAGGAATTCTAGTATCTGTAAAATATTTCAATTCGAGTGTTCCCCTTTTGAATAAGTCTTGAAGAAGGTGAAAATGTTGAGTAAATGCCAGTGTTTGAACAAGATTCCGACGTAAAAGTATTTGCAAAAATCCTTAAAACTCGTGAGACATGAAAATAATTTTGCTGTTAAACTTGGCGTTATTTTACGCGGCAGTGAAGTGATTTGAAGTAAGGATATGAAGTCTGTGATTCACGCCAAGTACCCTGCGTGAAACGAGAAGCTATACGGATGTTTATCCTTGCATAAAGTGAGAATAAACATTGTAACCACTTACCTGATCCGACGGGTACGAGGTTTTTCGTAAGCTCAAAAATTTGTATTGAGTGCTGCAAACTAATTCCCCTTTCTGCTGCGGGTACTTTTTCAGATTCCTTTTTGTGACCGGAGACATCCTGAGGCACAGAACATAATCTACTAGCTCTTCTCCATCCGATTCGAAGGCTTGATCGATGTAACGGGCAAACAGTCATTTCCGAAAAATTGACGGGCTTCACGAAAATCCCGCTTCTTGCGCAGATAAGTTCAATCTCTGTCTCAACACCTGAAAACTGTAGAAAACGCTTGTGGCTTCTGATATCCTTGCTGCACGATGACAGCGATACTGTCTGAGTGGACGGATGCCTTGTGCGTTCCTCTGCACCACAAACGCCACCAACAATATCAAGGAAAGCACAAGACATTTTTTTTCTGCTGGAGTTTAAGCAACCGTTATCTTTATTACTTTCACCGACGATTATTACGCTTTTGCTTTTTGTTTACTTTCGTTAACTGGTTACATTTGTTTCCCGTGGGAAAATTGAATCGTTATTTTCGTTCCATAAAGTTTTCACTGTACGTTTTAAATTTGTGACATTTTGTGAAGTCTGTTTCTTTGTTGTTTCTTTTTTGTTCATGACGGCAATATATTCGTTTAGATTTTTTTCGTGAGGCAGAATGTATTGTTAGTTGATCCCGTTACGTGACAGATTATCACATGTCACGCAGTCCGACACGCAGACAGGAACCTGTGCAAATCGCTAGCGGTGCTTGCCGTGTTGTACAGGATCTTTTGTGTATGGGACGTCAAAAAAGCCAAAATTAGGATCAAAGTAGACTAAACGAAACTGGGTTGCGACACGCTATAGAAAATGACGACAACAAGTAACTTTTAAAGTTTACTCATCACCGGCTCAGTGGCTTCAATGAGTGCGCCGGTCGGCCCCCTTTACACCAACTTGCAGAGGACAGTGTTTCGCAAGTATCTTCCAAGCGGCATAATAAGGGCCTATAAAAGATTTCTAAGGTAAGGAACTATTGATGTCAAAGCAAACGTAACAAGCTAAGTGTGGCTGCGACTCAAACAATGCTTTGCTTGTGTCACTGCAATGTTGATGTTGTTCATTTCAATATGGCGCCATTTACAATTTTACCGAAGTTTGGTTGGTTGGTATATTGAAACAGTAGAAGATACCAGAAAAATGAAACGATAAATTTGAAGACCTACCTTATAAGCCCTCGTGATAGTATTGCTGGAAATTTTGAGACACTACCACATGCATTTTTGTCACAATATATTAGGCCGGGTTTGACGTGAACTAAAAATGGCGAAGACGTCCTCTGGTAATTAACCCGTGGTTTCATCAGGAAGGACACGATACAAAAAATATCAGTATATCTTGGTAAAGGAAGGCCAACTGTATATATTTATAACTAGAGAATTCCTGCTGTGGCATTTTAGTTCATCTAAAGACGGCCTGAAAACTACATAATTTCGAGCTCGTACGCACTGATTTTCGATCATGCAATTCATAACAGTTTATTCCCGTCAAAATGAATATTTACACAAACTAACCTCATTTCACTTTAGCTTGTACCTATAGCTACCTGTAGACAAAAAATGGGACGAAACGAATTTTTGACCATGTCCGCAATTTTTTTATTTTTCTTTGATTTTTAGAGACATCCACTCTTAAAACCCTAAAATTCTAAAAGTTCATTTTTTTATGGTTATCTTTAACTCTGTTAGTGATGCTATAGTTCTCTTGCTGTCTGGAGCGAATTCAAATTTTTGCAGCTTGGTATCGGGAACACTTGAGTCCATAATTTGTTGATCTTGGTATTGGTAAAGTCACTATGTTCTTTCCTCTTTCAATGGGCAGGGGACATTGAAGAGGGAAGCTGTGGTCAGCAGACCAGAAAAAGACCCTTTATTGTGATCAGGGGTCTTCTGGTGCAACAAACTGGCTCATGTAGCGGAATACCAACTACCTGCCCACCGCCGGAATCTGAAGATCGAACGATGTGTAAGTTTCACAGTGTACCTTATATACCAAGCATAACGTTCCTTACTCAACTATTGACAGACTGAACAGTATTTCGCGTATAACGACTGAACGACTAATGGACTGCATGACTGTCTCTCTGTCTCTCTGCCGTCTATGCGTTGATGGGTTGTTCATTTATTCATTTATTGCTTCCATCCTTTCTTCTGATCCCTCAATCCGTCGCTCGATCATTCTTTAACTTTCTTTCGATAAGGCAATAGACCATTTTACGGTTGTCTGCTCAGTGACTTGGTCTTTGTATGGCAGCGAGGCTAGAGTTAACCTGATTTCTTGATTTTAGTACGTTAAAGATGATAGCTTCATTAGATCAGGCCATACTTGGGATTCTAATCTGCTTTCAGACTCTAGTAAAAAAAAAAAATGGCGAAAGTCATTTTTGTGTTTACTGTATTAAATTAATGAGTTGTTGGAGCCAATGTCGTGACTACAGGCTCGATCTCAATGGTTGGACATGGGATTAAAAAATATCTAAACATTAACAAGATGGATACATCGAGGGAACAAGAATTGAAACACACGGGAGGTCTACTTTGAAGCCCCGCAGATTACGATGACATTCCTTAGCAACATTGGGTTAAATTTTGGAACTTTCAGTTGAAGGACAAATGAATTAAAAATAGTATTTTGGACACTTCAAAACTGAAGCGAAGCTAAAGGTCTCACAAATTTCAGTTAATAGTGCAAGACTAAAAGCAAATTAAAGCAAAGAATATTTGAGGAGCTGCATTTTGAAACCTACTTAATTACAATAACAAGAGAATGTTGCAAACTTGGTTAGATACGGTTAGTACAAAGAAACAAAAGTAACCTGAATAAAGTTTGTAGTTGGTCGACCGATATCATGCTAATACTCAGAAGACTACTTTTCGTGTCACAGTTTAACAGTAACTGATGTCCATTGTTTCCTGGATGTTAGTTTTTTTCATAAAGAAGTCATAACCTTTTGGACCTGCAACTCGCGATTTTACTCTCTTGGTTTTACTACGTTAAAGATGATAGTTTCAATCAATCAGGCAATACTTTGGATGATCATCTGCTTACAGACTCTAACAAAAAATGGTGAAAGTCACCTTTGTGTTTTGAGCCCGCGCTGGGAGGCACCTTGGCCGAGTAGTTAGGGCGCGGAACTTGAAATCCGGTGGTCGCGAGTTCACTTCCCGCTCTGACCACTAAGCTGAAGGTTTTTTTCTCGGTAGACCCTAGTTTAAAACCTCGGTCATATTTGTAAATAGCCAACTGGTCTACCTCGCGCCAGTTGGGATTTTCAAGCCTATTATATTTCTTTGGGAGGTGTAACAAAACACTTAATGACTGGTTCCGCGTAAACAGTGAGTTTTGTTTCCCCTCGACCGTCAATGTTCCCCTCGGCTTAGCGTCGGGGAACATTGAGGGTCTTGAGGATCGAAACAACATTCACTGTTTCCCGTAAGACCAGTCACTAAGTGCTTAGTATTAAACTAATGAAATAGACGGCTTTATCATCCCCTATCACGAGCATAACTCCACGTTTTGAGGTAGAATAGATATCAAATCACCCCAAACTCAAGAAAAACACCACTGATGACGCTCCTTACCTCCTGTTGTTGGAGCCTCTGTCGTGCTTTCAGGTTCAGAGGTTGGACCTGCGATTTAAAGAAATCAAATCATCAACCTGCTGGAGACATCGGGGAACAAGAAATTGAACCACAGCGGAGGTCGGAATTAGGTCCTCTTGGATTACGTCAAAGGTATTATTCGAACATGTTTTTCAATTTTGGAATTATCGATAGAAACAAACGAAAAAAAAATTGTATATTTCACCAGAAATATACCATGTAGTAAAAACATTGTGCAACATAAATCTAGCTGAAATATCCGGAGGACGGTAATACCTGCTTTCAACCTTTCACTACTCATTAATTTATCTTAATTTGCGTTTGACGAAAGAGTACTGTGAGGAGTGATCATTAATTAGTAATAATACATTGGACCGTGTGGAGTATAATTCAGGGAGCAATCGCGCAAGTAATTTCAAAATCGGACGAGCGCGAAGCGCGAGGCCGATTTGAAATTACGAGCACGATTACTCCCTGAATTGTACGACACGAGGTCCAATTACTAATTAATTGTTATCTATAACAAATTGCGGAATTAAAATGTGTTTTGAGAACTTCTTTTGAGCGAAAACGTATGTTGCGCGTTTCATTAGTTTTGAAAACTGTAGGAAACATTGCAAAGATAGCCATTAAATTGACGTGCGAATCACGTGGGTATCCAAACACAGGTGTCCGATTACAAAAAGTTCAAACTGGATACCTGTAATTGGACACCCACGTGATCGCGCACCGATTACGTGACAAATAGACGCGCGGAGTACCAATTACGACCGAGAATTTTGTTATAGATACGATTAACTCAAATTTTAAGGTATCAGTATAACCCATTTGACCATCCGGGCGCGGTCCGCTCTAGCGTTCGTGGCTTTAACAAAAACCCATATCAACCGTATATTTACTGGAAGCTTAATAACTACAGATTATGACCCGACGTGTTTAAAATGGTAGAAATTTACCGTGTTTCGAAAATGTGAATATATTTACAAAGCTTCACGAACCCATAAATCAAGGTATACGCCCGCTCAATTTAAGTCGGAGAAAACGATTAACATGGCGTCCGTTTCTTCACGCATTGACCTCAAAAACCGTGTCTCAGATTTTTGACACATGCGTTTGTTATTATTTTACAACAGGATACAGTTAGAAAAGGGAAAAAAATAGGACTGCCCGAGAAAAAAAGGTATAACTTTTTAATGAAAAGAGTAATCAGAATTCGCAGACACGGTTTTGTCGGCGATCGTTCTGACAACATTCTCTCCGAATTTCAGCCAATTTGGTCCAGGGGCTGCCTAGCCTACGTGTAGCCGTACCCACCCCCCGAGGAAAAACGGGATCTTCGACAGTTTCTTGCAACAGTATTTTAGCGCGGCTCGCGCTCATTTCGACCTGCTCGCTGGCTTTGTGATCGCGATCGTTGTCGAGTTCATTCAGCAATTTTTCTTGATTGTAAAAGGAACCCTTTGCCGCTTTCCGCTAATTTAGCGGCCCACTCTTTGTTGAAAGTGTTTTTCGCCGTCTTTGACCTTCCTTTAGCTGATGAAAACGGGCAAGATCGCTCTGTCTTCTTCGAAGACATCCGGCACTGATTATGGCGCGCGAATCGCGTGTCAACTCAGCATGATCTTCATGGCATGTGGCTTCTTGCCTCGATAATTAATTCATTTGACAGAACTTGTCAACTCTCAATTAAGTAATTAATATGCAAAACAATCTTTCTCGCGCAATAACCACCGGCAGATATAAGATTTTTTCGTGGAGTTTTTTTTATCTTAAAGATTACTTTAAGATTTATCTAACCGCTTAAAAAAGTAAAATTATGCAAAATTGCAAATTTTCCCCTTACTGATACCTTAAGGCCCTCGCTGCCCTTCAGGAACGTCATCGTAATCCGCGGAATCCAAATTTTGGCCTTCCGTGTGGTTCAGTTCTTGTTCCCTTGATGCCTCCATCTTGCTGATGATTCGATTTCTTTTTTTATCGCAGGTCCAACCAATGAGTCTGTCATCTCGACAGTGGGTTCTACATTAGCAAGTAAGTATGCGTGGTTAGCTGTTTTTCCTCGGTACATATTAATTAGGGAAACTTATTTAGGTGCTTAGGATCGTCTAATACATTGGACGTTTACAATTACTGCTTGGGCTCTGTACAAGGGTAAACAAAACAACTTCTAAACTTAATTCTCACTTGCGCGGCAAACACAGGCCCTACGAACTAGTGTGTGCTGATGAACAAGAATATTTTTCTTAGTTTTAATATAAAAACGGTTTTCATCTAACAGTTTAAATCTACACCTATCGATACAGCATTGGACGCAATGATCATTCGACCGCTGCCTGTAAATTCCCAGTTGTCTCCGGCGCAACATGCGTTAAGTTCCCGTTAGAATTAATAGATTTTTCCGTATTTTGTCCCGCAAAACTTGAGGCAACCAGGGAATTCTTGCTATTTATTTGGTCTCGCCTCAGGTTCTGTGCACCTCAAAATACGGAAACGCTCAGCAGTCTACGCAGGCCATCTTTATTGGAAAGTATGAATTGATACACAAATGTAGCTAACTAAAGATACTTTTCTCTTCACAGCTCAATCAGCGAAATACATATCTCTTGGTTGTTTCAAGGACCCCGGCATAAAGCCTCGTCCATTGCCGGTCTTGATCGCAAACTTGAGGAAAGAAATTGACTGGAAAAATCTCGGCAATACAGTTCAGGCATGCGCGGACGAGGCAAAGGCACAAGGGTCGGTTTTGTTAACATTTTTTTCAGTCGTGTCTTTGTAGGAACCTTAATACAATCACCATACAAGAGAGCAATCATGAGAAAGTAATGCTCCCTTTGCCACCAGTAGCGATATATACACAGTGTAAGCTGCCGTGTGAACCTATTTTTAATTTTACAAATTAAATGACCTACGGTTCTCTAGACGAGATTCGTGTAGCTGATTACCACAGACGATCTTTTTTAATTGCATGGTGCTAAAACAAGGCTTTCCGGTTGATTTTGCTTATCTGAAAAAAAATCTAGGTTCTCAGACATGGCAAGCCGGCAGGAGTTTATTGCTTTGGTTTTTCCTCTTTGGTTTCCTTTGTTTGTGGTCGTTCGCTGTAAGGTATTACAGTTAAGTACAGTTTCTTTTGATTGTGTTCATAGGTACGAGTATTTTCGGCTGCAGTATTACGGCGAGTGTTGGAGTGGACCCAACGCAGGCGAAACGTATGCAAAAATGGGCGTTCCAAACAATGTGTCCACGGGGTCGGAAAGAATAAAGCCAATGCCGTTTATCGCGTAACGAACCTGCCGCCTCCATGGTAAGCTAAAAAAAATTACAAGGAGTATACGTACGTGTCATGCTCAGCCTGTAAAATATTCATTCAATAGTAGGATGATGCGAGACAAACAAACAATTTGGATAGTGTGCTCTCGTAAGTAGCAGGCAAAATCAAAGCATTTTTGAACGTAAGTTTTTACCCGCTCTGGGTGACGAGAATTATTCAGAAGTCCACAATAGAGAAAATATATTTTATGTCAATAACCTTTGATTTAATCACGTGCATATCCCTTAGCTATGTACCGTGGGCAAAACACACTCTTGTAATGATGTCATCACGCCCTGTACTGGACTTGTTACTTTAAAAGGAAAGTCTCCTGGAATTTTCAAGGCAGGGCATAGGAGCGTGCGTGCTTGTTTGGTTGATAATACCATGCAACGTGGTTTTATACACATTGTATATATAAATCGGTTCTTATAAAGACGTTTGTTTATAGCAGTTATTGTAACTACTTTTCATTTCTGTATCCCTTGTAGATATGTTCGTAATATCGGAGGTTCAGGAAAACCAGCAGAGCAGCTGATGTCTTCTGTGTTACACCGTACGTACGCACTGTTTTTGTTTCTGTTGAGAGTCATCAGCAAATATAAATAAAACGAGTGATGATTTGACCACGTGTCTTTATGCTTGCTTCTACATATTTTTGTATACAATCCCCGGGGGGTACTCCCATACAAATTGGGTGGGGGTGTGCTGCCCGCTTCCCAAAACCCTTACCCCATCTATAGCCATCTATTTTCCCTACCTTATTTATGACCCGACCAAAAATTCGATACCCTAATTATGACCACAACGGCCGGCACAGTTGCCCAAAACATGATTTATGTAGGGCTTATATTAATGATCCTATCGATAATGATGAAAAGTAGCTTCTTGTAAAAAAAACGTAACAATTAAAGACAGGAGTGCAAAAAACATACCGCTTTTACTTACAAAATGGCCAAAATCGATACCCTATTTCTGACCAAAATGGCTGAAAAATCATACCCTTTGGGCACCTCAAACTATAAAACTACGTTGGGTTCAGCTAAACTAATAAGCTTTGAACCGCTTATTTTTGAGCAAGAGGGTTTTTGAAGAGGATCCAGTTTTGAAAAGGCGTAATATAAGAACGAATTTGGAAGTGGAAAGCAAACTGAACGGGTAAAGTCCATCGACGAAATATGCTAAATACTGCAAGATAATATAAGAAATATCATATATTTGAACTGAGGACAAAGATGTGAAGACATGAATAATCATCACAGTTGTATACACAACTTAAGCAACTGTGAAGTAGATACAGTAGTTTATTTTGCTATCAACTCAGTCAGTGAAATCCAAACTCAGTTGACGACTCACTTTAATTATGTTATAGGCTGGATGAATGGCAATTTCCCAATACTTTACCTATATAAAACTAAGATTGTGCAAGTTGGCTCGCATCAGAAACTCGCAGTAGCTGAAAACATAGTGATGGACATCAGCAATATATTCTCAGAAAATGTCACAAGATTTCAAATATCTTGGGCTCCTTTTAGTCCACACCTTATACAGCTGGAAGGATGACGTAGCCGAGTACATTGCTGCGTCGAGCGCATAAGTTCCTTCTGAAACCTACTAACCCAATGCTCCACTTAAGCAAGGAACCATTCTTTCTATGGGTTTACCGGCGCAACAAACTAACGCGGAAGAACACGATTTACCAAGGTTTACAAGCTTTTTTTCTCCCAACACGCCAATTGGGTTTATTGTGCCGGTCAGGTCCGTTTCAGGAGAGCGGTCTATTGATTTTATGGAATAACTATGAGAATAATATGGAAAAGAGAGTGAAATTTATTGTGTTTTCGTGATGAAGT
>NC_138156.1:11611261-11626261 GCF_964199315.1 Orbicella franksi | reverse complement strand
GGAAGCTTGCAGAAAGAAATAAACAGACCCTGCTGACATTTTGTAGATGTACTATCGCTTTATTTTTGTTACTATTGGTTTTCTTAGCTGTGACAACTCTGAAATGAATATAATTCGTGTAGTCTAGAGTGGGCTGAAAGAATGCAGTATTCGAAGAATGTGTTGATTGATGCTTAGGCTATCCATCTGTTTGTGTCGCACCACTCCATTAAACGCACCTTATCTGTTTGCTTGTTTGTTTTTCTTTTTTGTTTTGTTTTGTTTGTTTGTGTTTTGTTTGTTTCTTCTTGTTTTGTTTTGTTTTGTTTGTTTGGTTTTTGTTTTCTTACCATGCAGGAAGGCCGACGCCTTCATAACACCATGGGGATGGCCCATCTCTTGCATACGTTTCGCCTGCGTTAGGTCCACTCCAACACTCGCCGTAATCCTGCAGCGCGAAATACTCCATTCTATCAACACAAACGCAATCAAAGAAAATGTAAGGTTTCTTTGTAAATTAACTGCAATGCCTTATCGTGAAAGACCACAATTAAAAAAGTCTCCAAAACCAATGAAGAAGCAAACTCTTGCCTGCGAATGCTGAGGGATACGAAAAAACAATATCGAAACCTTTGGTTTCACTATGAACAAATACTGACGGGTTTAGCCAACACACTTTGGCTTCCTTGTCAAAAAGATCAACATTAAAACTTTTGCACTGATTTTGATTTCAAAAAAAAGAACAAAACAGTAAAAACAGAGAAGCCTTGTTACACCCCGTGAAATCGAAAAAGGTCATCTCTGGCAATCAGCATAAACAAATCTCGCCTAGAGAACAGTAGTTCATTTGGCAAATTAAAAATAGCTTCACAGTGTGTACATGTGGTTACTGGTAGCAAAGCAATGCAGAACTTTCTCATGATTGCTCTTAGGAATAAAATGTCCACATATATTAAGTTGATGTAGAGAGCCAGCAGAGTTTTCAGCTTGTAGATTACACAGTTCTATCATTGGAAGTAATTTTTGAATAGAGGGCAAGACGATCGGATTGATTCTGAAATCTTCGCTTTAGATGTCTCATGTCATGGATTTAGCATACGGCTAGACTGATGCTTCACTTAGTGAGCGTGACATCGACTAATTATATGGAGTTTTGACAAAATTAATTTGAATGCTGGGTGCGACATGCATTTGTTGAGTCTAGGTTATTTTTTCAGTACGAATAAATGTATCTACAATTCTCAGTCGAAGAAATTTAACTTTGCAGCCTCCTAACCTAGATAACAGTGGACTCCCGCTGGTAGTGAGCTTCACGTAAAAGAAATCTCAATATAATTAACTAGCATAATTACAGAATCAGGTTATGATATTCTGTTGTAACACTTTTCTACCGCATTTTGCTATCGAATTTGCATTTTACAATAACTGTCTAATTTCTCGCGCGCTGATTGGCTCATTTTTATCATCAATAAGAGTACAGACGAATTTAATTTATGCAAGCTTTCAAGGTCAACTTTGAGCTGTCAAACTGTCAACATTTTAACCGGTGAGATTTTATGGACTTTTTTTACGTAGCCAATCAAAAAGCGAGAAAAGCTATTGACAATGTTCGCGTCATTTTGAATAAAATTCACTTATCTTTGTTTACGGCAAGTTTACGGGGTCTTTTCCCCTCATTTATTCCCGGCATTTGACCATTTTGGAGTTTGTTATTGTAAAAAACAAATTGGCGTCAGTTTTTTACGCGTCTGTCCTCTTATTGATGATGATGTTTACTGCGGAGCCACTCGCCCGCGGCTCGTGGTTCCACAGCAACTTGGACAATGTTAAGACGCAATTTATCATCACGTCAATTGTATTTTATTTATCATCACCTCAATTTGTTAATTGTATGACGATTGTTGTCATGCGTGATGCAAATTGGGGTTCCCAGCAAGATAGAAGTTAAACGTACAAAAAATGTCAACAAAACTGACGGTAGCATAGAGAGCATTACTTTCTTGTGTGGTGAATAGCAATACATGACGCAAATGAAGGTTCCTAAAAAAGGATAAAATGTTAATAAAACTGACTTTTGTTCCATTGCCTTCTCTGCGCATATCTGAATTGCCATGTTGAGATTGCTCCAGTCAAAGCCCGGCTCTTTCCTCAAGTTTACGATCATAACCGGCAAGGGACGAGGATACCCGATCTCGTCCTTGAAACAACCAAGATATTCGTATGTCACTGGTTGAACTGTGAAGAAAAAAGTATCTTAGCTGCCATTTCAAACTTACCATATAGGGTAGCCTGCGTAACCCGCGTTTCCGCATTTTGGGTGCACATTGAGAATCATCCTCACTCGCCCCAATGTTAGTGGGCGTCCAAAATTAGGAAAATCCAATTCGTACGAAAACGCTCGCTACTCAGGTTACAACTATGAATTCATAAACAACGGCTTATAATAATCACTGCGTTGGATCCTGGATCGAAAGGAGTAGATGAAACCTGAGCACGGATTCTTTTTGTCTTGTTTTGGGCAAGACTACAGTCCTTTATTCTCACAGTACTAATCCTTACAAATATTAGAACGAACTGGCAGTGCTGGGCGAGAATCCAGTATTAACAAGCAACTCATCCAGGTGAAATAGCAATGCTATCGTCCAGTTCCAAATTCTTTTCTCCAGAGACCACGATTTTGATTGACAGCACGAAAGGGCCTTTGACGGGGCTCTGTTTCATATTGTAAGGAAATCGGATTTTGGCGAAATATCCTTTTCCCAGAACGGCCGCAAGTCAATTAATCTTCGGCTTTCAAATTAGAGCCAGCCAGAAGCCAAAAAGCTCGTGGGCTATGGGGGCAAGAATACGCTTTTCATTCGCCATTCCCACATCTCCATTAACATACCTTTCTTTAAAATAATTTTTTTTTTACTATTGCATACAATACTAACATTACTTACACTACTAATATCACTTACGCTACTACTGACATTACTTACAATACGACCGTTACTTACACTACGATTACTACTAACACTACAATTGCACTCTACAACTACTACTGATACTCTGCCTACACAAGTGATAACACATACATTCCTTGTTTGCCCCCCAAAATTTTGCATAAGCATTGTTTTCAGTTTCTCTTGGGACGAGTTTAATACCCAGGAGAAATGGGAAACAAAGGTTATGCAGAATTTTTTTTCTGGGGGGGGGGGGAGGGGGGAGGCAGACAAGGGTATTATGGGGGGATGTGGAAATGGCGAATAGGCAGCAACACAAGCATGAACAGAACGGCCGCAAGTCAATTAATCTTAGGCTTTCAACTTGGAGCCAGCCAGAAGCGAAAAGGATCTTGGCCGATGGGGACAAGGCGACGCTTTTCATAGACAGGAACACAAGCATAAGGCTAATAAAGCCTTATTAGCATCAGGCTAATAACGAAATAGACTGTCTTATAAGTATAAGTGCAAGGCTACAAGTTTTTGTTGTAATTTTGTGATTGACATAGGTGTACGGGCACCTTCGGTCTTTGGGGTGGGGGGGGGGCAGGGGTGGGGGGGTTGTGACTTCCTTGCCCGACAAAAATACGCAATGCCCGAATGCGTGAGTGTTCAGTGAAATCGGGATGCAAACGCACTCAAATTGCATGAAAAGCAAAACCGTTCACAGCTTTCATATCTAATGAAAACTGCCCCATTTCAACCCCACACTTGGCTACGATACATCGATGATATTTTTATGATCTGGACCGAAGGTCCAGACAACCTAAAAATTTTCATCGATTATCTTAACAACATTCACTCCACCATTAAATTCACCAGTTCACACTCTTCTACTAACGTACCTTTTCTTGACGTTAGTGTCTCTTTGACTAACGACGGTAGTATATCTACTGACCTCTACACCAAACCTACAGACAAACACCAACATCTACTCTATTCATCTTGTCATCCCTTACATGCTAAAAAAGCCATTCCTTTCAGTCTAGCACTCCGCTTACGACGTATCTGTTCTACCGATGCCACGTTTATTACTCGCGCGGCTCAACTTACCACTTACCTCCTTAAACGAGGTTACAACCGTAATTTCGTCACCAAACAAATACGACGAGCCGCCGACATCCCCCGCAGACTCTCGTTACAAACCAAAGACGTCAACAAACCTAAACGTATACCATTTAAAACTAGCTTCAATCCATCACTCCCTCACATCTCTAACATCATTAAAAAACATTACAATTTGTTGCTCTCTTCTAACCGCTGCAAAAACGTTTTTCAGCATTTGCCTGTTGTAGCTATCAGACGCTCCCCTAACCTTCGTGACTTACTAGTTACAGCTAAACTCTCTTCTAATTCTTCTAATCCCCAACTCCCTTCTGGTTCTTTCCGTTGTAGCAAAAACTGTGCTACTTGTCCCTACATTTCTCACGGACTTACTACATATACCTTCTTTTCTACCGAGGAAACGCGCCCCATAAAATCCAACCTGACCTGTGACACTAAAAACCTCATGTACATGATTCAATGTAACCGCTGTAATTTACAATACAGAGGAGAGACGAAACGACCATTAAAAGACCGATTTAATGAACACCGCCGTACCATAGATAACCCTAACAACAAATCTAAACCTACTACAGCCGCCGAACATTTCCTGTCCTCTCCTAACCACACTGCTAACGACATGCAATTAATCCCCATCGAAAAAATCGTTTCTAACCGAGACTCTATCCGTAAGGCCAGGGAAGCTTTTTTAATTCAAAAAGGCAGAACAATTGATCCTAATGGTCTGAACATCCGCGAAGAAACATATTAATTGTTTCCATTTGTTTTCTTTTATTATGTTCTTTTATCATGTTATTTTATTTTACCGTACGCTTATCTTCAATTTACACTATCAATTACTTTTGCGTATTTCCGGTATTACGTAAATATCGGCTACATAAAAACACGTACCAATGTAAAATCTTCCATTGTGCCTGAAGAAGGCTGGTTTGGCCAGCCGAAATATAGTACACCTTCAAAAAATCATCCTACGTTGTGTCGGTTTTTGTTTTTGTATTCTTCATTTGGGATTGCGCTGATAACTTGGTAAATTGGAGAAAATTCGTATTGCAGTCATACTTGTTATTAAATTCTTGGAGACACAGTAGTTGACCATATTGTTCAGCAGGTCTCGGATAGACAAAATATTACTGCCAAACCATTCTTGAATGAAAACTGGTTTTCCTCCGACGATAATTTGTTTTTTATTAAGTAGGACCATATCTTGCATTCCGTCGTAGCTGTGGAGATTTTTTAATTCGTTGAAAAAAGTAAGAATATGCTTTTAAAACAAGGGCAGACCGTCTATGTATTTTACGTCATAATTACATCTTAATAGAAAGTTGAAACCTCCAGTTTTTCTTAGGTAATAATCTGGAATCGTTTTCCGATTTCTTATTTCTGGGGTCAAAAGTCTTGGGATCCAAGCTGGCCTCAGAACTTTCATCATAGTTTCTACGTCCGTCATACGTATGCCACCTTTTTCTCGATCTTGATGAAGCCCGACTCGTGATTTTGTCTCTTTTGTTTTTCCATAGGAAGTTCAACAGTTTTGTCTTAATTATCGGAGTTATTTCTTGAGGAACAGTGAGTTTTGAAGCTGAATAAACGAGTTGTGATCGACCCAAGGATTTTATTATAAGTACTCTCCCAAATAATGTAAGATCGCGCGCTTTTCACACGTCGAGATTGGTTTGCATTTTCGCAGTTTAAGGTTGAAATTTATTTGCTTATTTCCATTTTCATCGTATGAGACATAAATACCTTAGATTTTAACCGGACTATGCAACCATTTCAATTGTAAGGGGTTGCTTTTGTTTCTTTCCCATCTTCCCAGCCAAATCGCATTTGTTCTTTTGCGGTTCAGTTTTAAGCCTGCCAGAATACCAAGATTTTCGACTACCTTCAAGGCTTTTTCGACAGAAGCCAAGTCAGCACAGGAGAAGTTTGTGTCGTGTGCGTATTGACTTAACTTCAATTCGTTCCCTAATATTTCGATTCCTTTGATGCTGGGTTCTTGTCGAAGTTTGTCAGCCATTATCTCTGCTGAAAGAATGAACAGATACGGTGATAAAGGACATCCCTGACGGACACCTCTAGACGGTCTGAACCATTTTGTTAGAAAACCATTATTTAATGAAGCGTTCTCAATATTCTTGCAAAACGTGGAAACCCGTTTTTTAATACTAGTGCCAAAATTGTAGGTGTCTAATGTTCTCATCATAAAAGGCCATTCTAGGGAGTCAAATGATTTCCGGAAGTCCAGGGATACCAAAATACCCGGGGTTTTATGCGCCTTAGTATATTCAATGGCATCGATTATAAGCCGGATATTTTCACCTATTTAACGTCCTTTAATGAAGCCCTTTTGGTCATGATTAATTAACTTTGGCGGCGATGCATCTTTTTGCTATTGCTTTGGATGCGATCTTGCAGTCAACGTTAAGAGGCGTAATTGGTCACCAGTTCGATAAGTCCAACAAAGAGCCGTTCTCTTTTGGAATCAGAGTAATGACTCCCCTTCTTTGAGAGATGGTAAGCTCGTTTGCCTCGTAAGTCTCGTTGAAAACTTGAAATGAGATGATGTCCGAGAAGTTCGAAAAAAAAATGTAAAACTCTATTGTGAAACCATCCTCACCCGGAGACTTATCATTTTGAAAGGTCTCTAAAACCTTTTTACATTCTTCGTACGTTAAAAGACCTTCCATATTATCTCGCTCTTCATCAGAAAGCCTGGGGAGAGACAAATTCTGAATATATTCAAAGTAATCATCCTGTGTTGTGCTGTCTACTGACATATAAAGGTTTTGTTAAAGTAATTCTCGATAGCGTCTAAGCCGATCAGCGTCTCGTTTTTAGCAATTGTTTCATCCTCCATTCGGAGCTCCGTTATAGTTTTTTTGATGTAATTTCTTTTTTCAAGGTTAAAGAAATATTTTGTGGGACGTTCGCCCACTTCAATCCATCTACATTTTGATCTAAATATTGCTGCCAATCCCTTCTTGTCATATATTGATTGAAGTTCTGTTTTGACGTTATTAAATTCTTTTAAGACCAGATCGATTTCATAGGAGTGAAAGTTCTTACAGCTGATGTCGCCTACCACATTTAGTTAGCGCCTAATTTTCATCTCCCTACAATATGTTGATTTGGCCTTATTTTTACTAAAAGAAATGGTTGCTGCCCTAATTTCCATCTTAAGCATTTCCCAAAAGAACCGTTTGTTTACTGAATCAGAGTAATAAATGCAGGTTTGGACGTATGTTTCGCGGATTTTGTTGACGTATTCTTCATCATTCAAAAGAGAGTTGTTAAACTTCCAGAGTCCGGGTCCCCTGGTTGTTGGGTTAGACCACGACAATGAAAAGTAAATTACTTTGTGCAGTGCTATTGAGGAATAATTTTCACTTTTCTTTACTTATTGTTCTAGATGTTTAGCAACAAAAAAAAATCAATTCTTGATTTCATTTTTAGAGTTTTTGATTCGTAGGAGTATTTGCGTCGCTTTGGATGTTGTACTCTTTGAATATCTATAAGGTCAAAAATATCCAGCAGAATTTAAATTTTTGATCTTTAAGATACGAAAATATGCTCCTCCTTTCACTCTGTTCCCTATAATTCCCCTAACATTACGCGATATTATGTCATAAGTTAACGAGAATCCTCTCTTCTAATTTCGAAGAGATTCCTGTCCCCAAATGCAGATAAGATAATATCTCAATTAACGACTACCTTAAATATTTACCAGGTCGTTTTTTTTTTTTTCATACACTCTGAGTGGTCGGCCCTCTGGAGAAGTTTTAGTGAAAACTTTCCCGTCTATCGACCACGCACTAACCAGAAGACCCTCTTTGCGTTTTTGGTTGATTTGCTTTAGGAGCTCCCGTCTGTAGGAAGTGAGGTTTTCGTTGAGATAAATTCTTTCTGCTGCCACTTGCGTTGCCGCGGTTGAAAAGGGAAATAATTCCGATACCCGGACATTGATAATTTGTTCTTCTTCCTCCACTGAGCCGCGCTCGCCTCTCTTGTGCTTTCCTTCAAGATTTACTCTGCCGGTCATATAGTGTTTTTAATTCAAGGCTGTCGAATTACTTACAATTTTCTCAATTTGGGGAAGGAACAAATTCCTTTCATAATGTGCTTGTGCACGCTAACCCCGCGCATGCCCTCCCGCTAGGAGGCATACTTGGAAGAGCAAATGCTTTCACAAAAAGAAACTCAAAGTGTAGTCAACAAAGTTCCAGTCTGCTCTTGATCCACCAAAATAAATGAAATTTAATACAAAAAAGTTGCCTCAAAAAATACCATCTGATGTTTGTTGGATTTCTTAGCAACAGATAAACGATAAATAGGATAGATGGACACTGGCTGTTGCGTTCCAGTGCTGAATTATAGTAATTCCCGCGACAGTTTTGAGTTCATATGTTCAAAAGTTCAGCCATAAACTGTCTCCCCTCAGTTCTCCTTAAAAGTCACTAAACACTTGCCAGATAACTTTTGGGTAAATAAACAAAATTAAGTTAATAACTTATCAGCAATGGATTTTTTAAACAACTCACCGTAAAAAATACGGGTAAAAACGAACGACATTTCGACCGCCCTGAAACCAATGTTCGCGTTGTTCTCCCATTCAAAGATCAGGCCTCAGCTCATACTCTACGCGGTCAACCTAAAAATAATACTCTTGAGAGAGGTAGGACCAGCTGAAAGAAAGCCGAAATGCATGATCAAGCATAATTTTTAGCAGGCCACAATTATATCGGTAATCGACATGACTCTTGTAGTACAACATGAGGCCAGTGTTTCTGGGTTTCACATTAACGTTTGTCTCAATGTACGTAGCAGCATACCATGGATCTCCATCTCCATGGTAAACCTGACCGACGAATGACAGTGGTTAAGAGTCTCAAGGAAAACACTTGCTGATGTGTTGCCGGACATAATGCTAATCGTATCGTCCACATATCTCCTGTAATATATGGGTCATCATTTGGACCGAGATAGACCCGAGGCGCATAAATACGCAAAAAAAGAGCAAGGCCAATATCTATCTATCTTGACCGAACAAGCTTGGTTTAAACAATAAAGGATTTATTATATGGAAAGAGAACACTATTTTCCTGCAGGACACAGTGGGTAGTCCCAAGCTAAAACGATAGAGCCATCTTGCCCGCGCGGGTAGCCAATCACAGCGCAGGATTCGGTTGACGGAGCTAGCCATATAATAAGTGGGCATCTTGCCTTCGCGTTCCAGGGTTCCTTTTTTTTTTTTCAACGCCGCACGTGGAAACATTAGTTAGCTGGGGACCGAGCGTGGAGCCCATGGGGACGCCATCGGTCTGTTGGCCATTAAACAGGAAAAGTTGATCAACTTTACCTCTTCAGTGACCAACTATACGAACTTTATATGAAACTTTAAGGTAAAAAGCTGTTAAAATTATGAGTCTAAACGTTTTCGATCTGTTTGATCATCATCAGAGTGAAATAATATGCATACGCTCAGTGTTCTTATAGTTCAGGTAATGCCAGTTATGTAATACCTGTTCCCATGGGGAACAAGGTGAGGTCCAGTGATTGCATTTGTTTGTTTAGTTCTGGACGGAAGCGTGCGATGTAGAACGCTTCTTTTATTCTCCTTTTTAACCATGAATTGGCAGTGGTTAAAACGTCCCACGATAACTTGTGGTTAGGGTGTTTTCTGATGTGCTTGGCTGGCTCCGACTGCTTATTATCATGTGAATGTTCATTAACTCGAACCTCGAGGTTGCGTGCTGTTTCCCCAATGCATGTTTGTCCACAAGTACACTTGCCTTTGTAAATGACGTGTGACGGTGTGTGTTTTTGTCGAACTTTATCAGTAAGGTTTTTTTGAAACAATTCACGATAAAAATTACGAGTAAAAACGAACGTCGTTTCGACCGCTCTGCGCTCATTATCAAGTTAAATGTTGAGGGTAAAATTTACATATAGGTATATCTATATGTTAACAGATATCATCTTCTCTCCATAATAGATAATCTCTGTGAATAGATATCATCCTCTCTCCATAATAGATAATCTCTGTGAATAGATATCATCCAATCTCCATAATAGATATTCTCTGTTAATAGATATTCATCCTCTTTCCATCTAGCTATCTATATAGATTTAAGGAGGATGCAGGAACAGCGTTCGAAACGTAGTTCTTTTATCCGTAATTTTTACCGAAACTCATGCTTGATTCTTTAATTAGAATACACTACTACCCGCACACGAAGTCTGTTGTAGCTGTACTTACGACAAAATCGAGTTCCAAACATGAACTGAAAATATTCTTGTGAATATTTTTAGACTATAGCGTATGACATTTCTGTTTTCGAATGTATTTGGTGTCTGGGTGGTGTTAAAGTAATTTTGGAGCCAGCCTGCAGGGGCCTGACATCATGCACCTAAAAGTTTACCAGCTTTTCCTTTAAGGTGAGCAATTCTATCTTTGTAGAACTTACCGACGGAAAGGCAAAGAAGAAAGGCGAGTACACAAAGTGATTTCATCGTAACGGAGTTGAAAGGCGTAACTATTCCCAGAAGGCGGAATTTTTATGTCCCTGTAGACTTTAACGCTTGGTTTGACGACAAAAGGATTTATGTGTATTTATTACTGGCTGTCATTTATAACGAACCAATGAAAATTAAACGTTTTAACACTGTCACCAGGAGGGAGGGGGTAACTCTATTGTTTTCCGGTATTGATTCTTGACCGACCCATCGCTACCAGTGTGACGTCACATAGCAATGAGTGAGCGCTTCGAGTAGCTTAGCTATTACGCTATTGAAGAAGGACAACAGAGGTTAAGAAAGACAGAAAAACAGGCCTAATGTCGCCTATGTTCGCTAACTAACTGTAGGTGTGTACTGTTTGTTGCTGCTTTTTGTCTGTGTACACTATTTGTTTTAGTTTTGTGAGCGCGTTATCGAGTATCCTTGTTGAATTTTGTTGCGGTAAGTGGCGGGACCACCATCTTGAAAACGGGATGAGAGTAGTCAACGTAAAACGTTCGCGTTTTCTCTCCTAAAAGACATACCAATAGTCTTGTTAATAAGAGGTTTTATACGTTGATAGTGTACGTTTAATCCGCGTGTATCTCTGTGTCGATTGAACCAGCCGTTCCTCTAATCAAGCCGTTTGAGTGTTGAGATGTCATTTATTTCTTGGTTTCCACCAAAATTTTGCTGCGATGTGATCAGTTGTTGTATGTTTTGGAGAACTTTTGGTGATAGTTATCAGGTCTTTGAATAGACTACGAGTAGTCCCTCTTTCGCTTAGTCCGTCGTGCGTGACGCGAAAGAAAACTGCGAGAGAAAAATGGCCGCGCGAAATCCTGGAGGCGAGGAGCACGCGAAAGGAAGGACTATCGCCTAAGCCCAAGAGTTTGAATTATGCGTTGCTCTCACAACGCAAAAATATGATTGGCTTATGTTAGGAGCGTCGACAACGTGTTTTCAACATTCGAGACACCTGTGACGTCTTGCAGGAATGTTTTGGAACCGGAGCAAATCGAAGCGGTACCAGAGCAAATCGAAGCGTTGGAATCGCGCTTCGCAAGCCGTGATGTTCTTGCGAATCTGCCAACAGGCGCTTTGGAAAGATTTAAATTTATCCAGTGTTTTGTTTGGCAAAGCTTTCTGCCTCCACCCCGACTGCGAGCGTGTTAGTGATTTCGCCGCTCAACAGCATCGTCTAAGTCAGCGAATATAAATTCACTGAGCTTGGCCTTTCCGCCGTCCATTTGAAAGATTGAACCGGACTCTCTCTTGACACCGGACATTCACTTGAAATTTTCCGCTGCTATCGGCAAACATTTCACCGCAGTTGGATGATCTCCTATGTATAATGTATAATGTATAATGTAAATTCTCGGTTGAAACTCTGTTGAAATTTTCGCAATAACTTTTAGACGCAGCGAAAATCGTTACAGGAGGTCTCATTCGCCGTCTTCTTTTTAAAACTTCTTTGACAGTTTCGCTGAACGAACACTGAACGAAGCTATACTTCTCACGGCATATGTTTTTGCCTGGCTACTTGAAGAGTAGAGTAGAACAATTTTATTCAGATCTCCCGGGGCTATTGATAACAGGCGATAATAAGAGGACGTCAAGATGAGAAATCCTACACCGAAAAATCACTCGGCCGTGAAAGGGCAAACTCTTGGGCTTAGGCGGTAGTCCCTCCTTTCGCGCGCTCCTGCCCCCAGGATTTCGCGCGGCCATTTTTTTCTCGCGAATTTCTTTCGCGTCACGCACGACGGACTAAGCGAAAGAGGGACTACTCGTAGTCTATCACGGGTCCGAAAAATTGAACTTTTGTTGTTTCCTAGTTTTCCAAAAACAACAATAGCAATAGCTTTAACATTAGCGGATAATAAATTTTAAAATCTTAATTTACTATTATTTGCAAGAAGTAGAGAGCAAAACAGACAACAAACTCTCAAAATTCAAACACATCCCTTCAACTAGACAAACCACGAACCCACGAAGTTCAAACGCATCGATCCCTAACATATGTAATCAGTTTACAGTATTACAAAGGCAAACCATTATTTTCCAAAGCTGCTATTTTGACGTCACTAATTGTTCTGTCCACTTTGATTCTATCTGGTGGTTTTAAATTAGTCCAATGCAGAATATTGCTTATGCATTGTTGTTTCAGACAAAAATAAAACATTGTGTCTGTAACGAAATTCTCTTCATAAGGGACATAAAGCCCTTTGACGTAGACGGTTAATTCATCTTCATTTTGTATACTTCTACAAGCCCGGCATCTTGGTGCTGGTCCTCTTTTCTTTTTCTTTAATTCTAGAGTCCAGACTTGTTGGGTTTTACTACGAGGGTCATTTGAAAGAAGTTACTGTATTATTTCTTTTCTAGTTTTGTTGGTGCCCTTTTTATACATCAGGTTTTGGGGAATGACTGAGTAGGAATTTCCAACAACAGACAAGGCCTCGTTATCAGTTAAAAACAGCTGATGCAACAGATTACTGTTCTCCGGCAGTCGACATATGTCAAGTAATGTCCATATTATATGTTTACATAATTCTTTTCCAGAATTCTTCACGAAATCTGCACAACCACGAGAGGGACTTTTTCCTATTTCTACTTTATGATTAGAATTTTTTTCTTAGCTTTACTACGATGAAGGCTCTTTGATGGGCTGTGGAGAAGTCCATTGATTTTATCTTGATTCAGGTGATCAAAGTAAAATAAGACTGACCGGCACCACGAAATATAGACAACTGTATACAGTTTAAAAAGACGAGGGAGCAGATTTTTAAAAATTGAACTGTTCGACACTGAAACGTGTCAATGGCATCCGTCGCAGAGTGACAGACTGACCTATGTCCAGTACAAGGTACAAGGCAGGCACCGCGCATCGGTAGGGACTGGGAAAGCTTTTGGCCCCACTTTTCACGAGATTCAAATTATGCCATTCGCGATTTAGTCTCAGATATTCGTGGTGGTTTCTTTTTTATCATATGACGAATACATAGATATCAGCTGAAACAAGGAGCAATTTAAACAAAATTATTATTAAAATTATTATTACGTTCGTTAATTTTAGATTCATTTCCAGTCATTTCAAATCAATTTTCGCATTTTAGCGCCCCACTCAGAAACCCACTTCGCGGAAAAGGGCAATTTATTTTTGTTTTTTTATAGCTATTGTTATTGTTACTGTTATTTCGGACCCGCGACAATTTTATGGACCCGCGACAATTTTCCCGCGACCCGCGACACGCGCCGATTGGATTATTTCGCTGTATGGTGATATTTGTTGGCTTTCATCGTACAGCAGCTTTATTTGGTGGCTTTTGTTGTGAAGGTTTGTTGACTTTTTTTTCCTGTCTCGTTGCAACTGTTGACTTATTGCTGTCCACTGCAATTGCGGTGTTCAGTGTTGTGATTTCATATTTACGACAAAGTGCAAATTAGAGTTAGCCTGAGTAAGCTGTTTTTGGTTTTCTTCTTGCCACTTACAGTTTTGGTATAAAAATATATAGCATTTAAA
Organism: Orbicella franksi; assembly: GCF_964199315.1. NCBI lineage: Eukaryota > Metazoa > Cnidaria > Anthozoa > Scleractinia > Merulinidae > Orbicella > Orbicella franksi. Next base: position 11,612,212 of record NC_138156.1, on the reverse strand, counting down.
TATAATTATATTTATGGTGAAATCAATGATTTATTTATCTTTTGTCATAACCTGATAACTTGGCTTATTCCTGAACAATGCCACATCTTAAATGATGCTGTATAGCTTGTTCCAGGTTCTCGGTCATGGGCACGATCGAAAAAAGTGGCGAGCAACAAGCGGGTTCTTGTAGAGAAAGAGACCGAGAGCTTGGAACAGGCTAATGATGCTGTAACTGTCCTGCTTTGCCATGTTAATGGCTCCTGTTTCTTAAGCCTCCAAAAATTTCAAGGTTGCATTGTAGTCTTTTCATCCCTTTAAGTTGTCATTATATTCCAACTAAAAAACAATCCTCCACTAAATGTCACTAAATAGATATTGCAGCATAGCACTCAAAATAAATGACAGCAAATCCTACGTGTTAGAGTGCAGAAATGCTGTAAAGACAATCAGACATTTATTCTTGTTAATTTTTTTTTAATTTAAACAAGTTTTATGCCTATTAGCTCTTTTTATTTATTCTGCTTTTATAATCATCTCCTGCTCTTCACAGGTCCACATCAGCCTATAGTTTCAATTATGACTATAGGTGCCATTTAATCCATCAAATGTTGTCGCTTGCATGTCTTTGTCTAATTGCATCACTAAATGCTCCAGCTACAACTGTGAAATATTCTCCAGTGGAGAGGTATTCTCCTATTTTAAAATCTTCTGTTACATAATCAGCTCATGTAGTTCTATTTATTCTGTCACCTTTCAGGCATAGTCGTAATGCAGAGTGTTTGATAATTAGTATGCATTGTCCCGCAAGCCCAAATATATGCAGGGACGCTTTCGGAACTTTGTAAGATTTACATAAGTATAAAAACTTGTAAGTTTAGCTCGGCATTTTATTCATTATTAGTGTGTGTGTTCAAGCAATAAAACTTTTGCCAACCGGAGTAGTTAACATGGTGTCAGGATTTTACAAAC
>NC_138156.1:11603761-11608761 GCF_964199315.1 Orbicella franksi | reverse complement strand
AAGCCTGTGATGCACGCATCGAGAACCCTTACCGAGAAAGAACAACGTTACTCGAACAATGAACGAGAGCTGCTCAGTGTCGTCTTTGCCCTTGAAAGATTTCATCATTATGTGTATGGATACATAGCGACGGTGCAAACAGATCACAAGCCATTGGTCAGCGTGTGGAAGAAATCCATAGTGTGTAACTCACCACGCCTTCAGAGGCTATTGCTGAGGCTATCCCAGTATGATGTGAGCATTGAATACCTGAAAGGAAAGGATAACGTCGTAGCTGACGCACTATCCAGAGTGTCTCCTCAGCCAACACCTAAGGAAGGAGAAGACGAGGAAGAATTCATCCCAGTTCACATGCTCACAGAGGAAATCCCCGCCGATCCTACGAGAATTGGAGTTTTCAGACGCGCAACTGCAATAGACACTACTTCCGGCTTACTGATGCAAGTGGTAATGAATGGTTGGCCTGAATTAAAGAAAGATTGCCACCCACTTCTTGTAAACTACTGGACGTACAGAGAAGAGATCAGCGCAGAGAATGGTCTATTGTTCAAAGGCCAGAGACTCATAGTTCCTGAGAAACTGTGCAGCAGAGTCCTCCAAACCATCCACGAAGGTCACTTTGGTTATGAGAAGATGCAGCTGAGAGCCCGAGAAGCAGTATGCTGGCCAGGAATAACCTCAGACTTACCACAGACAGCCCAGAGCTATGAAGTGTGTCAGACGTTCTCGAGGAGCCAACAACGTGAAACACTGTTGCCCCATGAAGTTCCTCAAGGACCTTGGGAGAAGTTAGGAATTGATTTCTTCGAGTTTCAGTCTACCACTTATCTCCTGATAGCGGACTATTACAGTAGGTTTCCTGTGGTCAGAAAAGTACGCAGCAGTTCCGCAAGCGCTAACACCGAGATTCTGAAGCAGGTGTTTAGCGAATATGGAGTACCTCAAACCGTTATGACAGACAATGGTCCCCCATTCTCGTCAAAGAAATTTGCAGCCTTTGCAAACCAGTACCGATTCGACCATATCACGTCCAGCCCTCGTTACCCGCAGAGTAATGGTTTCTTTGAACGTATGGTGCAGACGGTCAAGCAGTGCATAAGAAAGTGCGCAGCCGCAGGACATGATCCAAACTTAGCTATGTTGATCTACAGAGCCACACCCCTTGCTACCAGCATACTATCACCTGCAGAGCTATTGAATGGACGAAAGTACAGAGCATTACTTCCAACCAGATCCCCTATCCAGAATCCCCATTGTCAGGTTGTCCGAGAGCAAATGGTGAAAGACAAGGACAAAATGTGCGAGCACTACAACAAGACTGCAAGGGATCTACCTTCACTGTCACAGAATCAGAGAGTGTACGTACAAGTTCACCCCCAGTGTAACCAATGGACCCCAGCAACCGTTACCAAAACGCCAGTAGCGTCGAAACTACTAATGGAGCCCAGTTAGTGAGAAATCGTCGCTTCATTCGTCCAGCTCAAGAGACTGTTCCGATACCTGCCGAGAGTGTAAAGCATGACGACAGCACTAGCAGTGAACGACCAAGACGTGTGATTACAAGACCTAAAAGACTTATAGAGACAAGTTAATTAGTTTCAGCTTTCAGTTAAGGCCTTAAGCTATTTTCAATTAGAGGGGAGATGTTACATAATCAGCTTATGTAGTTCTATTTATTCTGTCACCTTTCAGGCATAGGCGTAATGCAGAGTGTTTGATAATTAGTATGCATTGTCCCGCAAGCCCAAATATATGCAGAGACGCTTCTGGAACTTTGTAAGATTTACATAAGTATAAAAACTTGTAAGTTTAGCTCGGCATTTTATTCATTATTAGTGTGTGTGTGTTGAAGCAATAAAGCTTTTGCCAACCGGAGTTAACATCTTCAAGCAGATTCTGTACATTGCCAAAAATACTTGAAGGATAATAAACACAATGGCTTCCACTTGACTTTAAAAATATGCTCCATATTTGTCCTTGGACATTATCTGTTCCTATCTTCTCGGAATGGATAATGTCCACAGAGTGGACACCGAATGAAGGCTACTTTTCATAAAACCTGCATTACCAAATAAAGGAATGATTGAGTGACTGAATCAGTATTTCTTCCTCGGACTCCGGAGGCTTATAAGCTTCATTCTCCTCCGATGTGCTTAGCAGCTATGCTCTCATTCTGACCATATATGGCCGTACATGCCCTGCCTGATCCATTGTTAGTGGTTTTATTTGTGGTTAGTGTGATAGCAGTCAGCGCTGAAAATCTTGATGTTAGCTCCAGAGAATTTCCCCTCTTTTGCGCTGTTTCGTGTCCTCATACATGTAGCTCAATCTTTAGTCATCCTTGTATAAAAATGGTTGAATTTCACCACCCTAGCTTTTTCTTCAGTATGGTATTAAAGTCAATAAGGTTGGTGGCATCTATTTTAGTTGCTGATGTAACAGAAAAGTCACATTTTTTTAACTTCACACCAATTAAGTGAAACTATCGTAAATTTGGGATCTCAAATTAATTCCAAATTAAACTTGTCAATTGATTTATACTGGGAATCAAGCTGTGGTAAACCTTTGTATGGCTCTGTTCCTTTAAAGGAAATATCTTGGGCTGTCATAATCAATGGGAGTTTAATAAAGAGGCATGGAAAAGTGCTTAAGGGGGTGCAAAAATGAAGCAGGAACTTGTAAATTTGACAGCATGATTGAACATATGAAAAAAATATGTAGCTCTCATATGTATGTCTTGACAGGTGATAAAGAAATTTTTAAAAATCTAAACTAAGGTGAGTTAAAAACTCCATGCCAGTTGATCATTCAGAGGGAGGGAGGAGCATTAGCCTTCAAAGGAAAAATGTTCATCAGAATCCCTAAGTGGTGCCCAGTGTGGCATTCTGGAAGGGAATTTGTGCATTATGATATGTTCCTTCCAGTGACATTCCCTGCGAAAAAAACCGAAGTGTCTTTAATAACCTGTGGGACACAACTTTTTAGATGACCAAAAGGGGACTATTGGCTGATTATGACCTTGCAAATCGATAGATTCTGACGAATATATTGAATTAACAGCATTCATACATTTTTAAAATATCAAATTCCAAACTAAAATCAGGGAAAAGCTAGTCACAATTAGGCCGCCGGCCAGGAACTAGGCTGAGTTTTTCATGTGGCACAACTATGTATAATAGTTGCTGCAGATCGACCTAACATATAAGAAAATTAAGGCTTCTCTTTTCTCAAATAAAACAAAATAAAATGAATTACTAATCAAACCATGAATATTAAACAAATTACGGATATTGCTATAAATGTAAACTGTAGTACGACAAAGGTGAAATAAGACAGAAAACTTACCTAATCTGGCTGTCTGAAACATGGCTGTTTTCCCACATAGCCAGTTTTTGCACTTTGAAGGGATTGATGAGACGAACCACGAGCACTGAAGAACTTAAATTCCACATACAAGAAGCCAAGCGTACCCTCTGTCGAACCTCCTATTCTTGTGTCAAAAGAGCTCTGCTTCGCTTTGCAGTGGCCCTCAAAAGGTCAATCAGCTAACAGTTTTGCCGTTGACAAATTAGCTTCAAAACAAAGTTCTCGATCAAATATTATCTACCTGATGAATCTTTTGGCCAACAAAAAGTACCAAATAAAGATTCTTCGATGTAATATAAACCACATACTAACGAACCCAAGCAAATGGAGCAGAATATCGGAGCGAAATTCCGCATTTTTATCAACCTCTTCTACTTCACCCATTGGGCGCCATTTTGAATTTCATCCAAGCGAAACGTGACGTCACACTGGCAGTGATGACTCAACCAATATTTTGCTTAGAGACTGTCAAAAATTTTAACAAATCATCTTCTTTGCTATGGAGTTCCATTCCCGCCAAAAATCAAAGTTGACCACAACATTTAATTTGACAGTCTAACAATTAACTTGGCAAACATCAACATCATAATTTCACTCTTCAACTTTGTACTTTGTATCACAATCATTGAAACTTTGAACATCAACTTTCAAAGTGACAGTTCAACGTTCAACTTTATCCATCAACATTCAATGATTCATGTTAACATGTCAACAATGATCTTGACACATGGGCTGTCAGCGAAAGATGAAGTTTGAATCTCCAAGTCGAATGTTGAGTCACCAAAGGCGCACCAATCCCGCCAAAATTCAACTTGAGAATTCGACTTTCAGGTTGATAATTCAACATGAAATGTTACGTGTTAATATCCGTGTTTAGCAATGAACATTGCTATTGCTGGTGACGTAAATGTGTTCACAATGACGTAATGCTCAATTTCGCAAAGTTGGTTTCAACCTCGTTCCCAGGGTCCTTTCTCTTCCTCCCTCGAGAAAGTACCCTGGTTGCGGCTGGTCACGTGTATGCCAACCGAAGCCGCACAGAGGGTGGGTCCTCAACTTAAATTTAGTTAACACTGCCTAAGGAGGTGAATGTTGCGCTGCTATACAGACGTTATTTATTTTGAAAGTGAAGCAAGTTGTTTGTCAGAGATCCTGCCTGACCAATGCTTCGTCGCTATGATCTGAACTTCTATGAGTATGAAATGCTAATTGAGAGAGAACTTTGCTTGTTTTTCAGTGCTTTTTAAAAAACCGTCAACAACCTGCCTCGGATTAGTTTAATCAGTTTTTCACAGCAAAAGAATTAAGTAAACGTCATATTATCGATGGGATGCATTCAGCTAAATGAGAAGCTAGTTTCTTGGCCGAAAATTGGACTTACCGCTAAAACAGTTTTAAAACGAAAGCAGTTGGATTTTGCGAACGCGCGACCGATGTCGTCGTTGTCAAGTTCTTCATAAAATTTCTCATAGCAAGAGAACCGAATGACCGTCAAACTGTCGATTGGATGAATTCGATCAAATTCAAAGCTAGTCTCTTGGCCCAACACTGGACGTATCAAACTCTACACGAAGGCATCAATGTCTCTGTTGTGATTTTGCCGATCGAAAAATATAAGCTGCTATATCAAGTTA
>NC_138156.1:11591261-11598761 GCF_964199315.1 Orbicella franksi | reverse complement strand
ATTCCTGCTAGTTGATAACTTTCAATAGAAAAAAAAAAACAGTACATCACAGGTTGGGTTTATAGCAAACATCAATTGCTACCCAGTTTTTCTTGAAACTCCAAGACTACAGACATATCTATAGGAATACAGAAATGAAAATTAGTCACAACAACTGCTCTAACAAACGTCTTTGCAGGAAACGGATGATATGAAAAGGTGTTGCAGCGTTTTAACAACTGAACAAGCATATGAACAAAGCGCTTAACAAAATTAGCATTCGTTAAATGCCTTTTCCCCCCCCCCCCCCCTTCCCCCTTCCCGCAAAAAAAGGAGTAAGTAATAATTAGAGACACTTATCCAATCTTCCCACAGTTGCATAAAATCGTCAGGGAATTATTGAGGTTTATCTTTGGAAATCGCTTTATCAATTAGGTGTATATCCATGTAAACGGTTTACAGGGATTGGATTTGTTTGTAGAGGCTAATTTGAATGGGAATTAACATAACAAGTTTGTTCTATTGAAAAGAACAGTATTCGGAAGCTCTCAAAAAGAAATAAACAGACCCTGGTGGCATTTTGTAGATGTACTATCGTTTTATTTTTGTTACTATTGTTTTCTTTAGCTGAGACAACTATAAATGAGTATAATTCGAGTCGTCTAGAGTGGGCGGAAAGAATACAATATTCGAAGAATGCGTTGATTGATACTTAGGCTATTCATCTGTTTGTGTCACCCCACCTTGTTAAACGTACCTTATCCGTTTGTTTGTTTGTTTTTCTTTATTGTTTTGTTTTGTTTGTCTGTTTCCTCCTGTTTTATTTTGTTTTGTTTTGTTTGTTTCTTTTTTCTTACCATGCAGGAAGGTCCGTTATTCGATAAACGGCATTAACATGATCCTTGCCGACCCCTTGATAACAACTTGTGGATCGCCCATCTTTTGCATACGTTTCGCCTGCGTTAGGCCCACTCCAACACTCGCCGTAATACTGCAGCGCGAAATACTCCATTCTATAAAAACAAACACAATCAAAGAAAATGTAAGGTTTCTTTGTATATTAACTGCAATACCTTACAACGAAAGGCCACAATTAAAAAAGTCGCCAAAACCAAAGGAGAAGCAAACCCTTACCTGCGAATGCTGAGGGATATGAAAACACAAATGTCGAAAACATTGACTGGAAATAAACCAACAATGACACAAAAACGTGAGTGTAATAATTCCGAAATGTTGTTGAGAAACTGGAAATACTTCGACGAACGGTGTAATTTTGGCTTGAACCACACGTAAGAAAGGTGGTTGCCATGGCAATATCAAATAACCCGGAAAGACAGCTGAAAATTTCGGCGGGGAATAAATGAATGGCTACTGAATGTTTGAGCATCACAGAGTGTGAACAAATTTTTCAAAATCCTGAGAAAATCCCTGAGGCGAGGTAGCATCAACCTCCCCCTCTTGAAATATAGCTAAATTGATTTGAAATATCGAGAAAAATGTAGATAGATAGATCTAGAAATAGAAAAAATTACTCGATTCTGATTGTCTGAGAGCAGTGCAGTTTAAGTGTAACACCAGTGCAAAAAGTGTAACACCAGTGCAAATTACACATCATAATTCTGGATTACGATTGGCTGAAAGACAATTGGAAATTTTCTAAGCTAATGATATCACGTAAAATGATGACGAAAATTTAGTAAGGAAACTTTAAAAAAAGTTTTCTCGAATGAAAGAAAGATCTTCCAGCACTTCCTCCACGCAATTTTTTTTATGTTTATGTTATTAATAAGTAATCATACAGTTTTTCTCGTTCAATTTGGAATTAATTTGCACTTGTGAGTTTTTCAAAAAGCTGAAATTGCAAAACTCACAAATATCAAAAGCCTATAACTATCATAGGAATGCAATATCGCCAAAATTTAGAAGAAAATAAAAAAACAACAACCTAGTTAACCTGGAAAAACAACAAATTTATTTAATACTATCTTTAAACAAAACGAGAATTCTCTGTTTTAGTAAATTAAATAATTTGAAATTAGAGCCTGCTCTTTGCGGCCATGAAGGGTTCATTCGATGGACTTGAAGATCACAAACCTTTACAGAACTGGCCAAATCTCTCGCACGTGTGCGTGAAGAAATATTCATGCTGCAAAATAAGAAGGACACGAGTCGTTAGATAAGAGAGAGAAAAAAAAGACATCTTGAGAGTGGTTGGGGTCTCTGGCGAGGCCCATACATCACAGTATGAGATCTGAATATGTCAACTATAAATTATGGTGAATAAGAACGTGAACGATTGGGTACCAAGAGAAGAGATACCCAGTAAGTAATCTGCATTTTCTTTGAAAATATGATAATTAATCTCGTTGGTTCCATCTTCAACACGTAATCAAATTACTATCCAGAAGAAAAATGGAAAAGCTTGGTCAGTAACACTCCTTCCCATGCATTCCTCAACGCGTAAAGAATGACCAGCGACTCGGGAGCCAATCCTAGCTCGTTGTTCGAACTCCCTCTCAATTTTCCTGATTACCAAGTAAACCATTACATTAATTTTGGTTTATCAATCCTTCTTTCCACTTTTTTAATTTGATATCGTCCTCGATTTACGATTAAACTTTATATTTAAGGAAGACATACCGCTTCTTCGTGGTTGCCCTTTCTTTCTTTAACCTTTTCAAACGTGCATCCCTCATGGTAGCATTCGTGCTGAAGTGTGGTGACCAATTCATGATCTGGATTAAGAAAGCTATTGGCATCTTCTAAGGTCAGCCTAAGATCATTCACATCTTCTAATGCTATCCTCGCATCATTCGCGTCTCCTACAAAAACAGCACCGTAAGAGTTCAGCCATGGGATTTGCATTGAAGATAACGCATACAGCCAAAATTGAATGAGGTCCAAGCCAAGAGGGAATGTTGTTGTAAATTTTTGATCTCTTTTGATCTCAATTTTACGTACTGAGTTCGTTTTTTGCTAGTTAGCTCTCTTTTTTTCATTGTACTCCGTAGCAAAATCAAAATCATTTTTCCTTTTACTGATTTTTTCGGTGAGGAGGAGATGGTGCGCCCTGTGTTAGCCCTTTTAATCATTCATGATTGATATGTGAACTAGCATAGGCATAGAGTCACAAAATCACTACCCCCTCCATAAAAAAGTATAGTTTGACACTCCTAGTTTCTGAATTCCTGTGTCTTTACGAGGGCTTAGCTTGAAAACAACCAAAAAGAGGTGGCATAAATGATAATATTTATAGCAACGATAAAGTGGAAATTTAAAATTGAACTCATTTACAGAACCAAAGCACAAAATACAACCTTGGGGTCTCATTGCAGTCAATACCGTATATACTGAGTGTTACCTCAAGTAATTTTTGCTGGCATTTTTATGCATTTAAAATTCATTAGCAAATGTGTTTCTTAAAGTCTTTTCCAATAATACTTTCCTGGACTGTTGGTTTGGAAAATAACTTTCGCAATTTCGTTGGACGAAGATTGCCTATTTCTCTTCGCTGGAGGGCAAAGTTCGACTTGTGACAAGACTGTTTGGGGAAATGTCGACGTAAAACGGAGGACTAATTTACCAAAAAGGACAAAAATTAGCGTTGATAACTGATAGCATGAACTAATTTTCCCCCTGAACAGCCCATAACAGCTATTGAAACAATAGAATTCAAAATGGCCGGCGTATCACCGAAAAGGTCCATTAGAAGCAGACGCTATATATAATACTTTGCATAATCTACTTAATTACTGGAAAGAAGAAAACGAAAAACTCGCTTGTTTGTACAGTACGGTTCCAATAGCGGTCAAACTGAAGAGCTAGTTGTTGACCGTTCCCGCTAGCTCTGTACTGAGAAAATTTGAAGACTGATTCAGAATGACAACTGGAACAAGTCCAAACAGGGTTAAATGTTTAGTAAGGAAAGACAATCAGAATTCCAAAGTGAAGCAGTTTAAAATCCTTGCTATCCTTTTATTGTTACACCCCAGTGACTACAATGCAAACAGCCAATATCCTAACCTTCCACGTTGAACAAGTTTTCAAGGTGTCCCTAATACCAAAAGCGTTGATAAAAGGCATCGTAATAAAAGTATACTCGATTTCAAGAGGGTTTGACGAAAGACGGGTTTTTATTTTGAAAACACAATAGCTTCCCAATCTGTCAAGTGGACCTATCAACTCGCCTACTTATCAAGCGTGGGCCAATAAGATTAGAGTTGAATAAACTTCGAGGCTTTGCGAAACGACCGGATCGAAGTCCCAGAATGGCGGGCCTTCTAATCAGTTGGAATTGGCCGGTTGCTTTTGTTTTGTTCTTAGTGCTTACAAAAGGTTCGCGAAGAATAATCCCTGCCTGGAGAGTCCGTTTGTTTACAGGTCCAAGCTCTTTCTCGCAAGCGTAGACAAAGGGAAGGAGCTTTTCCCGCTTTGACCGGTGGCTACTAGGGACGTGGGATCTGGGAATGAGATCAGGCTGTGAAAAAATATTAGGAATGGACATAAACATGTTCTAAACTGACCTTTGGCAGGAGAACGAGAGGTTGCAGGTTCGCTGAGCATCACAGCAATCAAGATACAAATAATGGACTTCATTGTAGAAAATTCTAGAGATGAAACCATCAAAATCTTTTCTGTCAGAAAAAAAAGAAGAAACTGACTGTAAAATGACTTTCTTAGAATGAGCCTTAATGTTGTTTCGGTAACAATTTTAATCATCAAAATAAAACCTAAACAATTTCAGTTCAGTGTCAATAATTTCTTCTAACGCGAGTCAACTGCGATGAGTTTTCAATTATTTTGCGTTTGAGATAGTGCGAACTCACGGGAGACCAAAGGTAACTCAAGCATGGAATCTGGATGTTAATGATCTTTTGAAAACGTCAGGCCAAAGGTAGAGTAAGTGTGGAATTAGAATGGAGTCTTTCTGTCCATAAATTATGTTGAAATTACGAAATAGAGCTCACAAAACTGTATCTGGTGTTGGTTTTAGTCAATATATCCTAACGTTATCAGTAGAAGGCTTCAGGATTTAATACAGGTTTGGTCTTGTTTCGCACACGAGTATTCTCGTAATTGTTTACATATGAATACGACTGAGCAGTTGGAGCAAACCTTTGTTAGAAAACAATTATTCTTGTCTGCAGTGAAGGGAGCGTTCGAAGTCTTCTCACTCTTTCACAGTAGAACAAACGTTCAACGTGGTTTTAATATAGAAAGCTTCGCTAAAAGTCACCTGTTCGGTTTACACAAGTGTTCGAATCTTTCCCTCGATGACAAAATTCAAGTGCAATGTGGCGCTTTTGACGAAACGCGGTGAGCTTTTATTTTGAAAACACAATGGCCTCCTATTAATCTTTTAAGTAGACCAGTCAACACGTCTACTTATTGTTTCGTAACTTTTTTACAAGTAGATATGTTTTTCTAGACATTTCCCGCTTAAATGTAGACATTTCCCGCGCATTTTATTTATGAGCCATATTTGACTATTTCTGGACTAATGCGGCGGACGAAAATGGACTTCTACTACCATCTCCATATGTACGCTATTTGAGTGTTTCACTGCATGCGTGAAGCTGAGTTTTTTGGGCCCTGTAGGGCTTCTTTCCGACGACTATTGACTTTGAGCAATACAATTGCACAATAGCTTACCACGTAATTTATTTATCACCAAAGAACGAAGTACATATTTATTTGAATATTTAGGCATAATTTAGAACTTGTTTTCTTCTAAATTGTTAGTAACGCAACTTCAAAATTCCAACTCCTTCCTTAAATTGACTTGAACCGAGTAGAACTGAATGGAATCAAATGTTAATAAAGCTTGTCCGCAATAAATCGTGTCAACTCATTTTTAAGATTTTAATAAGGCCCTCCAACACGAAATATATACGATAGTAATTTTATCGTCCGTTCTCGGACTTGTAATACAGATCTAGAAATTCTGAAAATTTTAAAAGTATCAAAGTGTTATCATGAGGCAATTGTGCCAGCGCGATGTACTGTTCAAGTTGTTGTTGTACAAGTAAGCAAAATCCTACTGTACGAAACGTTTTTACAATTTACTAGAAAGAAAACATAACAGGATTGTTTAATTCTTCTAAATCTCATTTAACAAACACCATAGCTTATGATACGAGTATTAGCTTTTTTATGTTATATCGGATCGTTCAAGCTTTTCCAATCTCGAGTCTTGTGCTTATGGATCCTTGCCATGCATAAATTATTCTACTAAATACATTATAATACCAAACTTCAGTTCAATTCTTACAACTGATATAATCTTTACGTCGATCCCGTTAACAGAAAATTGGTAAAAACTGGTTGAAAATGTTAGGTATGATAAAAAATAAAAATGAATGAGTAGTGTAAAGTAGTGAGTTAGGAGTTTGATTTGGTAATCAAGCGTGACTAAATTTTTGGCGCGCGCTTTTTCAACTTGGCGGGGTGGGTAAGCAAATTCAAAATTCTATGTTTTATCATATTTAAACAAGGATCTAGGGTCATCTTAGCTCTAGGACTGACCTCATCACCTTCTTGTAAACAGGGCCTTATGTACAAAGCTAAGTAGCGGCTCGATCAGTTTTTATCAGTTTCAAGTGCTGTGTGCAGACTATGATGACCGAAGACACCGTTGCAAAATTGAAAACCACCCAAGTTAGTTTGAATGGGCTCCAGATAGCATGGTTTGTGGTAAGAATGAGTAAGCCCCACTGAAGCAATAATGATAGTGGTAACGAGATAGATGCTTTAAAAATATCCTAACACTTAAAAAAATACTATAAGTGATGAGATGAAAACAAGGCAAAACTTACCCACTGTCGACTTGACAGCTCAGACGCTTAACTGACTGTTCAAAGCTCTTTCAATCAATTTTATAGCTCGATATAAAACCTGACAGCGGACGTGACAGCGTCGAAATCAACATAACAAAGGAAGTTTAACAATGTGAATAGCCATGAATTCTTTTATTCAGACAGAAGTCAGCCCGACAAAACCTTAGAGGCACTCATTACTCTTGGGATTCACAAAGTGAAAAAGGTCTCTAGCGAACTCAGAGCTGAAGTGAACGTTTCTACTCGACTTCGGTTTGGTAATACACGAGCAAGAAGCTCAAAACTGAATGGTCGTTAAAAAATAGTTATTAACAGTTATGAAAAAAAAAAGAGGTTTGGTTGCTTTCTCGCTGAAAAAGGGTTAAAGCAACAACAATCCTGATTACCACTATTGTATGCTCGATCTAACTCTTAGCTTAGCAAGAGCAATTCTGATGTAGAACAGTTGATCCAACCGTTTCTTGCAATTGGGCAATTTGGGTCTACGCAGTGATGGGCTCCAGGGACCCGTTTCTCGAAAGTCCCGTAACCTGTGTACACACAGGCTAGACCACACTAAGGTCCCGAAAAGTTTTTGCACCCAGAGAGCCGTAGCAAAATCTCAGACCTTATGATTACAGAGCTGTTTTATTCACATATTCATAATACGATCAGAGGTTCTCTTCATATAGGAAGTTTCAGGCAT
>NC_138156.1:11576261-11588761 GCF_964199315.1 Orbicella franksi | reverse complement strand
TCTGTTTGAAGAGTTAGAAGAAAGAAAAACCCTTGCATGTGGCACAGTTCGGTCCAACAGGGTAGCCTTGCCAAGAGAGATTTGTGGTGTGAAGGAAAAGGCAGTGAAAGATCTTAAAAGATGAGAGTGTTTGTACAGGCAAAAGGGAAATTTGACTTGTGTGACATGGCGTGACAGAAAGCCAGTTAGTGTGTTAGCCACCCTTCCCACCAGTACAACGGACTCAAGCTCGGTTCAGAGATCAGTAAAAGTAAATGGGAAGTGGGAGAAGAAGCAGTTTTTTAGACCAGGTGTAATTGACCTCTACAACACCTATATGGGTGGAGTAGATGTGTCTGACCAGCGAACCGTTGCATATGCCAGACTTATGAAGGGGTCAGTCTGGTATTATAAAGTGTTTTTTATATGATTGAGGTGTGTGTATCAAATGCACACGTTCTCCACACCAAATCCCAGAATCATGTCAGTCTGAGAGCACTGCAGTTCAGAAAGGAGTTGGTCAGCGCATTAGTTCAAGGCAAGTGCTTTCGAAGAGACACAGAATTCGTGCCGACCCCTGTTGCTATTCCTGACATAAGATTCAATCGGGATCATTTCCATTACCCTGTGAGCAATGATACAAGATCACCTTTCAAGGTCCATCTCCAGAAGGTGAAGACTCTCTGCAGCTGTGCTATTTGTGGCGTTAGATTGTGCCCTGAGCCTTGTTTTCAAAGCTACCACACGATGCAAGACTACTACCATGATGATGAAAGTCGAGATGGTCCCCGTTGGCTGAAAGAAGCAAGAGGGAGGCAATATCAAAGAGGAAGAAGAAGATCTTTAAGAAATTAACTCGTGGTTAATGTGTGAACATAGTTTTGTGCTAGTTAGGCATATAACTAGGGACTGTATTACCCATAAAGAACCTACTTGCATCTTTTGCATATTTCATTATTTTTTCAATTTTTACTTCACGAAAGGCAATCATTAATCTGTCTTAAATTCTCTAAAACAGGGGTTACAACCCTTATTAATACTTCTTACCTTTTGAAATTATACTGAAAAGCGATTAGAATTTCCAGTAAGAAACTAAAAGTTGGAGTATTTGTTTAAAACTGGTGATTTCAAAGCGTTTCTTAAAAAATGTGCATAATTATGCAAATTATGCTTATTATGATGTCACAATTTTGACATGTGTCATAATTTCTATGGTTGATGTGAAAGTATTTTTAATGCACTTTATAAATATATATATAGTTTTAAAGGGTTTTGTTGTAAAGAACAGGCTTGGCAAGCATTCTTGGAAAATATTCTCATTTTTAATACCACCCCCCCCCCCCCCCCCTTGGTATACAAAGGGCTAATCGAATGGTTTCAGTCGGAGATCAAGCAATGGGTATTTTAAGAGAGGATACCAACTAAAATGAGAAGAAAAACAAAATAGTGAATCACCTATCTGGTTTCTGTTGAGAGCCATTGCTCGTGCCAAAGCCCCTTCGGCTAGAAGGGACGGGTGGCCTTGGGAACGAGAACGTTTGGTCAGCGGTTTTTCTTGTACGGGACACTAGGAGTTTCTCTACACGACGTGAAATCTAGTCGCCATTTTGCTATTCAGGAGAAAAGCTGTCTTCACTGTAAGAAGGAATCATGTTAGGTGACATTTTTAAACGGAAAGGCGTAATTGTCGGTTCCATCCTGTTCGGGACACTTATTGGAGGAAGTATTGGC
The DNA here is from genome assembly GCF_964199315.1 of Orbicella franksi. Lineage (NCBI taxonomy): Eukaryota > Metazoa > Cnidaria > Anthozoa > Scleractinia > Merulinidae > Orbicella > Orbicella franksi. The sequence goes on along the minus strand of NC_138156.1, from coordinate 11,587,051 downwards.
GTTTATATTCGCGATAATTGGGATATCGAAGCTAGGGTAGGTCTGAAGTACATTGAACTTATTATCTGTTAACATACTCAACTTAAAATGATCGACTCTCTCTAGGAGTATCATGAAGCTGCAGTTATTAACTGCTTTTTACCAGAGTACATTGTTGCTTTGATTACCATTCTGGCTTGCTTTTTTTACCCGTAGTTTTGCTACGTGAGAAAATAATTTCATGATCAGCGAAATAATTACCGAATGCTAAATATCTTAGGTAGGTCTGGGGAGAGGTACATAAGGTGCCACCCAGGTCTCCGAATGTTGACTGTTGAATGCGGACTGGCCAATAGACCATTTTACAGTTGTCTGCTCAGCGACCTGGCCTTTGTATGGCAGCGAGGCTGGAGTTGACCTTGTTTTGATACAGACCTCACTGCTTTTGTCATGTAAATGCACCTAGTTAGCATCAGAACAACTTGTTTTACTCAACAAAAGCAGTGAGGTCTGTATCAAAACAAGGTCAACTCCAGTCTCGCTGCCATCCAAAGGCCAGGTCACTGAGCAGACAACTGTAAAATGGTCTATTTTAAATACCCATTTAAGATATTAAATCAATCATAATTTTTCATGTTTTTAGATATTAATTAAAGGTAACGTACAGTAGTAACATATTTTGTTAAGCAAGTTCTCTATGAATACTCTGAATTTGTTACTGACAATTTGAAGCTTCCATTAATTTGTATCTGTAATAGGACTACATGTACCTGCTGTCCAGTTTAGAAATAACTGGATGAAAAAAATCTCAGGACTGCAAAATTTGGATGAGGCCATAGGCTGAGTCCAATTTGGCAGTCTGAGAAATTTTTTAAATTCAGTTATTTCCAAATTGGACTAGGATGTAGTCGAGTGCGTGTTACCTGTTAATTATATTGTGTATGGAATAATTAAAAAATAATTGTGTGGTTGTACGGGATTTTCTCAAAAAAAGTATACATTTATCCTTGTGATTTTTAGCCATTTGAGAAGTTAAAGTAGAGGGAAAAGTGTTTAATATGTCCATGCTTGTTTGTCCAGTGCAGATAACTAAGTCCCAGATGTCTACACTAGTTTTTTCTGGAATTATTTTTGGTGTACCAGGCCATGGTGGTAGACAAATATGTGGGCAGCTCCATTCAGGGCTCTGTAAATTTGTGTCAGACATTTTGAGGAATTAAGGAAGTTTTAGATGACACACAGTCCTATAAAATGGAGAAGTAGATTAATTTATCTCCTACAATGTAGTATTTTCTTGATGTCATCCACACGATGGTTTTCGATTTTATTTTTTATTTTGTGACAGTGAAAGTGATCTGTAGATGACTCTGTGAAATTAGTGTTCAAGGAAAACAAAAAAAAAACAAACAAACAAAGCAAAACAAACTCAGACATACCTTGCACTGGGTAGATTTAGAATTTTTCTTTTTACTGACGGAATAAATACAAGGAAACATCTTTAATATGAACCAAAGAGGCAGACTAAAGTGTCTATAATATGGGGGCAAGTCCTATTTGAGAAGTAGAAATCATGGGAATTCTGGACCAAGTGAACTGACTGTAATATGGAGGTGTCTGGTGTATTATTATTATTGCGGAAGTGCCTGTGAATTAGTGACGTCATTCAACTGCTCCAAGATTCTACGACCCCTGAAACTGGGATAGTGAAAAGAGGAATGCAGAGACTCTCTAATTGTTGTCACAGCACAAATTCATCAAAAATGACTTGCCCATGCAATCATGTGAAAGAGTGAAAAATAACAACTAAAGTTGTTTTTCTAAAGTTGAAGAAGCTAGTCATAAAAGGGGATAAGTGACGATTTTGGTTGCTTTTCTTTTCTCTTGCTCCAAATTAGCTGAAGTTTTGCATGTGGTCTTCAATGTAATAGAAAAACGTGTTCCTGTATTTTTGCCGCTGGTTTTTGCTTCGCTTTATAAAGACGCCGCTAGGAAAACCGAGTGGTTTTTTGCATACGCAATATCCTGAAAACGAAGCAAGGTTTAGCGCAAAAACTACGGGACATTGCTAAACGTACCTAAACAAAACTCTATGCGAAATTTGGAGCGTTTTCGACAAAGTTCACTTTTGATTAAAATACCTAACGCCCTTTTCCCGCCGAGGCTGCAAATAAACGAAGCCGGGCCTTTGTTATGATAAACAGAGCCGATCCTTTGTTATAATAACCAAGCCAAGCCTTTGTTATAAGTCGAAGTCTCGCCTCGGTTTATCATAACAAAGGATCGGCCCGCCGCGACCGCAGGGACTTTGATCTCACTTAGAAAGCAGCAAAATGTCAATTTCACGCAACGTATAAGCTCAAAAATGTTGATTTTAGGTCAAAAAAGGTTTAAATGTTGATTTCACGTTAACGCGTGACGGCAAGGATGTTGGTTTCACTTAGAAACCAGCAAAATGTCAATTTTACGCAGCGCATAAGCTCAATGATGTTGATTTCAGGTCTAAGTAGGTTAAAATGTTGATTTCACGTTAACGGGTGACGGCAAGGAGGTTGATTTCTCTTAGAAACCAGCAAAATGTCAATTCCACGCAACGTATAAGCTCAAAAATGTTGCTTTTAGGTCAAAAAAGGTTTAAGTGTTGATTTCACGTTAACGCGTGTCGGCAAGGATGTTGGTTTCACTTAGAGACCAGCAAAATGCCAATTTCACGCAGCGCATAAGCTCAATGATGTTGATTTCAGGTCTAAATAGGTTAAAATGTTGATTTCGCGTTAACGCGTGACGGCAAGGATGTTGGTTTCACTTAGAAACCAGCAAAATGTCAATTTCACGCAGCGCATAAGCTCAATGATGTTGATTTCAGGTCTAAATAGGTTAAAATGTTGATTTCGCGTTAACGCGTGACGGCAAGGATGTTGGTTTCACTTAGAAACCAGCAAAATGTCAATTTCACGCAGCGCATAAGCTCAATGATGTTGATTTCAGGTCTAAGTAGGTTAAAATGTTGATTTCACGTTAACGGGTGACGGCAAGGAGGTTGATTTCTCTTAGAAACCAGCAAAATGTCAATTCCACGCAACGTATAAGCTCAAAAATGTTGATTTTAGGTCAAAAAAGGTTTAAGTGTTGATTTCACGTTAACGCGTGTCGGCAAGGATGTTGGTTTCACTTAGAGACCAGCAAAATGCCAATTTCACGCAGCGCATAAGCTCAATGATGTTGATTTCAGGTCTAAATAGGTTAAAATGTTGATTTCGCGTTAACGCGTGACGGCAAGGATGTTGGTTTCACTTAGAAACCAGCAAAATGTCAATTTCACGCAGCGCATAAGCTCAATGATGTTGATTTCAGGTCTAAATAGGTTAAAATGTTGATTTCGCGTTAACGCGTGACGGCAAGGATGTTGGTTTCACTTAGAAACCAGCAAAATGTCAATTTCACGCAGCGCATAAGCTCAAAAATGTTGATTTCAGGTCTAAATAGGTTAAAATGTTGATTTCGCGTTAACGCGTGACGGCAAGGATGTTGGTTTCACTTAGAAACCAGCAAAATGTCAATTTCACGCAGCGCATAAGCTCAATGATGTTGATTTCAGGTCTAAATAGGTTAAAATGTTGATTTCGCGTTAACGCGTGACGGCAAGGAGGTTGATTTCTCTTAGAAACCAGCAAAATGTCAATTCCACGCAACGTATAAGCTCAAAAATGTTGCTTTTAGGTCAAAAAAGGTTTAAATGTTGATTTCACGTTGACGCGTGATGGCAAGGATGTTGGTTTCACTTAGAAACCAGCAAAATGTCAATTTTACGCAGCGCATAAGCTCGATGATGTTGATTTCAGGTCTAAATAGGTTAAAATGTTAATTCGACGTTAACGCGTGACGGCAAGGACGTTGGTTTCACTTAGAAAACAGCAAAATGGTAGGAGCCCATGATGGGCTCCTGAAAATGGTAATTTCACGCAACGTATAAGCTCAAAAATGCTGATTTCAGGTCAAAAAAAGGTGTAAATAAAAATAAAATGAAACAAATAAACATTTCAATAAACACTTTTTCAAATACGGCAACGTCTTCAATGGCTAAAAAATCACGAGATAAAACATAGTTTTCGACAAACGCGATCGTAGCTTGATGTCACGCACCGCCATAACTTCCAAGTTCAAAATGCGCTGGTACCTCTTATGCCTGATGAGGATAACAACTTTGGCGGCTGTTTAGTTTTGGATTTAAGAATTTGATGACTCCACGTGAAAACGCTCTATAAATAGGGCTGACAGATTAACAGATTAACCCTTCTGCGCAACGTATGGGTCTCCATACATCTGCATGTCCCCTGATCCCAGAAGCTCAAAACACTACAAATCATGCCGATTTGAAGTAAAATCAACGCAAACTGGATCACAGATCTGTTACAATCGATCGCCACTTGCTGGCCATTATTATGTTTAAATCTAGTTACCAGTTCGAGAAACGTCCGCAGAACGTAATCGCAATGCATGCCGGGAAGGGTCTTTACACCTCGTGCGCGGGAAGACATGGCGGTCGATACAAGACAAATTTTATCACTCTAAAACCAGTTCTCGCTTTCCAAACTTTGACGCTAGCAACGCTTGGCAAATGGGCCACAACTCACCAGAGGGTATTTTTCTTGGGCAAGAACTGCTCTTGGACTTTGCTACCTGGCTCGATCTGACTTCGAACGCCGATAACACGATTACGGTATATCAGCTGCCTTCGAAGTTTCAGAACACATTTTGATTCTTTAAAACGTGCTGATGACTTACGGGTTTATCGAGGCTTTATGATGCCTCTCAACCACCAGGTAGGCACACAAGGTACTTTAAAACAATGCTTAAGATATTAGTTGACAGAGCTCTAATGCGGCACATCTCTTTTTTGTTTGATGGCATTTCGTTTGACGCTCGATCGATTCACGTGTTGTGTTCACGTCACAATAACCGGTGTAAACAATCCGTTCCCAGATTTCCGCTCTATATGCTGTGGGATTTGGTTTTGACTTCATACACTATAAACAGTCTGCCTGTTTGCTGTTCAACAAATAAACTCCTAAAGACATGGCTAGGAAAAGCCAAGTTTTTTGCCTACGTTTTAACTCGAAAACAAAGCAAAAACCAGCGACAAAAATACAGAACCACATTTTTCTATTACATTGAAGACCACATGCAAAACTTCAGCTAATTTGGAGCAAGAAAAAAGAAAAGCAACCAAAATCGTCACTTATCCCCTTTTATGACTAGCTTCTTCAAATGTTGTCAATTATTAGTCAGCCTTATTTGGATTTTGGAAAGTTTACGTTTGCTAAAATATGTGTATTCTGACTAATACTTTGTTGATTTAGCCCTGAGAGCATTGAAGAAAGGCCAACCTTTCTTTTAGGCATTTACTAGCCTTTTAATAGTCAATCAATTCAGGTGGAATCCGCTCTAATCATTGTTTGGCCAAAACCTAAAATTAGTTTAGTATCAGTTGATTGGCAAAACTGGTCTCCAGTTTTGAAATTTTGATCCTCTTTTTTTTCCCTTTGTTCTCAAAGAAAAATATCAGCAGTTGTTCCTGGGCATGGAATAATTCTCCATCTTCAATTGCTTAATAAAAGATTTGCAAGAAATTTACCAGAATGAACTAGTATGTAATACTTCGTATTTTGATGGATTTTTGAATGACATTTCTGTTGTTTCTCAGGGTATGGCAGTGTCTGAGGTCAGAAGAGAACTGACATTCTGCAAGAAAACTAAAATCCCAATCCTAGAGTGGTGGAGAACATGAGTGGATATGTCTGTCCTCATTGTATTGTAAGTGTTAGCCTCCTAGACAGATGCTCTTTGGAGGAAACACCCAAAGGGGGGGGGGGGGGTACTCCCATATGTGGGCTATATCGGTTTGTGTCATGGGATAGGGTGTAGTTTTTGAGGTTCTCAATCCTTAAATAGTGTATCATTTGTGCCCCTGTTGACATTAATTGCATTGACAGTGTGATCTTTAGAAAGGGTACCTACCTAAATTGTGTCCGCTAACATTGCAGTTTGTATTAATGCCCAGCTAAACAGAAAATAAGTTCAACACTTGATGCTTTTAAACTTCCAGTGTCACAAAAGTGAAATACAGCTGACCATTCGTGCCATTCATAGTTTTTGTTTTTTCCCTGAATTTCTTGTTTCGGGCCTTAAACAGGGTATCAGTATCTTTTGCTTCATCTTTAAATACGGTCAGGGTTTTAAGACCTTTCACTGCACACCTACGGGTATCTGGGAGGAACCAGTGCCTGACAGGTCCGTGCAAAATGCATGTGTGGAGCAGGCTATTCCTTTATATGATATTGAAAAGGATATTTAATATACTACATGTATGACTTGTTGTATTTTTGAGTGTTCTAGTGTACCTTCATCCTCAGTGTGAAATAATATTCCACTTTCTTTCTTTTAGGAATGCACAAATGTGTTTCAAAAGGAGGAGGTGAAGCCTTGGCAAAGAGCTGTGACGTTCTATTTTTACACAGGAAGGGGATAGAGGGGTGAGGGGCAATCTAGATCATGTTTCACGGAAAATGGTCTTTTCACCATTTATTGCACTTGTCTATATTTAAATTTAGTATCAAGCAGTGAAGTATATTTCTGGAAATGTAATGGTCTTGTTTGCTGGAAGCTTAAGGAATGTCAAGCAAATTTTTTGTTGTGTCAAGCTTATCAAAGAGCAGTACAGGTTGTTTGTGAACTAGTCTACACCTAGGGGTCATTGCAATTTGCAGAAAATTCCCACTGATGTGATGTGTTCAATTTGACATTGAAATCAGTCCGTTTTTACAGAGGAGAGTCTTCTAGCTATATCTTGCTTTCAGCTCTTGAAAGAATAATTTTTTCCTTCTTTGTAGGTTCTATTCCACTGGATCCCAGTCTAACGCAATCCTTAGAAGACGGTCAAGCCTTTATTTACTTGTTTGCTAACTCACCAACACTAAATGGAGTAAACGTAATCACTTCCAAACTGTTAGAAATGGAAAGCAATGGAGATCAGTGATTGAAGGAGCAAGTACTTTTTTTTCAAAAAATGGCTGTTGAGTATGTGGCATTTATACAGCTGGACAAATGTGACTAAGATGGCCAAGTGATCAACCACTGTTTTCTCCTTACAGTGCCAGTCTCTTATCAATCAAACCAGTGGTGGGAATTACGGCAATCATCAATCAAGCCCTGCTCTAGTCATTAAAGAAGAAAACATAGACAAATTTGGCTTCACTCCTCTATGGATACTTTTGCCACTCACTTAAACCAAGCATTGCATTGTTGTGGGAGCATATAAACCATGCACAATAGCCTCCTTCACAAAGTTCTACTTGCTAAAGCAAGAAAGTATGATTACTGAACAGCATCTTGATTTGGGGAAAGCTTGGTTCGAATTTTCCTTCGATACATAGTTACATAGTATATGCAACTTCATGACTTGTTTAGTCTGTGACCTCTTCAGTTGGTCACCAGTAAAGATTTGAATTTGGGATGACTTCATGTAACCATGCACGAAAAATATAACTTGATACCAAATAATAACAACTGACAATAATATAACCAGATAGAAACAATAATAATAAGATAGAAATAAACCAGTAAATAAATAAATACATAGACTGAAATAAGAAATAAAAATTATTTATAGTTATACTTGCGGTATCAAGGTTTATGTTTCATGCATGGTTACATGAGGTCACCTTGGATTTAAATCTGTTATGGGGACCAGATTAAGAGGTCATAAACGAAACAAGTTTTGTAGTTGTATATATTAGTGTAACTGTGTGTTGAAAATAAGATTTGAATGCAGTTTTTTGTGATCAAGGTGACGTTTAATGATTGTACTTTAATTTTGACAAGCAGACTGATGTTGCAGAAATGATTTATTTTCAGAAAAACAATTTGAATGAGATATTTCCTAATCCAAACAGTTGTAAATCATAATTTTACATGGCCAATAATATACCTAAGATTCTTTGTTCTGAAACTCATAAAATGTTACAGCTGAAAGGTCAATGAAAAAATAAAAATGGAAATAAATACAAGTGGTTCTGCCTCAGTTATCTGCATGGTATTTTGTGATTGTAAGAATTGCATGAATAATCAACATTTCAGTTACTTTTACGTGTAGGAGAAATTAACGCGGGAAGCCTACTTTATGAGGTTTCATTTTAACAAGCGATCATGATCAGTGACTTTGTTTATTAGGACTACATGGAACTGTTTCCAGCAAGACAGCTAAACATCATGCAGTCTGTAAAAACAGCAGATTGGTGTTGATTCTGGATAATGGTTCTGACTCATTTTATAATGAGAACCAATTTAAGTGATACATAGATTTAGCCAAGTCTAGGAGCAGAGCTCACAACTACAATAAGTTAACTTTGCTTGAACCTGGGATCCAATTGAAAACCTGTACCTGGGCAGTGGTCAACTTAAAAAAAACGTCACCGACGAGCTCTAAAAATGAGCCTGAGATATGGTTAAGTGATACTGGTCAGCAGATACCTAGTTATGACTGGTGTCAATTGAACATAACATGGATACCCAATATCAAAGTTGTATGCTGTAACCCCCCCCCCCCCCCCGATCTCTAAGGGAAAAGCCTTGGGAACTATGTTGTTGCAGAGTGACATTTCACATTGATTTACATAACAGGGCTTACGGACGTACGGACGGACAATCACGTATGGGGCTTTTTTGTGGACAAAATACATCAATGTTTTGTTAAATTAATTATTGTGCGTGATAATACAAAATTTTAAAATAACATAAATCAATTTTGTATGGGATACAGAGATTTTGAATGTCTTACATCGATGTTGTGCAGCAAATATCGCTTTCCTGAATCATTTGTGCGTGACCGTATACAACTAAAAGATGTGCGATAGAACTAAAAGATGGCGAAGCGGAGATAGAAGTGACCGGAAGTCGGCTAAAAGAAGAGGCCTTGGGAATTAACACTTTAATATGGCGGAAATAGTAGAAGATAAGTGAACTCAGGTTCGGAAAGCACCTCAAAGTCCAATCTAATTAATTTGTGGTTCATAAGAAGGCCATTAATGCCATTCAAATGCCGCTGAAGACATAAGAGTGTGTTTCTTTGGGGTGATCTGGATCAGGATCAATGATCCAAGATCACTTGGAGGATTGGTATTCCATCAGCAGTCTTCTAATATTATTGACTTTAAGTGTGTTTATGTGTAGATATGTAAATATTTGTATTTTTGATTTGTTTTGCCAGCTTACACTTTCAAAGTTTATTTCAGCAATGCACTTGAGCGCCTTCCAAAAAATGTATGAGAAAAATGGATCTCAGAATAGGATCGATTAATACTCGGGGACTACTAAGGAGAAAAGTTTAAGAGACGGGAAATTTTCAACTGGCTCAAATGTAAAAAAATGTCGGTATATTTCATCCAAGAAGCCCGTTGTACGGAAGACAATATACAGGATTGGAGAGCTGAATGGGGTTTCCAGGCATTAGTCAGCTGTTGCTCTAGTAACAAAGCAGGTGTAGCCATACTTTTTAACAATAATTTCAGTTTTCAGCTCTTGAAAGCTTACACCGATCCCAAGGGACGATACATAATATGTGACCTGATTACAAATGGAAAACACATAACCTTAGCAGATATATACGCTCCAAACGAAGATGATCCAAATCAGTTCTTTACCTCTGTTTTCAATCAGCTACTCGACTTTAAATGCGAGGAGATAATTGTTGGTGGAGACTTTAACCTAGTACTGAATGTTGACAAGGACAAAAAAAGTGGTCTTGCCAGATCCCACAAAAAATCGCTGGAAGTGAACGATTTCTCTGTAAGCCTGGATTTATAGATGCATGGAGAGTTTTAAACCCTGAGAGTTTCAGAATCACGTGGCGACAAAAGAAACCTGAAGTTCACTGTAGGCTCGACTTTTTCCTTATAAATCAGACCACATTTTGTAACACCGTCAGTGCGGACATATTACCAGGATACAAAACGGATCATTACCCAGGCAGTGAGGCCTGGGTTTAAATTTCGGCTTTCTTTTTTTCCGCGTTCAGTCACAAATCGCCGTCTGTTCTTTAAAGCGCATGCGCCACCTATGCATGTGTACAACACATGGAATTTACAGAGGTTGTCGTCCAGGAAAGTTAGCACGGATTCTATGATTTCTAGGGCGATGAAATCACATACAAACGAACACACCGTTCAAGGTAGACCAACACTAAAGAACGTTAAGCGTTTTCGGAACGGGTCGCTGCAAGCCTTACGAGAGATCAATTTACGAGCGAACATTTTGAGTGAATCATGAATCGTGTTATACCAAACGAGTCATCAACCGGGGCTATCAACTCTTCAACTTGATAAAAAGCATCTTCAGAAGCGTCTTCGTAGTTTTAGACGTGATCGTGAACCAAGCAGAATCCCAGCACGAGCTCAAGAACGTCTGAGCAACAAGAGCAGAAAGGTTAGAGAATCTGTTTACGAATTCATCTGTTCGAGTACACTTAAGTAAAATGCTCTGAGAAATTTCGTGAAGTATAATAAAGATAAAATCTCGAACTAAACGATATTCTCTCGTTATTTGCTTGTAACAGAGTTATGTGTCTTAACAAGAGTGAAACTCATGTAGCGAATTATTGCACATTTAAGCTGAAAGAAACTAATTTACGTCATTGCGGCCGGAAAATATTGTAAACATCTGGAACTTACTTTGGCTATCTAGGCGACTGATTATCTGTACTGAACTAACAAGCATTTACGGAAGCACTTTTCCTGATACTTTAACTTGTAAATGGGCTA
>NC_138156.1:11153761-11573761 GCF_964199315.1 Orbicella franksi | reverse complement strand
AAAGATCACGACAAGAAGCTGCTAGCCCTCCTCGCAAGATGCAGAGACAAGGGGGTAAAGCTCAACAAAGAGAAATTCAAACTGAGGATGACGGAAGTCCCCTACGTCGGTCATGTGCTAACGAAAGACGGCCTAAAGCCGGACCCATCCAAGATAGAAGCCATCCAGAAAATGAGTCGACCTAGCGATGTGAAAGGTGTTCAACGAATCGTAGGTCTAACCAACTATCTCACACGATTCCTGGAAAATTTGGCTGATATCTGTGAGCCTCTTCGGCGGCTAACTCACAAGGATGCTGAGTGGCGGCGTCGACAAAACCTGGATCGGATCACGGATCGCATCACGGATCGGATCACGGATCGGATCACGGACCGGATCACGGATCGGATCAAGGAAAAAAATTCAAAATTTTGTTGAGCAAATTGCACTAGAGTGACTACTGTGAGCAGAAAGTTTTATTTAATTCAGGTGTGATATTTCTTTATTCTTTTATAATATCAAGCCAACTGGGAGCTGGTCACAGATGAATTTTTTTTCAGGCTGTTGGGTTTTGATTGCGATGATCAATCATGTCTTCATATCTTTCTCCGCAGTTCAGATAAATGATATTTCGTGTATTCACTTGCATCAAAGGTTAACTGTCATAAAACGAGTCAGTATGGTAATAATAGGACGAACGTATGAATAGAAACAAAAACTAAAAACACTAAAAAATTAAACACCTGATGATTTCAAACAATTTCCGTTTTTGAGACAAGTCTATACTTTTACAAGATGTGAGTTTGGAATACGATATTTCGCACTGGAATAAAACGAAACAAACCATTTGTGTTTCAAGGAAATATAGCTGTTTTACAAAAAATTCTAGGAATGACATCGATAGTGTGAACGATAACGCAACCCGAGAATAAACAACATTTTAGGAGTTACGTCACGAGTTTTAGAGTCATTTTTAGGGTCGTAAAGAGTTGCCTTTAAATAGAATAAAACCTTAAAATGATCGTGTTCTAGGATAGAAAACACTTAAGAGGCAAGAACAAATCAAAACGGAATGAGTATCGTCAAGGATGGCAAAGATTAACGGGGATTGCAAATGACGAACTTGAAAAACTAGGCTAGTTTTTTCAAGATGTGCAAATCGTGACGTAGCTCCTTCAAAACAAGTTATGTCCTTAAGCTTTCGTACGTAAGTTTTCTCATTAACTGTAATGCCAACTGTAACGCTCACATCTGACACGAAAATGTAGCCGAGAATTAGCCACTGATAACAATTTCAAAAACGAGAATGGGAGGTTCACGCAAGCTTCGAGCCAACTAACGTTCAAATATAACTACATCTGCCTGTTCATTACAATTTAAATTCGTCGTAAATTAGGCGCTTATGTGGCTTTTTAAATGACCTCTTGTGATTCTCTTTAATTAACATGTCATTGCGTCAAATTCGAGATTCTTATTCTCATTTAACATATTTTAGTTTTCCACTTTTATTTTTTATTTATCATTATCTTATAAACGGTTTGATTTTAGTTTTTGATTTTTTTTCTTTAAAACTTTTTTTTTTCTGTGATCCGATCCGTGATCCGATCCGTGATCCGATCCGTGATCCGATCCGTGATCCGATCCGTGATCCGGTCCGTGATCCGGTCCGTGATCCGGTCCGTGATCCGGTCCGTGATCCGATCCGTGATCCGATCCAGGTTTTGTCGACGCCGTGCTGAGTGGCACTGGAGCGAGGAACATGAAAATGCATTCCAAAGAATCAAGCAAGCAGCCACTCAAGCACCCGTCCTGAGATACTTCAATCCGGCGGAAGAAACTGTGCTCCAATGTGACGCCTCAGACACTGGTCTTGGAGCCACACTGTTACAAAATGGCCAGCCAGTCGCCTATGCGTCCCGCTCACTGACGGATACAGAGCACAACTACGCACAGATCGAGAAGGAGCTACTAGCAATCGTATTTGGAGCAGAGAAGTTCACCCAGTACGCTTACGGTCGAAAAGTGTTTGTCGAAAGCGAGGTAATCTACCAGAAACCTCTCGTGGCTGCTCCCAAGCGTCTCCAAAGAATGCTGCTTCGCCTACAGAAATATGATCTTGAGATCTATTTTAAGCCAGGCAAGCATATGTACTTGGCTAGTCTCCTCCGCAGCCGTTTTTTGGGATGTCACGCAACGCTCCCCCCAAAGAAACGGCTGCTCACATCCGAACCACATTCTTTTCCTTTTGTGTTTGTGGTTTGTTTGCGCTCCGTTGAACAGACCTATCACATAATAGCAAAGTGTGAATGACGTAAGCTTTCGCGCGGAAAGGTCTGCGGTGCGAACACGCGAGGGATTTCTGGCTTTTGTTTCACGCCGCACGTCGCCAAAAATAGGCGGTGTTCCCAGGTTACGATCATGATAGGCTCGATTACCAGCCGCTGTTCGGGAAAAGAGCCCGCGCTCCTCCCCCGAACTCACGGCTGGACTCGTGGACTTGGCATTGTTAATTCCAACCAATAAGAAATCTGCCTGCCTGAATCGAGCAGGCTGCATAAATTAGCTTTCTCGCAGTAGCAAAGGAGTTGTTCGATATGAAGTGCGATGCAATTAGTGGGATATTTAACCAAATACCGTCAACTGATGAAATCTCGCCTGATCTAAACCATAGTAGCATATACAACACGCAAAATAGTCAACAGACTTATACGTTAGAATCTATATTTGAATCATGTGGTACCAGAATATGAGATAACGAACAAAGTAAACAAAGGGAGTGATAAACGCAAACAACGATTTCAAGAAACAAAACACCCAGTCAAATTGATGTGTACCTTAGTCTTCTTGAAGAGAGGCAACACCAGTCTCTGGCGAAGCCAGACAAAATTAAATTTTTAAATGAGCCAAAGCAAACCGAACAAGCAAAACATAAACATGGTGTCAACACCATTTACACCAACATATGTGTGACCTTTGACATGACAGTTGCTACAGCATAGTCAAACAGCTCTGCTCTACTTTAAGAAAAAAAAAAAAAAAAAAAAAACTCTTCTATAGAACACAGCATGTAAAGCCCTTCCGCAACAATAATGTGAAACAAAATATGTTGGAGGGCCATAGTTAAAAGAAGTGGCGAAAACGCCACAAATTTTACGAGCCGTAGGCGTCATGTGTGCCTGCCTATGATTGTCATCAGATGACATTTGCGGTCACCTGAAGCGCCGCAAGAATTACATTATGAAGTTACGTCACAGACATGCTTTGCCACTCACGCGTCCAGCCGTCTCTTCTCGGGGAGGAACGTAGACCGGACTCGAGAAAGCGGCGGAAATCGAGCCTGCGATCATGACGGACGAAAAAAATTGTAAATGAAAGTCCTAAGTACAAGTGCTTCATGTGCTCATCGCTATGTTCAGCTATAAATGAGACAATATATATTTTCTCGAAATGTCAAATTGTAAGCGCAAGAATTACATTATGAAGTTACGTCACAGACATGCTTTGCCACTCACGCGTCCAGCCGTCTCTTCTCGGGGAGGAACGTAGACCGGACTCGAGAAAGCGGCGGAAATCGAGCCTGCGATCATGACGGACGAAAAAAAATTGTAAATGAAAGTCCTAAGTACAAGTGCTTCATGTGCTCATCGCTATGTTCAGCTATAAATGAGACAATATATATTTTCTCGAAATGTCAAATTGTAAGCGCAAGAATTACATTATGAAGTTACGTCACAGACATGCTTTGCCACTCACGCGTCCAGCCGTCTCTTCTCGGGGAGGAACGTAGACCGGACTCGAGAAAGCGGCGGAAATCGAGCCTGCGATCATGACGGACGAAAAAAATTGTAAATGAAAGTCCTAAGTACAAGTGCTTCATGTGCTCATCGCTATGTTCAGCTATAAATGAGACAATATATATCTTCTCGAAATGTCAAATTGTAAGCGTCAATCAAGGGCCAAACGCTCCCTACAGATTGTAATCAGGCCGGAAGAGCGGCATTCAGAACTCGATGTCAACAAATCGAGCGAAGATACTTGATTTCCTGGTTCCTTTATTAAGTTAAAATAGATATCTTCCTTCTCGACAGTAATTTTTTGAGTTGAAAGCTTCTAATAATTAACTTGAACTTTGAAGAGTCTTCAGCTACATAGAAAGCTCGCTCAAGCGTCGCCGGTATTTTTCGGCGTTCCTAAGCAAAAGCCGGAAATCTGTATGTTTATTTGTGACATCTCCCACGACGGGATACAAAGATAAAAAACATTCCCTGATTGGACAAGTTTCAAAGGGCGAATTTGGCGCGAAAACGTTCTTGAAAATGGAACGGAAGCGGTGATTGGCTAATTTCGTGAAAGGAATGTTGTTTGGATGCGAGCAGCCGTTTCTTTGGGGGGAGCGTCGCGTGACATCCCAAAAAACGGCTGCGGAGGAGACTAGTACTTGGCTGACACGCTTTCAAGAGCACCTCTCAGCAGGAACGATGAAATTCTGTCCATTGAAAAGGAAATCGAGTAAATACGGATGGTCGACTTCCTACCGATCCGTAGCGCTAGTCTGGAGGACATCCGCCGAGGAAGTCTGAAAGACAGCTCAATTCAAGCTCTCCAGAGAGTGATCAAGAGCGGATGGCCTGAAACCAAAAACGATCTTCCCGCCGAAGTAACGCCATACTTTGATGTGCGTGACCAGCTCTCAGTTGAAGACGGAATCGTATTCAAGGGAGATCGATGTTTAATTCCATTGTCTCTCAGGCCCGAAGTTCTTGCCAGAATCCACCGATCGCACATTGGCCTAGAAGGATGTTTGAGACGCGCCAGAGAGAGTGTCTAATAGCCAGGAATGACAGCTGCCCTGAAGAATTATGTCAATCGGTGTGACGTCTGCAGAACCTTCGAAATGTCACAGCAGAAGGAAAAGCTCCACCCGCACGACGTACCGGACAAGCCTTGGTCCAAGGTAGGTGTTGACCTATTTGAATTCAGCAACCGTCACTACCTTGTCACAGTGGATTACCACAGCAACTTCTGGGAAGTTGATCGAATGGAATCCAGCACAACGTCAAAAGTTGTTACCTCCAAGCTGAAACAGCATTTTGCAAGACATGGCGTCCCCGACAAAGTGGTCTTGGATAATGGTCCCCAGTTCGACTCGGACGAATTCCGTAGATTTGCACGTGAGTGGGAGTTCGATCATGTCACCTCAAGTCCCGGACATGCGCAGTCCGATGGCCTGGCCGAAAGTGCTGTCAAGACGGTCAAAAGGCTAATTAGGAAGGCACATGACGACGGAAAAGATTCCTGGCTCGCGCTTCTCGATCACAGGAACACGCCCACCGAAGGCATGAGAAGCAGTCCGGCTCAGCGACTGACCAGAACACTACTCCCGGCAAGAGAAACCCTTCTCAAACCAAAGCTGGCTGAAAGTGTCCAGGAAGAGAGGAACAAAATCAAGATGAAACAAGCATTCTATTACAATCGAAATGCTAAAGATCTATTACCCTTAGCGAAAGGTGACACAGTACGACTACAGCCTTTAAAGAACAGGAAAGAACCATGGAAGAAAGCTACAGTCCAGGAAGAAGTCAATGTTAGGTCATACAATGTCCTTACAGAAGATGGTTCCATCTTACGACGTAACAGACGACATCTTAAGGCAATTAAAGAAGAGCCAATGCAGCCGCAAACAGATCAAATGCCACAGGACAACAATACACCGGCAGCCCAAGAAACCGCAACTTCACCATTCAATTCGTCGCAGACAGCGCCCTCTCCAGAGACACCAGTAAAGCTTCCAGCAGGCGATTCAGCGCTAACAAGCAGCCGGCGGGAGTAAAGCAAACTCGTTCTGGTCGAGTTGTCAAGACCCCTTTGTACTTGAAGGACTATGTTTGCTAAAGCAAAGGGACAAACAAAACAGGACATGACTTAAGTAGAACTCAATTTGATTTATTTGATTCTTTGATTTTTTTAGAAAAGAAGGGATGTAACGATAGATAGTATCACTAGGTTAGAGATCATAGTAACGCAAGTGTGTCACGTGATTTTGTAATCGATATAACACCTTTTTAGATAGAACAAGGCGTTGTCTCAAGTGTATTCTAGGGAACACTCGATTCCATTAAAGCACTTTAAACAGTTTTCTACGATCTGTTCGATATCGAAACAATTGTATCAAGGTTGCCTCTCATACGCTTGTAAAATCCGTATCCTGAATTTACGATAAGTTGTGGCAAAGGTGTTGGAATGGCGAAGTGAGTCAAGTGAAATATTCGTGTTGCTCACGAGGTTATTTTTTCTTCGGTTAAGTTTGCTTTTAGGGTTTAGTCAAGATGTTTTGTATCCGGATAACTATACGATGCTATTTTGCTTCTTTGAGTATTGATATTTGTGTTCTTCACTCGATATTCTTTGAGATATTTGTCTCTGAAAATATATATTTCATCTATCAAATTGTTATGGTACAAAGTGTACGGCATTCGCTTTCGCTCAGAAATAATCTGCATGTTCCTCCTAGGGAGGCGAATAACGGCCGTCGTCCTTTGAGCGAAGCCATTTGCCTGTAAGAAACTAAATAAGGGAGATTTTAAACTCCTTAACCGATGTTTTTTTTCATCTTTGCATTTCGCTTTGCTTGCTGAACCTAAAATTTGGCAAACCACCTAGACGTGCTCTCCCCAGACCTTTTCAGTCACGTCAGCCGTAGTAGCACCAGCGCGAAAAAAATACAGTAGGGCGAGCGAAGCGAGGCTGGAGGGGTGGGATTTTCCCCTCCAGACCACTCTCGGCTATCTCTGCCCGCCTGTTTTTTACTTCCCTTATAACACGATCGGGAGCCTGTTCACAGACTAAGTTGGCAGAGATCTTGTATACCGGAATTAGGCTTTTGAATTCAGTTAGGTCTTTATGACGACCTTCATTAAGTGGCACACAAACGTTTCCCTTTTGTAGTCTCTCGTTGCTTACACGGCAACTGTCTTCTCGAGCGGTATAAAATGACAACAAGCTCTAACGTGCGTTATCGTTTCAGCCCTTTTGGACGAAATTCGTTCAGACCTTTTATACGATAGCCAGATTCGGATATGTCGCATATGGTGTGTCACTATTCTCTTGATCTTATGCACTACCAAAAATGATCGGTCGACAAAATGAACAAAAATAACACTGAAGCTCATAGTCCTTGTGCAAAGTTGAACTATTTTCAATTGACTTATTTCTATAATTTGTATCACAATTGTTTGGACCTATAGTACCATGAGATCCTAGGAAGATCAAATACATCAGAGGTCAAGAAAAAGACTGAAACAGAAGAAAAAGACCAGAAAATGGTGTCACGTCTGCCACGATTTGTCGATCTTCTTTAAGACCCTATTTACTATTTACTTTGAATGAATGCTATCCCTCTAGTTAGTCAGCGCCAATCAAAAGACACGTGGGCTCTGGGAACGAGATTGCCATGTTTTAAACCAAGGCACGCATGAGCCGTGAAACCGGAACTCCTGAAATCTTGTAGTCTGGAAATTGATCAGTTATTCCAGAACTCCGGTCGTGTCTTGGCGCTGACCAAAAGACACGTGGGCTCTGGGAATGAGATTGGACACCATGTATCGCGTGCGAGGAAGCAAGAGTAATTTAGAACTCTTTTACCGGTTGTCTATCGAGTTTTTTTTTTGTCATATTTTTTTGGCCCTAGGTTTA
Organism: Orbicella franksi; assembly: GCF_964199315.1. Lineage (NCBI taxonomy): Eukaryota > Metazoa > Cnidaria > Anthozoa > Scleractinia > Merulinidae > Orbicella > Orbicella franksi. The sequence goes on along the minus strand of NC_138156.1, from coordinate 11,566,090 downwards.
AACATATGTTTGAACGGAGTTTGAATTAAGTTCTCAGTGTATACTGACGTGATGAAAAATCAGAAAACTATCAATCGACCCCGCTAACTCGAAGCCCCGCTAACTCAAACTGTTTTTCGTTTCCCTTCAGAGTTCGAGTTACCGGGGTTCTAGTATATGCTCTGTTTTATATGCTCCTTTTTTCCAATTTTATGGACATATCTCTATCTCTTAATGGCTTTTTTTTTCTCTTAACCCTTTGAATACCAAACTTTCGCCAAAAAATACCGTTTTTAACCGTTTAATCAGGTTTTTTAACTGCCATGACGCTAAATAAGCCTAAGTTTTGCTAAAAAAGCTTTTTTTTTTACTAAAAGGAGAGATTTTTCGAGGATTAGGTACAAAATTGAGCAAAACTTCAATTACGGGCATGCGCATAAGCAAAAATTTGGACTTAAATATGGACCTGGAATTTGCGACGTCGGAATGTCGTCGATAAACCGTTGTACGAGAAAGCCTAGTCTAGTACTGCTATCTGCTTCTCAAGAATATTTGATGACATCAGGAGCCATAATCGGGGACGGAGACCATTAACCGTTCTCAATTTCCTTTGTTGGCCTTTTCCTTTCTGTTTTTCTCTGCCCTTTTACACTGGCTACCTTTTGCATTGTATGTTCTTTCTGGCTGCAGTGAAAAGTTGGATGTTAATTACGGGCGAAGCCTAGAAATGGACCTTGATCAATCATAGGCGTTGTGGACCATTTTACCACCGTTTTTGCACCAAAACTGATAACCTTGTTTTTCGATTTGCGACGTCGGAATGTCGTCGATATCTAAACCTGACCATTGTGCGGAAAGGGCTAGCCTAGCACTACTATCTGCTTATCAGGAATATCTGATGACATTTAAATTGATGACGTCAGAAGTGGTACAAAGAGCACGACCATTAATTACGCATATATGCGTAGGTGGTATTCAAAGGGTTATATCTCCATAGAAACATAATAACTGGAGGCTGACTAAAAAAACCTTGGTTACTTCAGTCTCCGGACTCATATAGTACACTTTTTTATTTGTCTTTACGTTTCACTGATATAAAAAAAGACTGTAAAAGTACTTGTAAATAAAGTTATTCTTGTTAATCAAAAAGTCTGTTTACGCAAGACGAATGCGAGAATTTTTTTAATGGACGTGTGTGAGAGACTTGGTTAGTGTTTAAAAAGCTTGTTTACGCAAGCGAACTGAGAAGAAATTTTTTTCAATGAAAGCGTGTGAGAGACTTGTGCCCCATTCAGTTACACCAACTAAATCCAGGTTTGGGTTTTTCCAATTTGTCGATTACTAATTTTAAACACTTACCATCACCTCTGCACTCTTGCTCTGAACGCATGACTTGTATTTTCAGTTCACTTGCCGTCTGCAGTTCTAGCCTACCTGTAGCGTGGCTTCCAATCTATATGCTTTCAGTCTGTTTTGGCTTACAAAGAGATTTCACAATACCAGTCACGTTAGAACTGTTCGTTTCTGCCGTTCTTCTGCACCTCAACTAATGGTCCGTGCAGCGTCTAGTAGTTCGAGCGGTGCTTCAGATTACGCCCTGTAGTACCCGGTAGACAGGCTCTCTAGTCAAGGATGGGATGAAGAGAAATCGGGAGGAAAGAGGCTAGAAGAGAGGGGAGGGGAGAGGGAAGAGGGGAGACGCCCAAACCCTCACCCCATTCTCCACTCGACAACTTTACTCTTAGCCCTTAGCCAGTTCTTTCTTGCAGCCCGGTACGGTCAGACCTGTTCGGAGGAGTGCGTGACGGACGAAAAGATTGTCTCTGCGTTGGATAGAAGACATGGAAGTCTCCTGCGTTATGATAACCTACCCAACTATCATCAAACTTGGCGCCTAGAATTGAACAGTTGAAACAGGCCAGATCCAGTATCCCAGAATCTATTAGCGACGTTATACCAAATCAATAAATGTTAACTGCGAATCAAGAAGGCGCCTGAAGTCTCTCGACTAACTGTAGCTCTTTGATTCAGTGTTCGCACTGAAGAATGAAGTGGATTTTGAAAGCGTTACCTTGTCTAGACAATTCTGAAACCACACGCACAGTAGGCTGTGAGTGGAGGATTGCTTATCATATTTCGTCAAGTTAAAAGCTTTATTCATTGGTCGAACAATGGACATTCGATATACGCTTCCCATCAGAACTGCCTTTACACGCGCACCGAAGACAAATTTCTGGTCGCTCACAAGGTAAGGTCCAATCACTGGTGTGTTAGTGCTGTGAGCATTTTGCACAGTGCCGGACCTTTTAAAGCCTTCAAACATGGCCCGTACCCGCACGTTAGTCATTTTGCCGTTATTGCTGTTGTTTGCGAGTCTCGCACTGTCCCAGAGTAAGTACGCTTCAAATTATTTAACAATAATCAATTCATTGTGTAAGGCGTCGACTAGATCATTCGCTCTACCCCGTCTCTTCTTCGTATTTTGCTCTTTTGTGCTAGTATAAAGATGTTAGATCTGAAGCAATCTTCAAGAATGACTTGTTGTTACTTGGATGTTAGATTTTGCGTGGTATCTATCCAAAATTAGGTTTGGGATTGTCCAAGACTGAGTTGAGCGTAGGTCCACTGGTTTTGCAAAGGTTATACGTCGGCAATTTCTAGTTCCTAATGGGACCATGATATTTTGTTCAAGGTTTGAGTATTACTATTCGGGGAATTTAAATATTTACTAATTTTGCAGATTATTGGGGTAGTTACCAATGTGAAAGCATTTCTGTAAATCTCCAAATATCTAGCAGGTAACACGCACGCAAACAGCCGTCGCTGCGTCGACACAGAGCACAGAGACTGTTTGACATAATAAACGGTTGCTCCTCTCCGGGTAACGGCGATTTTAGTAAACAAAGCCTTGTCTCCAAAAGAATCGTCAAGAAAGGCAAAGTAGGAATGTTTAGAAGAGCTCATTTTTTATTTTCCACTAACAAAGAGAGCATTCGTGACTACAACAATACGTCTTTGTGACTTGTCAGCCCTTCACTATTCACACTGTCTATTGTAAAAAGAACATAGGCTAAAATTCTTATTCAGATGACTTTTTCTGCTTGAAATGGCAAAGCTAAAATACTCTCAAGCTTTGAATGTTCCAAAGACCAGAGATCTTCAAGGTTTGTTTCATTTTGAAGGATTTCTTGTTAGACATACCAGGAATGCTTTCGGATCTGGGTTTGCTGTCACGACAGATACAGCGGGACAAAACAACAGGGTATTCATTCGCCGACCTCACTTGAACCCTTTTCGAAGGAAACGAATGCTTCTTTCGTTACTCGTTCAGTTTTAGAGAACGGAGTATGTGTATGGAATTGTTGTTTTAGTGGTTTGAAATTTATGTCAAGAATAATAGTATAATGTTAGGTTTTCGCACATGAATGCTTGTGAAGACGAGAAATCTTCGAGGAGGAACTGCGACCTTTTGACCACCAGTGAAAGAATGTTTGTTGTAGAATCAGCCGGGTAAGATTTTGTTATAAGAAAGTAATTCTTGTTTTTCGATACTGCTACGTTTATGGTTACCATTTCGAAGTAGTCAAGACATTTTATTAGCAAATTCTAAGTCGCGAGTTTTTCACGCAGATGAGTCACATACACAGGAACCATTATCATCTCTTCAGCTTTCCTCATGGAGGCGGCAACATCAAAATCCAGAAACCTTCTTGCGTGAAAAAACTTTTTAGCTCAAACGGAATTTCACGTTGGGGAACCAGTGCGCTGTATCTTATGTTAATCAACGTAAGCTTACTTCTCAAAGTTCGTGGGGCCGTTGAAAAGTTTGAAAGCCGGTTGCGCAGAAGTCGATTAGCCCCTCAACGGCCGGTAGGCAGGGTACATATTAGGCTTACCTAATTGTCAACTCTGTATAATTTTACCGACCAAACGTTATTTCGACTTCGTTCACTTCAGCTAAATCTTTAAGTTACGAACTGGACGCTTTGGGAGGATAATTTTGGAAAATAACTTGAGTCGGAAAAATGATGGCGACTCGGGTACATTTTAAGCTTACCCATAACTCCGGTAGCGCATCAAGACTCTCACAACGCAAATGAAAACGTGCAAAAAAAGTTCTAACATCCTCAAACCTGGTATGCACAATACCGTTAGCACAGGGACAAAGATTGCAAAAATATGACTTTCCTTGTACTTTATGGGCTGTGTGAGGTGAAATGTAGAGCCGCCATTTTTTTTTCGTACGGAGGATTACTGAGTAGTTCGATCAATTCGGAGCCATTTTGTAATTTGTGAGAAGCAAGTGGTTGGTTTTTAAATTGTAGTTTTTTTGCAAGACACCAGCTGAAAACGAAATATAAGTATTAAATAACAAACCAATGACATAAATTACTGAGTCTGACAGAATTGTTGGTTTTCACATGACGTCACTAAAATTCGAACTACAGAACTATTGATCTTCCTGGATTTAACTTAAATGATGTATAAGAGCAGCTGGAAACTAATATTCATACAAATTTTCGCTCCGAATGGGTTCTTGGTTTTGTGGTACACTGCGCTTGAATTTCTAAGCTTTTGCGTGACGCGGCATTTACTGGACTGCCTAGAGAGCTGTCATTATGGTTAAAAAAAGTGACTTATTTCGGGGAACTTCACTATCTGAACAGTTCATGTCTTAGAAAAAGTATTATTTCAATGTTTTAGATTTCCTCGAGGGATAAATTCATGCTTTTGTAGCAAAACTCAGTGACAGATGTTTCTGCTGGTTTCCGGCCGCCATGTTGGTGCCCATATAGATGGGCACCAGCATGGCGTCTCCATACAAATCTCTATAAATTTGGGTAAAAAATTTCTCTGCATATCTCGCATAAGATAAATTGCTGTGACCAGAGTTTTGGCGAGAGTCTTTGCATATTTACCTTCTTTCATTTTCCAGATTCTGGACTTTATCTATTGACCGGTTTTGATTTTTATTTTGATCTATTTTGAATTGCGTGACACTGAAAACCAGCTATATCGAGATCTAACACAGGATTTGAATATTAAAGTGTGTGAGTACATAAAGCAATCCAAAGCAAACAAACAACACAGTACTACCTTTATGCTTTACTCACATGGAAGACACAGTTCGAAGATGCGTACAGAATCAAAGACTTAATTCGATGACTATATCCACAGCTTATGATGAGAACGATAACTAAGCGATGGTATATAAACTTGAGCTTGTATAACAGTAAATGCTTGTATCTCGACGTTACTTGCACCTTACTTGACCTCGTACGAAGAGATCCCAGGGGGAGGAACTGCCATATATAGGCTATATAGGTATGTGCTGCTGTGAAGGGTATGGTTTTCAAGCAGTTTACTCTAGGATAAGGTATATAAATCAGAGCGTTTGGGTCTAGAATAGGGTATCATTTTTCCAAAACTGACGATTTGGTTGAAGATTTTGTCTAGACTAAGGAAACCAGGAATTGCCACTCAAGTTTAAATTTACGCAAATTAGCTGCAATAGTGTCGATAGATGGGGGGATTTGGGAAGTTTACTCTAGTATAGGGTAGCAAAATTCAGTTGACCTAGCTCTGGTATAGGCTAAGGATTCCAGGGTCCCAGCGGCACATCCCCACCCAGAAATTCCCAGAATACCTCCCCGGGGAAGAGATATACGATAACTGGTTGGTTTGTATGATGCAACTTGTACGGTTTCGAAAAGTTTGCGTCCTCTGATAATGGCTGTGAAACACGATAAACCGTAGAGAAACTATGCAGGGCTTCTGAAAAGTGGCGGAAAAAAATAAAATTTCGCAGTATTTTCAGAGATGAATTCGCAGAAATATGACCAATTTTGCGGGAAATTCATGGGAATTTTCGGGGCAAATTTCACTGAAAAACTATTGGTAAAAAAACAGCCGATTTTGTGGGAATTTTCTGGGCAAGTTTTGCTGGAAAGCGATCCGTTTTGCACTGATTTGATGAATGGTTTTAACTAAAAAAGATGGCAATTTGGCCATTTTTTTTTTTTTTTTTGCAAACGATGAGTGTTAGCCTATGCAATAACAACAGCAACAGAAACACCGACTACTTATAAGTGTTGCCTTTGTAAAACCGACAATTTTGCAAGAAAGTATGAGCAAGTCATTTAGACTATCGTACGTGTTTGTATTTGTTTGACCATGAGGGTCGTTTTAAGGACGGTGCCTACTAAATACAAAGGTTTTTGCGCCCAGTTGCGGAAAAAGTAGATCTTTGTAAGGGCTATTGGCACCCACAAAGAAAAATGGAGGTAGCCACGCTTTTTTTTGAGATAATTAGCCTTGAATCTTAGCAAAAACGCTTACATCAGCATTTTTCTAGAAAAGAAGGAAAGGGTATTTCTGCACAGATTTCCTTAGAATTTGCCTTCACATACAGAAAAGCAAACACATTTATAAATTAAGATCTTAAAACTACATGGTAAATGGTAACATAAAAACCATTTTTGGTATGTTTTTAATAACAAAATCGTTGCAACAGCACTTTTAGCGTCTCTGACAACCTTCTTCTTGTTCAGCTAAAATACAGTCAAAATATCTTTTGTTCACAATCAGAAACTAATCATCTGTTGAATAGATATAGGCTTGCACTTCCATTTTATAGCATAAAATGTAGGGGTAACTGTGCATTTTTTAAACGTATTCATCTTTTTTAAAAAGTTTTACGGTGCCTGTTACATTCTTTCCTGTCACCTCCCCAGTAACTAAAGCATTTGCGTATCTTGCACTTGTTTTGCACGTGCACTACGTCATCTGCAGGTACATGTTTACAGTTCGATTTTAGTATAATTTTTGACAGATATCAGCTAGTTTTTCAGATAAGATAAGATAAGTTTCAAATATGTTGTACTGTTTGGAAGGTGCCAGACTTAGACTGGCATGTTTTCCTAAAAATATTTGAGGTTTTTCAGTTTTGTCAGCAACATTTAACTTTCATGCAGTTATTTGTTTTGCATTTTTAGGACTTTTTAGCTTTGTTCCATTGATGTTGATTACTTTTTCAAAATCTATAGAGGTTTTCTGACATAAAAAGTCTAAGATGGCAGACGTAACATGATGTAACTCGTGATGTAATTCCCATAATTCCTGTGTCTTCTTGCCATGTTGCTTATATCAAAAAATTTGTCTTTGGATGTACTATATTACACCGTCAGAGTGTAGTTGTCATTTGTTGAAGGAGGAGGTCATTCCAAAAAATGTATTTTTTTTTTTTGTCAATGCTAATAAAAACCTCACGCTGTGTTTAGCCACTCACCGAAGTTTCAGCCTCTAAAGTGTAGGTTTTCCCTATGAAATTTGCCTCTAAAGAAGCCCAAAATTCGACATTGTTGTGCTATTTTGTATAGTACTCTTGAACAACGAGGCCATGGTTTTGTGATGTCATTCTGTCCAAGGGATTTTGTCCATGGCTTTCGACAAGCCTTTTTTTAAAACTACCTCTCTAGGTTATAGCTGCTGTTGAGTGGTAATATTTCGAACCAAATGTGCTCCAAACTCAAAAATGATAGCAGTGAAGATAGTGAAGTGGATAATCAGTTGAAAAAAATACATTCTGCTGACCTTGCAGGTTTGATGGAATGACGTCACATAAACATGGCTTGGCTGCCAAGTACAGTTTCATAATGGTCGCCTCTAAAGTCAAATTTTGGGCTCCTTTCAAGACGAATTTCTCCAAGATAGCAGGCACTTTAGAGGCCGAAACTTTGGCGAGTGGAAAAACTCAATGTTTACTCGCTTTGGGTGGTGAAAAAAAGAAAGCTTTCTGGAGTGACCTTCTCCTTTAAATATTTTTGAAGTGTCAAAGGGTGGCCAGAATCTGCTTATTCCTTCTCATACATAACACAGTCGAAATGGCACAAATACACGTGAGAATGAGTTGACCTCAAAAGCCACACTGTAAAACCACACGACCCCCCAGCAGACCCCACACCACTGCGCATGTCCAAAACAGGGGAAGGCTGCTGACCAGCATTGTTTCGCATTTAACTTAGCTTAAATTACATTTAACCACATTAATTATTCTATATATAATGTATGGTTATCCAACCAAGAGAGGAACATACATGTATTATTCAGTTAAACTGTATAAAGTTAATGTGACATGACCTTAAAACCGTCCTATCAATGCTTAGATCAGGCTAGCTTGCTGGTTTAAACCAATACCACATTTTGTGAATTTTGTTACATTTATCCAACCCTCCTTTTTGAGGTCATTTTTGGTCCCAATCACAAAGAAATTTACCACACTACTCCTTATTTAATTAGGAACACTGTCTGGGTTCAAGTGTAAATATGCTTACAACAGGTTTAGACACATACATAAAGCAAGTTTTAAAATCTGTTTCCAGGACCAGGCACATGTCCAGATTTTGGATCAGATTTTGAATGTCCATTGCAACCTGAAAACTTTTGTATCGATGACAGTAACTGTCGAGAGGGGCTGAAATGTTGTGATACTGGCTGTGAACTTGATTGTGTAGGTAAGTTAAGAATTTTAGGTTGTACTAAAGAGTTATTAACAATTAACTGTGCATGCATTTTGTTACAAGCAAGTCAAAATGGTGCTAAAAAGTCTAATGAATGCTCTTTAGTTTGCTCGTGAATGCAGAACTTACTCCAAGTCAAGACGATGAACATTGTAAGCTTTAAGTGACTATGTTGAAGGGAGACTCGTGGTTACTGTGAAGCAAGTCCAGTTTGACTGACCAAACCTAAAGCAAGTCCTGTTTGACAGACCAAACCTAAAGAAAGTCCTGTTTGACTGAACAAACCTAAACCAAGTCTTGTTTGACTGACCAAACCTAAAGCAAGTCCTGTTTGTCTGACCAAACCTAAAGCAAGTCCTGTTTGACTGACCAAACCTAAAGCAAGTCCTGTTTGACTGACCAAACCTAAACCAAGTCCTGTTTGACTGAACAAACCTGAACCAAGTCCTGTTTGACTGACCAAACCTAAACCAAGTCCTGTTTGACTGAACAAACCTAAACCAAGTCCTGTTTGTCTGACCAAACCTAAAGCAAGTCCTGTTTGACTGACCAAACCTAAACCAAGTCCTGTTTGACTGACCAAACCTAAACCAAGTCCTGTTTGACTGACCAAACCTGAACCAAGTCCTGTTTGACTGACCAAACCTAAACCAAGTCCTGTTTGACTGAACAAACCTAAACCAAGTCTTGTTTGACTGACCAAACCTAAAGCAAGTCCTGTTTGTCTGACCAAACCTAAACCAAGTCCTGTTTGACTGACCAAACCTAAAGCAAGTCCTGTTTGACTGACCAAACCTAAAGCAAGCCCTGTTTGACAGACCAAACCTAAAGAAAGTCCTGTTTGACTGAACAAACCTAAACCAAGTCTTGTTTGACTGACCAAACCTAAAGCAAGTCCTGTTTGTCTGACCAAACCTAAAGCAAGTCCTGTTTGACTGACCAAACCTGAACCAAGTCCTGTTTGACTGACCAAACCTAAACCAAGTCCTGTTTGACTGAACAAACCTAAGTCCAATCAGACTGACAAAACCTGTAGTGGATCATGAAAAGGAACCCAAAATAATTACTAATAGGTGATTCCTTCTTCACATTATGGTTTACGTGGAAACACAAAGAAACAAATTTGTCGAATTTGTTGCCTCAAAAGGTTATTGTGTCACTTAATGAATTTGACAGAGACGCTTTGTATTTGAAAATGGTTAGTTACAAAGTGGTCACTTATAGGAAGTAGTCCCTTACAAGAGTGGTTATTAGAGAGAGTTGACTGCTATGTAAAATTGTTTGTTTGGTTTCCTTATTCACATATAGAACCTGACGCACCTCAGGAGCCACCTCCCCAAAGGGTGAGTTTTTAATTTTACGATGACTGAATCTCCTCAGACGTGTGTGATCAGCATTCAACTCTGATTGCCTTTGAAGTTAGGTAGATGTGCCCTTTGTGCAATGCACATATATAATGAACATTGTCATTGAGTAACAAATAGTGTATTAATCTGGCATGCCACCGATAACTAAGCCTGTGTTTTCACGAGAGATGTTTACCTTGGTTTTGTTTTAACTTTAATGAGGTGAAATTTTTAAACGTGGAAACAGTAGCAAACCTCGGTAAATGGTGGCAAAATCAAAAGTAAGCCAACCTTGGTTTGTCGACAGTTGAACGCCTCATCAGGTATGGTTTAGCTTAGTAACTGACGGTAACCAAGGAAAAGCAGACGTTGGGATATCTTGGCAGCAAGTGTTCACGCATTCAGTGCGTAAAGAGGAGAAAAATTGACAAAGATTCCTCCTAATGTAAGAAGGTTTCAAGTCAATGGGCAAAAAAGCTAAATAAACTCATGTTTAGGCAAAGAAATCCCAGACTGCTGTTTCCCGTTCTTCATCAAGTGCTGTAAGTGTTTCCTCTTTGTTAGAAGCTCAGTAGCTTAGTAGCAGTGTACAGGCAGGTGCAAATAGAAGACGAACTAGCACAAATATATAGAGAGAAAGAAAAAATCATAATTGTGGTCTATGGCGAAGAAAAGCAAATGTTTAAATTTAGGCGGCCCCAAATAAGAAGAAGTATCGGTAAACATTAACGTAGCCTGGGCTCCATGGCAGATGCCGTTTCAGGTTTTTTTGTGTGAAGAGACCCAGCGAGATATCAAAATTTTCTTTCCACTATTCATCTACAAAGCTTAACATTAAAGGAGAGTTTGGCTTGACATCACTGCAAGCAAACTGACAACGACCTGCGTTCGGCATTGGAGTAAAGTCAGAAATTTTATAATTTTCCAATAGTTTCTGTGCAACTTTGCAGCACTTGCTTTCCGAGAAAACGTCAAACCGTCCATTGTATGCGGCCTACTTTAGTTAATTAGCTCCGTGTAAACAGCTTCTCTAATAACTGCAGTTTAGTTACGAAACCTCGGTAAGCAGTAACCGTAGTAAACCTCTCTCGTGAAAACACGGCATTAATTATCTAAAAAAGGGGTGTATTTTGTCTGTGGACTGATCTCTGTCAATGATTTTGAAACAGTTTGAGTTTTAGCAGCTGTTGCCGTCTGTCCTACCATGCAGCTCATCATCACCAATGTTGAGATCTGAATCATCAAGCAAATCATCACCGTTGTCACTAAATAGAATGCAGAGGTGATGTGCACGCTGGACATGCTTGGCGACTATTTTCATGTTTCTCTCTCTCATTCCCATCTGTAAAGCGTGGAACCTTTTCTTGAGAATGCCATATGCCCTTTCAACATGTTTTCTTATGTGCCTTATTAAACCTGAGGTGAGCTCCTTCTACATTTCCTCTGAAATGGGGGTTCAACCACTTGTTGCAGGTTTAGGCAGAGTCACCTAGAATAAGTGCTTCTGAAAATGGTCTATGCCCCTGTGGCCCAAAGGTGGTCCACAGAGTGCTTTCTTTAATCACTCGTGAATCATGCCATCTTCCAGGGCATTGATTGCTACAGAAGTAGATGGTGTAATCGGGGTGTGCTACCATGGTGACATTCAGAGATTTAGGATAATGACGGTTGACGTAGGCCTCTTCATTATTATGAGGTGGGCTCAGAGGGATATGAGTTCCATCAATGCATCCTGCGACAAGGGGAAAGCCTACTATACCTCTGAATTTAGCCGCGATATTTAGAGGCTGGTGTGGCCATCTTATATGAACTCTTAACTAAAGCTTAGCATTGCAGGGACAACGTGATGCATGATAAGCCATACTGCTGATATGGAGATACCATGACGAGTGCATTACATGATAGAGGAAATTTGTACCAAGGGAGTGGAGAAATACTTCCTGTCTTGGCATCGTCTCGTTCTATGTTTCAAATGTGGGCTTATTAATTAAATTTTCTTTTTCCCATTGATTTATAGGGGGTCAGTAAGAGGGTCAGTAGGGTGTCAGTACGGGGATCAGTAGGGGGTCAGTAAGGCATCAGTAGGGGGTGAGTAGGGGGTCTGCTGACCAGCGGTCAGTGTTTTGTTGAAAGCCCTCCAAACTTGTTAACGAGTAAATATATTGTCTCAATTAAATGCCTCTTGTACTTATTTTAAATTCAGCTTTGTTGATCCAGTGCTTAATTGACTTTTGTAGTTCATTCGATCCTGGAGTTAATTAGTCTTTTTTTTCATTACATTTACGAGCTAATTATAAGTTTATTATACATCAATATACAAATAAATTGAGGGTCTTATTTACGTATGTATCACAAGACCTGGCATTTATTCGGGACCCAGCTTTTAATCAAGAAAATATAGTTATGTAATAGTTGATTGTTATCCTGGAGGTGCTGATTTTGAGCATGTTTCAGTTTTAGTAGCCTGGAGAAAAATTTAAAGAATTCTCTCGTATATTAACAAACTATAATTAGTTTAATGCATATCTGTAAATAGAATTTCATTTTCTTGGAATGATAGGTTGGCCCCCCAGGAGAACCTGGACCACAAGGAGACAAGGTGTGTATGTATGCATGGCTAATGATATGTCTTTGTATATATTTGGCATGTACCAGCAAAACCAGAAAGAATGAAATGGAACGACCGAGGCAGAAATGAAGCCACTGACTGACACGTTTGAAACAAAAGCCCCAAAACAACCACACTGGCCAAAACAAGCAAAACAAGCTCTGTGTGTGCAACATACAAGTTGTACAGTACCGATCAGAAGAAAACTAACAGGGAACGCGTTTGCGAACGGGAATGGAACGGATACAGAACAGGTACAGAACGGATACAGAACGAATACAGAACGGATACAGAACGGATACCGAATGGAAATGGAGCAGATACGGAACGGTTACAAATCACAAAAATGGAAAAAAGCATTCTCCAGAATGCAAACTATAAGAGAACGCGTTCTTCAGAACACATGGTAGTAAGTTACACTATCAGAGTGCTTACCGAGGATTTGGAAACGATGTAACTTTAAATACACGTTCGTTCAATTTTTGTCCAGCCCGGCGATCTTGAGAAAATGACAGAACGAATCATGTTATGTCTTTTTTGATTTCTTTTTACACGCACTAAGCAAGCATCTTCCCTGCATCTTCTTGTCTATTTTGTGTTCATCGCGGCCATTTTGTTATTGTCAACAAGCTCAACTTATGTCCAAATGAGGAAATGGATGGATGAGTCGAGTTAGACTGGGATTGAAAGGTTTGTTTGTGGAGAGAAACAAAACAAAACATGTGTTGGTTGACCTTTATTACGGTGTTGTTCACCAACTTTGCGGAAGGATCGGCGAGGATAACGTTCAGTCTTAACTGAAAATTTGCCTGTGAAAATAACATCAGTGAAAGTATCATAAAATGCTCGCTTCGGCTTTTTGTCAGTACTTTGCACCGCTCGCATCCTCCAGCCAAGTTTCTACCGCATTCGTATTTGCCGAACAGTTTTCGCCGATACTTCAAAGTTAAATCTCACTAAAGGTATTCGTGTAAATACAAGAGCCGAAAGTTCATCTTTTGCTTGAATTTTTTCATCGATGGCGTTAAAAGTGCTTGGCAAGCTGGGTTACTTCTTCCTTTCCTCGGGCAATCACACAGATTACCAGTCACTTTGTATCGTTTTGGAAAAAGACATACTATAAACTAGCCTTGAAGTTACAATACCATCTTCCCGTATTTTTCGAGTAACTGGACTGATATTCTCACCACGAAAATTTAAGTTTACTGTCCGTATTCTCGCATAAAGGCGACAGTTTTAACCCATGCTATGAAATGCAAATGAGTGTCACTAATCTTTTAAATGGGTTCTTGGAAACCTTATTCCTCTGAACGAGTTTCAAGAATGCTTACTGATGGAATGCTGACAGAACAGGAACAGAACAGCACAGAACGGATACAGAATGGGAACGGAACAGATACGGAACGGATACGGAACGGATACAGAACGGATACGGAATGGATACAGAACGGGAATGGGAACGCGTGTGGAACGGAAACAGAACGTGTTCGGTCAAGCATTCCCTGTTAGGTTTCTTCTGATCGGTACTGTATACATGTAAAGTTCCTACCCTTTTTTAAAATCAAGATTGGCCTTTTTTCTGGGCTGGGTAATTTTTAGGTGACCATGTTTCTCGTATAGACGACTTGGAATAAACCCAGGGATTCACCAAATAATCTCAAATTCGTCCACAAATAAATCCATGCCTTTGACAATAAAATTGATGACACATTCTTTAGTAGAGAAGATTTATCTTGGCATGTTACAAAAGTTTATATGACAAAGATGAAGAGGGCAACTTTGTCTCAAACTTTCTGTTTAAGCTGGAACCACATTTATTAGGTCATTGTTTAAGTGCAACATTTTCATTTCTTAATGGTAAATATATGCGTGGGAAATGAGACCTGGGAGGTCAGACGATCACCTCAGTCCATAAAGTCAAAACCTCAGTACTAGGTGATTTTCACTAAAGGTTATTCCAATCAAGGTGTTGAAGCCCTTGCCACACGATAGCAAAACTGTCAACTTATAACGTTACGAGTTTGTTTATGCACACCATTGGTAGAACCATACATAAGATAAAGCGAGGTGTGGTACGATGAGGTGCGATGCAGTGTGTCAATGCATTGGTGCGATAACAAAAACTAGAAAAGCTAAGGCTAGTGTTTTAAAAGTGGGCACAATGTCCTAACTAAAATGATACGAATACAGAAAACAAATGACTCAAAGTATATTTAAAACTTACATCTGTGTCCTTGAAACATTGCAAACACCTCATAGAGATTACAAAGTCCATGAAGCTGTATTAAACATATAAACTGTAAAATGTATAATGAAAAATTGTTTACCAAAATTTGTGCAGAAAGCTAGTGTGGTCATCCAGGCTCTGTACCACCGCAATGTCTCTCAGAAAATAAATTTATGCAGGTCATGCACGATTCTGCAGTAACAAGTTACAGAAACTAGAGACACAAATTTAGTCCACGAGTGACAACATGTCCCCCATTTTGGCACACTTATATTGGATCTGTTTTCACAAAACTATGATTTCCTTTGATAAATTCCATTTTTCTCTCATGTGTTATTGACCTATTTGGTAATTGGATGTTTGCAGGGTGAGCCTGGCCCTCCAGGTGTAGTGGGATTAGTCGGAAACCATGGAGAGCCAGTAATTAAAAATAGTGTCTACTTTGTACACCCAGAGTACATGTAAATGTGACATATTCATTCAGGAAACAGGATATCTATACTCTGCCTCCTGCCCAGAGGAGTTTTTTGCTCTTGGTCTCAGCAGCCCTCTGGAATGTTCCTGTTAGCTTTTTGGCAGCCACATAAATTTTATATTTTGTCATACCTATAAGTGGCATACCAAAATGATAATGCAAAGACATGCAAGTTCTGTAATTTTGTGAATTTAATGTTATTGTTTTTCCATTAAGTTGAATTGGTTGCAATGAACTCTGTATAGTTAAGATCTGTGCTGACACTGCTATTTATTTTTTCATTGTCTGTTATCCAACATGTTTGATCTCTGAATTGCTGATGTCATTTATGCAAGCAAAATGTGATTTGTTATTTTGGTTCACGAAAAATGATCTTAAGCAACATGCATGACAGATTACCCCATTATTAAGATGGTGTGACAATTTTTGGAACACTCATTTAAGTGCTGTGGCATAAGTGCAAACATTTACTGAAAATGTACTCATGAATGAATAAAATGAAATGTGTAGTTCCAGAAAATATCCATACCTCCCCCACAGTCTTAAAGAACCCCCCCCCCCCAGGAAATTCAATTCCCTTCTGTGGGAGGAGTATGGATATTTTCTGGTACTGCACAATACTATTTAAAACAGCTCACTTTAGTTCATTTCTCTAAGTGACCCTGAGATTAAACTCTCAAGCATTCTCCAGAAAGTTAATGTCAAACCTCGTAAGAATGCTTAAGTGTTAAATAAGTGTGTGCTTAAGTGTTTTTATAACTAACATGAAATGTCTGTTTCAATTGAAATATCGATAACTTCAAGTTCAATTTTCTCTTGTGGGGTCAGCTTGAGAGCTGCAGTCTCAATAAGGTCTTCTTAATTGTATTCAGAATACTACCACGCCATGAGGTTTTTTTTGGTAACTTAGTTTTTGCCATTATTGCTCGAATGTTCTGTGGAAATCATCTTGAACTTTCCTAATCATGAGCTCTTTTAAAAGAACTTCAGTGAAGGATTTTCAAAGAATAAAGGTACATTTTCTGCTGTGTGCATCACGTGTAGCTCTTTGTTGTCCCTTTGTAGGGTACTCCTGGAAACAATGGTGCACAGGGAGCAGCAGGACTTCCTGGTCCGCCAGGGCCTCCTGGACCCCCTGGGGATATTATTGCAGTACCAACTGGTGACCCTGGACCCGATGGTGGACCAGATCCTCTTGAGATTGGAAGGGTAAGAAACTGCTTTTTTGTAATATATAATGTGGCTAAATATAATTAGGCGAGGTTAATGTCAAGGCAATGCCGTTCAGCAGGGTACCCCCTACTTGGCTCAGATGTGACCTTTGAGCCCTTTGTCAGGGGCACCTTGTGGTTAATGCAAATGCATTCACACTTTTTTGCTTGCAGGCCTTTGAGTATATGTAGGTGTTTCCTTAAGGGCCAGGCTAATTGGGTCATGCCCAATTGCTGCCTGGCTTCACCAAACTTTTTTAAGGTGCTGGCTCTCAGACTCAATTCGTTGATGATTTTTATGTACAGTATAGTTACCTATTCAAAAGTTCAAATTTTCATTAGTTGGGATTGGAGTAAATGGACACCGATCTTTCCATGCAGTTCTTCCCCTGAGTTGACATCAGAGATTAAAGCAGAAAATGTCCACGCTGTTAATATTGCTCTACAGAAATTATCTATCCCAACTCTCCTGGATCATCTGATTGACTGAATCCTCCAGTCTCCTGTATGATCAACATGGACATTTATTTATAGTACATTTACCTGCTTCTCTCCCTTTCCACACCTTTAGTTTGAACTTCTCTTACAGTCAAGTCACAACAACACGAAGGAGTCAGCGGGTCAGCAAAAGAAAGTGGGAGTGGTCACTGTACAAAAATTTGGGTCCATTCCATGGTTTGGTGGTTTTTGTAGTAACCTGAGAACAACGTGTTTCATGTCTTTCATCCCTCAACTAGTGGGCAGCGATATAATTAAAACCTAATTATGTTCAGGTGTTACTTTATTTCCTTACAACATTTTCCCCTCCTATTTAGCTCATACGACCTAGTGCCTCTAAAGGTCCAGCAAGTGCAGTAAGAGAGGTTATGGGAGAGAAAGGTGATGCTGTAAGTGATCAACATCTTTTTTACTCCTAATTTTGTCAATTATTGTCAAGCACTTCAGGTGACAAGAATAAAGAAAATCATCAGCATAAGTTATTGTAGATGTCAATTTAGGTGAGAATTTAATTTAATTTATTGATTTGAATCTTCGAGTTTGTTGGTGTGCAGCTTTTACTACCATTTAAATATTGGTATTAGCATCTGGATGTAAGAAAAAAGTCTCTAGGAGAATATGAGGTTAGCTTGGTGATTGAGTTTTTATTGAATTTTTGTGTCTATTTTAGTAATATTTAAAAACCATATCATTGTAAATTTATGATGTAAATTGTACTTCATCATATGATGGAAAGTCGTAATTTTTGTTATTATAGTTATATTTATTATTATTTGTGGTAGCAGCGCTGAGGATATGGAATCAACTGCCTTTAGAAGTTAGGAACGGGGCAGATGCTAATTGGTTTAAGCAGCTGTATTCGTATAAAAGACATATTGTTTTAAGTTAGCTTTTATTGATATCAGGTTAGCTTTGTTCTTGAATTTTTATTTGCATTTATTTTTATATTTAAATGCTTAATATTATTTAATATATTATTATTTATTATTATATAATATATTATTTATACATTTTATTTTGGTTGCAACAGGGACCACCTGGACAGGCTGGAATACCAGGACCCAGAGGACCAGACGTAGGAATAACATTTTTGCTTTGTTTTGTGCTTGTTGAACATGTGATTTGTAATTGGCTGTGCATTGAGAATATATTTAATTGAAGTCATGTTAACTTGCAGGGATCGCAAGGAGAACTGGGTGAAGCAGGTCTTGTTGGGGCTGCTGGTGCACCGGTAAGCTCTGAATTTCATTTTAAAATAGACTTTTTATGATAACTGCAGAAATTCTTGTGCGCTCATTGGTTAATTTTCATTGTCAATAAGTGGACAGACAAATGAATTTATAATTTATGTGATACGTCAATGAGCCAGAGTGGACAATTTGTCAATTTGTTATTGTAAAAAAACAAATTGATATCAGTTTATCATGCTTCTGTCCTGTTATTGACAATGAATTTTGTCATAACATTGTCAAAGTAGTCTGCAGATCCACTCAGCTATCACCTCGTGGATCCACAGCTACTTTGAAAATGTTATGGCAAAATTCATTGTCAATAAAAGGACAGGTGCATGAAAAACCTACGTCAATTTGTTAAATTGCTGATCTCATTATTTAGTTCTCTAGATTAACAAGCTTAAAAATGGCCGTTGTTAAGGACTATGTGTATAAAGTTATGGCTGTGTGATCCATCCTGTACTGCTCTCATTCAAGGAATGGCTATAAATTTCTATCCTTTTTTTTTTAAATTGAAATTTATGGCAAAGATACCCTCTGATTTTGGGTACAAGCGACCTCCGTTTTGCCCTGCATCAGAGATCTGATGAAGGCTTAACAATCATCAAGAAATGTGAGCTTTTAACTGACACAGCACAACAATTCCTTTGGAAACTGAATAAATTTGCTCTGTTGTTGGCCTCTTGCCTCTTCCAAATATTCTAGAATTCGAGGAATGGTTGTGTCAATTAAAGGATAATTTCTGATATATTTCGATAAAGTTTATTCTTTGATCTGCAGGGTATTCAAGGTGCAAATGGTCCCCCTGGTGAAGGAGGGTCAGACAGCAATGATGTAAGCATGCACTACATAAATTATCTTTTATCATACTGGCATGAGAATTGGTTAAACATCCAGGATTGTGAATTATTAGATCTTAACTTTTTTCCCTTGACATCCCTGAACTTCAGTACTGAAACTAAACACGAGTTGGCTGGTGAATGATCACAACTGCTCAAACAATTTCTAGGTACAGTTGTACACTTGTATTTCTTTCATGAACCTGGGGGTGGGGTACTTTTGCCTCCTCTCTCATGTATCTCCAAGAATATTCACCCTACTTCTAAATGAAATGATACAATTCACCCAATAAATAAAACTTATATGGAGAGTATTAAGCATCAAAACTTGTTTACTTAGTAAGTGATAATTACATGTCCAGTTTAATTTGTTATCACAGAATGCCACAATTTAAATTATGGATTGGATTTCAAAAGTGTTTCAAACTGATTAAAAGAATCATGAACAATATAAGGGAAAAGTAAAGAATTTGGAGTAAACTTGACTTCAATCAAAATTTGAACTAAAATAGCAATTAAGCTTAAAAAATAAGGTGTCGGAAAGTCACAAAGACTGATTACTGTAGCTTGAATGCTGTTTAGTAGCAAGAATGCCTGCCCCTTACAACTCCAGGTTAATTCAAAATTAAACCAGCTGCTACATTGACATGATCGTGAAGTGACCTTTACAGTTAGATGGTTGAACCCTGAGCAACTTGAAGCAATAATGAACCCTGCCTGTTCACTGAAGTGAAAAAGGATTTTGGTCAAAATGGACCTTTATTACTTTGAGTAAATTAATCTCACTTTACATTTTGCTGTCACCAGGGTCAACCTGGGCCAACAGGAGATCCTGGTGATCCAGGACCCAGTGGCGAACCGGTAAGTCATTACCGATCATGAGCTGCGGCACCTTGTACCTGTGCCCTAATCATTTAAAGGAACTAGGTCACATTGTGAGATGGTACACTAGTTAATAATATTATTACATGTAAGTCAGGTTACTGTATTTCAGAGCAGCTTTCTGTAAATATCAGACACAAGGAATGCAAAATGAAATGAAGAAAAAACAACCCACTGTCCTGAAAATCCATTTAGTAATGGCCAGAATGTAGCTTAAGAGCAGATAAAATATACCTCTTTTGCAATGTCTGGATGGGAACCAGCCAGAACGGAAATGGCAGTGGATGTGGGAAACTTTCGCTAGTCCTGTCGTGCTGCCAAAGACAAAATGCTTAATATATTGTATTTTGCGTATAGGACGACGCCGTCAATGACTTGAGCTACATAAAAGCTTTTCACAAAACCAATGACATCCTTTAGAGATGGCAGAAATATAATTCTTATCCTAGGTGATGATGAACAGACAAGGCTGAAATTATTCTTCTTTATATAAGCTTATAAGAAGCAAACATCCCTGATCTGTCAGTATTTTAATAAACAAGGATCCAGAATTTCCGCATGAAGAAATTATGCTGATGATCTTATCAACTTGGTTCAGATGGCTTTTTGCCAGCAGAGGGTTTTATAGTCCTGTCAAAGAATATTTCAATTTCCATTTGAAGAAGCTAGTCATAAAAGGGGATAAGTGACGATTTTGGTTGCTTTTCTTTTTTCTTGCTCCAAATTAGCTGAAGTTTTGCATGTGGTCTTCAATGTAATAGAAAAATGTGGTTCTGTATTTTTGTCGCTGGTTTTTGCTTTGTTTTCGAGTTAAAACGTAGGCAAAAAACTTGGCTTTTCCTAGCCATGTCTTTAGGAGTTTATTTGTTGAACAGCAAACAGGCAGACTGTTTATAGTGTATGAAGTCAAAACCAAATCCCACAGCATATAGAGCGGAAATCTGGGAACGGATTGTTTACACCGGTTATTGTGACGTGAACACAACACGTGAATCGATCGAGCGTCAAACGAAATGCCATCAAACAAAAAAGAGATGTGCCGCATTAGAGCTCTGTCAACTAATATCTTAAGCATTGTTTTAAAGTACCTTGTGTGCCTACCTGGTGGTTGAGAGGCATCATAAAGCCTCGATAAACCCGTAAGTCATCAGCACGTTTTAAAGAATCAAAATGTGTTCTGAAACTTCGAAGGCAGCTGATATACCGTAATCGTGTTATCGGCGTTCGAAGTCAGATCGAGCCAGGTAGCAAAGTCCAAGAGCAGTTCTTGCCCAAGAAAAATACCCTCTGGTGAGTTGTGGCCCATTTGCCAAGCGTTGCTAGCGTCAAAGTTTGGAAAGCGAGAACTGGTTTTAGAGTGATAAAATTTGTCTTGTATCGACCGCCATGTCTTCCCGCGCACGAGGTGTAAAGACCCTTCCCGGCATGCATTGCGATTACGTTCTGCGCACGTTTCTCGAACTGGTAACTAGATTTAAACATAATAATGGCCAGCAAGTGGCGATCGATTGTAACAGATCTGTGATCCAGTTTGCGTTGATTTTATTTCAAATCGGCATGATTTGTAGTGTTTTGAGCTTCTGGGATCAGGGGACATGCAGATGTATGGAGACCCGTACGTTACGCAGAAGGGTTAATCTGTTAATCTGTCAGCCCTATTTATAGAGCGTTTTCACGTGGAGTCATCAAATTCTTAAATCCAAAACTAAACAGCCGCCAAAGTTGTTATCCTCATCAGGCATAAGAGGTACCAGCGCATTTTGAACTTGGAAGTTATGGCGGTGCGTGACATCAAGCTACGATCGCGTTTGTCGAAAACTATGTTTTATCTCGTGATTTTTTAGCCATTGAAGACGTTGCCGTATTTGAAAAGGTGTTTATTGAAATGTTTGTTTGTTTCATTTTATTTTTATTTACACCTTTTTTTTGACCTGAAATCAGCATTTTTGAGCTTATACGTTGCGTGAAATTACCATTTTCAGGAGCCCATCATGGGCTCCTACCATTTTGCTGTTTTCTAAGTGAAACCAACATCCTTGCCGTCACGCGTTAACGTCAAATTAACATTTTAACCTATTTAGACCTGAAATCAACATCATCGAGCTTATGCGCTGCGTAAAATTGACATTTTGCTGGTTTCTAAGTGAAACCAACATCCTTGCCGTCACGCGTCAACGTGAAATCAACATTTAAACCTTTTTCGACCTAAAAGCAACATTTTTGAGCTTATACGTTGCGTGGAATTGACATTTTGCTGGTTTCTAAGAGAAATCAACCTCCTTGCCGTCACGCGTTAACGCGAAATCAACATTTTAACCTATTTAGACCTGAAATCAACATCATTGAGCTTATGCGCTGCGTGAAATTGAGATTTTGCTGGTTTCTAAGTGAAACCAACATCCTTGCCGTCACGCGTTAACGCGAAATCAACATTTTAACCTATTTAGACCTGAAATCAACATCATTGAGCTTATGCGCTGCGTGAAATTGACATTTTGCTGGTCTCTAAGTTAAACCAACATCCTTGCCGACACGCGTTAACGTGAAATCAACATTTTAACCTATTTAGACCTGAAATCAACATCATTGAGCTTATGCGCTGCGTAAAATTGACATTTTGCTGGTTTCTAAGTGAAACCAACATCCTTGCCGTCACGCGTTAACGTGAAATCAACATTTAAACCTTTTTTGACCTAAAATCAACATTTTTGAGCTTATACGTTGCGTGGAATTGACATTTTGCTGGTTTCTAAGAGAAATCAACCTCCTTGCCGTCACCCGTTAACGTGAAATCAACATTTTAACCTATTTAGACCTGAAATCAACATCATTGAGCTTATACGCTGCGTAAAATTGACATTTTGCTGGTTTCTAAGTGAAACCAACATCCTTGCCGTCACGCGTTAACGTGAAATCAACATTTAAACCTTTTTTGACCTAAAATCAACATTTTTGAGCTTATACGTTGCGTGGAATTGACATTTTGCTGCTTTCTAAGTGAGATCAAAGTCCCTGCGGTCGCGGCGGGCCGATCCTTTGTTATGATAAACCGAGGCGAGACTTCGACTTATAACAAAGGCTTGGCTTGGTTATTATAACAAAGGATCGGCTCTGTTTATCATAACAAAGGCCCGGCTTCGTTTATTTGCAGCCTCGGCGGGAAAAGGGCGTTAGGTATTTTAATCAAAAGTGAACTTTGTCGAAAACGCTCCAAATTTCGCATAGAGTTTTGTTTAGGTATGTTTAGCAATGTCCCGTAGTTTTTGCGCTAAACCTTGCTTCGTTTTCAGGATATTGCGTATGCAAAAAACCACTCGGTTTTCCTAGCGGCGTCTTTATAAAGCGAAGCAAAAACCAGCGGCAAAAATACAGGAACACGTTTTTCTATTACATTGAAGACCACATGCAAAACTTCAGCTAATTTGGAGCAAGAGAAAAGAAAAGCAACCAAAATCGTCACTTATTCCCTTTTATGACTAGCTTCTTCAGTTGTTATATAGCTGTTCCCCAACATTGCATGCTGTTGTTGACTACTTCAAGGTCAGGTGACATTTAACAGTGATACTCTCTTGCTAAAAGTCTCTGAGCTGACAAGACATCTACACATACCTGTATTAAACCGTATACATACAATCCCCCAAAGGGAAAACTATGTCAAGTAGCTATCTTTTCTTTCCTCCATGGAGGATTGTACATGTATAAGTACATGGACAGATAGATGTCTTGTTAGCTCAGAGATGTTTGGCAGGTGAGTTTCATTGTTAGATGACTTGGGGCCTTGAAGTAGCCAATAAGTGCACAAAAACCTTAACAATGCTAAGAAAAAAAATGGATGGAAAAGTTCTTAAATCTTCAAACCTACCATACACAAAGTTGTTAGTACAGGGAGACATCAGGGCAGGAAAAAACCCAGGTCTGATTGCTCAGGGCAGGTAAATTTTGCTCTTGGGCAACTGAAAATGGAGGTCTGGTGGTCCAGTTGGCAAGTGAAATTAGCCCCAGACAGTCAGTTTTCCTGTTAGTGATAATTGCCATTCAAAAATAATTTTACAACTGTAAGATGAACAAAACAATGAGTTGAAAACACCATGATTGATTTAAAATCTAAGCATACCTTGCTCGTGTCTGTCCTCTGATTGCCATATTACCCACCATATTGGAAGTACATGTAATACTCTGATTTTTTTTTTCTAGTCACTGTTAAGCCCACAGCTCAGTACCTGGCTTTTCTGATCCCTTGGGTTGACCCACACTTTTAACATAACTCTTCATTTCATTTTCCATATTAAGGAGGCACGAGTTGCTGAGCTTGAAAAACAGGTGGAAGAGAAAAAAGACATTGTGAACAGACTGCGAGAAAGAGTTGAAGGAAAGAAATAAGCTGGAATATGGGAAAGAAACTGTCCTTTGAAACATCAAACAGAAGATACATTGTCTCAGATGTTTGTTTTTCTATTTTTTAACACCGAGAAAAGATGTCAAGGAATGCTGTGTCCATTAATTTAGTACAGTAAAACCGTCACTGTAACAGGCGTGACAGCATCTAACACTGTAAAAATTTCATGATTTTGGTCTTCTTTTAACTTTGTATGTTATGCTTCTAAGAACTTAAAATTGGGTGCCTATTGTGAGCTTTGGAAATCTTTTCTCTAATATTTCTCAAAAGCATGTAAATTTGATTTCATTCAAATAAATTGTTAGTATATTTTGAATGCTTGATGGTATCTTTTTGTATTTTCTCAACATGTTACCTATATATTCATTACCAATTAACAATTAATTTTTTGTTAAATTGCTACATGAGTTATGACATTTAACTCTTTCATATTACAACTCTCTCCACTCGAACAAACATTAAAATGGATGCGGTCAAGATATGTATGGGAATGCTGCAATAATCATCATCATCATCATCATCATATTTAATATTTCTAAGGCGCAAATTAACATGTGAATATGATCAAATGCGCCTAACAAACCATATGAGTAATATAAATTAAACGATATGCTATGAATAGTGTGATTAATTTAAAACTAATTATTTACAATAATTATGTACATTAGGCTAAGGTAACGAGCTAAAAGGGGGCCTTTGCTATGATAAACCGAACCGAGGCTATGTTATAATTAACTAAGGCGAGCCTTTGTTAATGACTTGTAACAAAGGATCTAATATTAGGTTTATAATATCTTGGAAAAAAATTCATTCATGCTTCAGAAACCAGCATGAGGTCCTGTTGTGACTTAAATCCAGACACTGTAGGCCGTGATATTGCTCAGTGGTGGTTATTGTACTGTAGGTCAAGTGTGTTTCCCTCTCAATTTTGAAACTTGTTGCCAAATCACGTTCCATTCTCCGTACTTGACCAATGAAAATCAGGAATCTTGTGTGTGAGCGTGTGTGTGTCGGGGGGGGGGGGGGGCGGGGTGGTTTAGTGAGCAACTTTGTTTCTGTGAGATACCCACATAATAACTTGTCAGATTTACTTGTGCTCACTTTGTTTATTACTAGGACGTTTTATGCCTCAACTGACTCATCCCTAGGCCTTTCAAAACATTGTAAGATACGTATATCATCAAAGGTTAATATCCTCTAAAGGCGAAAGATCGAGCTTGGTACTAATACGTAATCTTCTGAACTGTGTGGAGGTGCAGTGGCCTCATGGTTATTGCACTTGCCCTCCGCATTGAGCGGTCCGCGTTAGAGCCCTGGGTGGGGACTCTATGTTGTGTTCTTGGGCAAGACACTACTCTCACAGTGTCTCTCTCTACCCAGGCGTATAAATGGGTACTGGTGAACTTAATGCTGGGCTTAAACCTGCAATGGACTAGCATCCTGACCATGGGGGAGTAGAAACACTCCTAGTTGCTTCATCGTACAGTAATCGGGATAAGCACCGGCCTGAAGTAAGGATATTGATGTTGTCATGGCTACAGACATAGCAGTTGGACATGTCAACATCGTTGGTGTTGAATTTGACATTTTCAACACTTGGAAGCAACTAAACTTTATCTTTGCGTTTCTTTAAAATGGTCCTTATATTAATTTAAATATTTTCTATTACATTTTCCCGACCTCAGTAAAGGTGACCACAGTTTTTCGCTGTTTTTAAAATGAATTTAAAAAATGATGAAGATGTCTTAGTTTTGGGGTTTTAATCAATATCCATATAATAAACATGCACGTGACCGCTTGGGGATACGAGCTTTATCTCGTGAAATAAACCGCACTCGAAGACAAAATTCGTTTCCCCGGGCGTAAGATAGCTCAGAGGTCCAATTACTATAATCAGCCAATCAGATTGCTCCATTCGCGATCCAATATTCTCAAACTATTGAACCGGGCACTGTCCGGAATAATCTCGCACGATCAGTCTTGATGATTTTTCTGGTAGTTTTATGGCTTTCCTTTTTCTTCCAACTCTTTTTCCCTTCTGTTTTGTTGAGCATCAGATGTGAGTATACGCCTTGTTGGCAGTCGCAATCAGAATTGCGCTCATGAAGGTATGCGATGCTTTTCTCCCCAGTTCTTGATCGTGGCTTCTTGTATTTTTTTTTTCTTAACATTATCAGTCATGTGATAAATCTCTAATCCTGAGCCAATCTTCCTCGGGACCGTGATAGAAGAATATCGGCCCTCGGTCTTTTTTGGACAGACCTCGCAGCGCTCGGTCCCTACAATGAAGACCTCGGGCTGATATTTTCCCCGGGCGTACGGCCTTCGCGCTTGTTTAATAAGAGATGGTTAATAAGAGATAAAAAAATCCCCATTAATCCGCAAAGCTATTAAAGTACGGGAATTCCCAAGTATCTCCTCCAAATATCCCTTTAAAGTGCAACGTGGAGAGCGCTATCTACTCGTGTGTTCAGCAATAATTTCCAAAAAACTGTCCGGAAATGCCAGAATTCCCAACTCTCTCTGTGGTAATATATCGCCGGCCTTCCACTGTGTTGTTGTTGTTTTTGTTGCTTGTTTTGTCTATTTTATATATCTCTCTGTGTGTGAGTATTCTATTGTAGATTGAGAGCAGCCTTTTTTTCTTTTGTGTTGCCTCACACAAACACGTTGATTAGGATGTGAAATCACCAATATAGTATAGCTTACTTGTATATTCCCTTTTGACAATAATTCCATTGTGACCTAACTTTATTTTATTTTATTTTATCTTATTTTCTATATATACATGAATCTTTTTAAGTAGGGAAAACAACGCGAAGCGATGTTAAAATCGAAGCCGGTGGACAAAGCAGCAAAGCGCGAGTCAAGAGAATCGAAAGCGCGGGAAAACCCACCCCAGAGTTCTCCACCTCCCCTGTCAGAGAGCTGTGGCTCGGAGGGCTTCAGACACGGTCTTTCACGGCACGAGCACGATCTGAGGGAAAGTGGACATTTGCTTAAAGTCTTCTAGCGACTTAATAATCCTTACCATTTTTAATATTTACAGTTGACTGAAATGCTTTTTTTTAGGTAAACGGTTGGCACTAGTGGTTTGCTAACCTCAATTACTGACCCTAAGACAACACTTCGGGTCTAGTAGATTCTCGTAGGTATAATTTCAAAAACATGGACTCATAAATAAAAAAACACTGACGAAAAATGTTCGTGAACTTTACACGGCAACTCCACATTTACTTGTAATAGCCCAGGAAAACCGAAAGAATTTAAGGGAGATATATTGCTTTTCGTGCTTTCCTCATTAGCAGAGTAAGCATGCAAGAGAGCCGTACAGTATGTCTTCGTATAAGCTGCGACATTTACATGAAGTAACTCAGTTACAAACAGGTAACTATGTGTTAAATATTCAGCGACATCCCAAGATATTACTTTTGAAACCTAAACAGTTACGTCAAAGCTGCCGACGTTTGCACTGCTGCCGGGTGGACAGAGTCTTGTGTATCCTTATAAACTTGTGATACAACTAGATTCAAAATATAATTTCTCCAGTCGTGATCGACGCAGAATGGAACCAACGGGCCACTAAAACCTCGATTGACGAGGGTTCGCTGCGTCCATTCACAGATTACTTTCTGGTGCACCGGCGTAAATATTTGGAAGCCTGCTGGGCATTCTGGGAACATTCAAGCTGTCTCGTGCCCGGGCTCCGTCCTTCATGTCCATTTTCCTTCGATTGTCAGTGTTGTTAATAGTTTTGGTCTCGGATCCTTGGTCTGAGAGGGGCCTGGGATTGACTCGAGTCACCACGGTTGGTTTGTCCATCTGCTCTCCCACACTCCCCATTGACTGCAAAAGAGATATCAAAGGCTGTATGCTAATAATTGTAGTACAACCTACCAGTAACTGAATGAAGAAGGAAGTCACAATTCATTTAAAAGTCAAATGCAACGAAATTTGGGCAATCTTTCTTTTGACAAAAAACCTTTGCTAAAAAACAAACCAGTTATACCAATATGAAGAAGAATCAGTCTCGTGCGAACTGTGGCCCTCATGACGCGGAAATCCGACAAAAGATAATTAAATTCCAGTGTAAGGTCATGATAAACGAAAGAGGAATAGTCAAGATTTGAGACGATGAGACGCGTGGTTACACTGATTGTATGTATTTTCTTTGCGTTTTGATTGGTTCATTGCGTTTTTTACTTTTGTTATTAAGATCCGCAGATTTGATTTCGAGTGATAAGCTGGATTTTGGTTTTGATACATCAAAAAAAAATCCTTATATTTTACTGATACAGGACGACTTCTTCTGTGGACTTAAATGGAGTATCATAAAGACTAAGCCATCATCTCACCCCGCTGTTGTTGACTTGTTCCTTCAGGTTGTTGTATCTTCTTTCTACCATCAGAAACACTATTGACACAACGATTCCTCCTGCTAACACAATGAACACACCAGACATGTGATCCAATGAGATGCTCATAGGCGTGCTGCTAACCTTTGCTTTGGGGTCTGGACACTCACTGCGATGATCCCACCATTTCTCTCGGAGCTTCTCCACGACACCTTCCTCGCGCAGCTAAGAAATGAACGATGATCAGATCAGTTTTCTTCCTCGATATGCGCAACCTGGAACATTATTTTCAACCAATCACTTGAAAAACACATATTATCTTACGTGCGTGTTTATGAACCGAGACGGAGTCGAGGTCTATAAACAAGCAAGAAAAGAACGAGAATAAATACCCCGCCATCTTCAACGAACAAGCTTGGTGAATGTATGGGATAAAGAACACCCAAAAATGTTCTCATCTTTCAAGGTACAGTGCACAATACCGAGCGGCCAAGATAGCTCCATTTTGCCTGCTGACAGCAAAGTATTTGATTCATCTGGCACGCTCACAGACCTAGCCATATAAGAAAGTCTTTTAAAATTACCTTAAGTATTGCGACGGAAAATTGATTGGTCAGTTCCGAATTTCGTTGCAGTGCAATGCCATAACTCTTAGCCTCAAGCAAATTCTCCAGCATCATGGTATTACAGGGATTTCGACTGTTGTAATAGTCGAGGTACGGCCCGTCGGTTAAGTAAGCAAAGCCACCCTGTCTCACTTTCTCCACGCCCTCTTTTGTCGAGTTGACAAACGTGTTGCCGGTCCTCATCGTATGAAACATGGTTTGATAGGTCCCCACCTGTGACTGGCTGAAGAAAGTGTACAGCGAACCTCCGTTTAACACTCCATATTTAATTTCTTTTTGTTTGGCCAAGTCTTCCAGAGAGTTGATGCTGCTTTTTGTGTTTTTGGCTGGAAGTAAATAATATCAACAAATTCAATCCAAATTTATTTCTCACCTTTTCTGTTAGGGTCAGACTTTAATTCCAGGAGAAGTTGACCTAATCGTCAATGTTGGGAATCCTGAATCGGGAAGGATGTTTGTTTTGGTTCGCAAATTTCCGTCCTCGTGTATCACGTTCTTGAATTTATTATAAGACAACAAACAAGTCATTTAACTACCTGTGAAATAGGCCGCCAAGTTAGCAGTGTAAGTAGAAATCAAAATCAATGTGAAAAACCAGAATGCTCCACCCAGCATCCTTCCAGAGGCAGACCTTGGAGTGTTGTCAGCACCTTGCTGCAGAATAGAGCCTGCCGCGAACCACAGACTGTTGAACAGGTTGAGTTCGTCACCATCCCCTTCGCCAGTTCTGGCGGCTGTCGCCCGGTAGCCACTGGGACTGAAGTGGTCCAAGCAGAAGATGAGGAACGTGATGGCTATTACCTGGCAGTGGGAAGAGAAGATGCGAAGTGAAAGATATAAGAGCTATTTCTCAAATGCAATTTTCAATACTGGTGAAACATCAACGGCACAACCTCTGAATGGAACAGGAAAATGGCATTTTCATCTGTGCCTTCACTAAACTTGTGACACAAGTATACTTACAACGGCAATGGTGGAAAGCCAAACATCTCTTTCAAAAGGCTGCAAAAATACAAACAGGTTGACGTCTTCTTTCTTTGGCTTCTGCATCAACAAGCTGACTTTAAAGTCCATGAAGGGCTTGCTAAAGTCGACATACAGTTCTCTTGCAGCTGAAATAGTTATTGCTCCTATGGCTACGTCTGCTTTCTGAAATTACCATAATATAAAATAAAACCTTAATTATAACAAGACAGTGTTAGTCAAGGAAAATTTCGAACTTAGGTAGGTGTCCCATCTTGCTGGAGCTTGACCTTTTTTGCGTAGTAGCCCCTATTACTATTTCCATTACTTCATGCATTCAGCACTTTTTAGATCGCCCTTCCCGGAGTCCATTTAAACCCCTCGGTGGAGGAAGGCACTGTGAGGGTAAAATATCCCTGAATAGCCAAGAGCAGCTCAGGAATTTGCAGCATGTATTTCCTGAAGATGCTATGTTTAGTTCATTCAGTATACCAATCTAGAGATTATGTATTGACACGAGAGGTGTTAAGTAGACTGATGATACTCCGCTGTAAAATTTTGATTGCACGTGCGATATCGTCACACAGTCGGAAAAATCAACGTTGAAGAGTCGGGAGGTGTTTTCTAAGCGCGACGTAACGACCCTGGCCATTCAAAAGCGATTGACGAGAGGTATATGTCATATAATTTGTAATCCCATCAGTTAGCTCAAACCTTGTTCACGATATATTCTATGAGTCCGTTCCAGTTTCCAGCTGCGTCCTTGGAACCCATTTTTCCATCTTTGGAAGTTGTGAGGGTGTAACTGAAACCCATCCTCTCTTTTATTTTCTCAAGAAGGTCGATACTGAATCCTTCGTATTGTGGTTTGCCTTCTGTGTGGTTCGCTATCTTCACACAAAATGGTGAGTCCTACAAAACAATCAATTTCTTAGACAGCGTTTTCAAATTTTTTGCTAAATGATCAAGTGAAAACAAACGGTTCAGTGTCGAAGGGATTGCTGTGGTTTTGAAATTGAATAGGCCGGTACCATTTCCGAGTTGTCTTTTCCCTCTGTTTCAAAACGTGTCTTCGTGCGAAACCATTCATATTATTTTCGGAATTATTTTTTTGCAGGGTGACGCCACATGTTCAGACTGAAGGCTCAAGCTAGCAAAATCTCGCTATCGATCGATGGCGTAAATAGACCATTTCCGAGTTGCATTTTGCCTAACGAGTCTTTGTGCAAAACCATTCATATGAAAATGAGTTCCGCCTATAGGTTCATTTTCATGCAAATCAAACCTATTTTCCTCGATTTTCCAGGGAAACTCGTTTTAAAACAGAGGAACCAGGTAACTCGGAAAATGGTCTATTGCTTGTTATTGTGTCACTTTATTTACAAGGTCCCTCTAGTTTAAGTTTCCAAGGTGCCCATCCTTGTACAAGACCATGCAGTAATTCATCCTTGTTTGAAACTGAGTTCGTCTGCCTGATGTAAGGTTATTAATCCCAAAACTTCGTGATTTTGTATACCTTATATTTCCTTTAACAAATTGACGTCAGTTTTTCATGCGTCTGTCCTGTTATTGATCATGAATTTCGTCATAGCATTGTCAAAATAGCTGTGGATCCACGAGGCGATAGCCGAGTGGATCGGCAGAATACTTTGACAATGTTATGACGAAATTCATTGTCAATAACAAGGCAGACGCATTAAAAACTGACATCAATTTGTTTTTTGCGATAATAAATTGTCAAATTGCCCGCTCTCGCTCGTTGACGCATCGCATAAATTATAAATTTATGTGTCTGTTCGCTTATTGACAATAAAAATTAGCCAATGAGCGCGCGAGAATTTCTGCAGTTATCGGAAAATTATTATTTTACATTTGTCACTGAATCTGTCCTCGCTACAATCAATGCTGATTCTAACCTCGATAGTGACAATTTTTAGATGCTGTCCTTTCAAAGGCTTCTTCTTAGATTGCTTCCTTAAGCACTGTAACTCCTCCCAGAAATCCCCAGTCCAATCGATGGAGTCCTCCAAGCTGTTCAGTTGAACTGGCTTGTTCGCTGTTTTTTCGTTGTTTGCGCTCCAGTGACCAACCTACAATAATCCAGCACTGTAGCTTGTCACTTACTCTTTTTATATCTGAACGATACTGATTTATCCTGTAGATATTCCCTGCGTCGTGTTTTCACATTTCCGTGATGTGAAAACGCGATGGTTGTTTCTCAATGAATATTGTTTGTTTCAGATAATGAATAGAGTACAAAAGGGGCAACGAGGCTGCCTGCAGCCAGAAGGACGCAGGTAAAATAATAAGATGGGGGGGGGGGGGGGGGAAGGAGAGCGGGGTTCAATAGGCCCATTTACCAGATCCATCACTCAGAAACTACGTGTCTTAAATGGTAGAGATGCAAGACACGCTGACTAACGTCAATAGAGCCAGAACTTGCCAATCTGTCCCAGCGCTTATTATAGAACAGGGCCGTAACGAACCGAGTTCCTTGGCAGCGAACGGAGGCACTTGCCTCGGCAAAAATGTTGAATTTGTTTATTTGCTTCAAGTTTCCATAAGTGGTTATGTTCAATAGAAAATAATCATTTGTCTGTTCTGAAATTCCGTTGGTAAGCCGTGAATTTGAAACTGGCTACGGCTATTCAGTCTAAATCTACTTCTGAATCCCACTACGAAAGCCGTTCTCATATTGACTTCGCTATTAACTTTCAATACTTTTGTTGATAGTGGGGTAGCTTAGCAGTGTGTGGTTTTCTTAAAACAAAATGGCGGGCAGTTCTTCGTTTCCGAAGTGTCGACTTTGTTTTCGAAGTGTCGACTTCGTTTCCGAAGTGTCTGTGAAGTGGATTTAGATTAAGTTTTGAACGGCTAGAAGATTTGTACTAAAACAATTAGATAATTCACTCTCGATTACTA
Organism: Orbicella franksi; assembly: GCF_964199315.1. NCBI lineage: Eukaryota > Metazoa > Cnidaria > Anthozoa > Scleractinia > Merulinidae > Orbicella > Orbicella franksi. The sequence goes on along the minus strand of NC_138156.1, from coordinate 11,533,012 downwards.
TGCGAGATAGTTAAAGAGGGCTGCGCACTCCTCAACTATTACGCACAGCAATCGAAAGCGAATAATCTAATTGTTAAACAGAACCACAAAACAGCAAATACATTAGTAGATACAAAATGCGGATAATCTAATACAGGTAATAACAATAGGTGTCCATGAAAACTGGATCATAGAATAATGCAGTCGAAGAGTTTTTATTAGGTAAAGTCTGCATACAAGCCAAGTGGCTCACCAGGCCAGAGCTTATCCCGGTTTCCTTAGCATGAAGCGACTCGAAGTATTTCTACTCCCCCCTGGATGGGATGCTAGTCCATCGCAGGGTTACCCCTGGCATTAACTTCGCCGATAGCCATTTATACACCTGGGTGAAGAGAGGCACTGTGAGAGTAAAGTGTCTTGCCCGAGAACACAACACAATGTCCCCCGCCAGGACTCGAACCCGGACCGCTCGATCCGGAGACAAGTGCACTAACCATGAGGCCAATGCGCCTCCACAGCACAAGAGTGTTTATTGGTTTAGCCATAATGGTATATGAGCCGATATACTATGCTCTACAAACAGGGCAAGCGTACGAGTAATTTTTTGGGGATCTTTTATTTTTATTTTAGTGTAGGTTTCTATACTTTGGGGGAGTTTTTAATAAAGCAACTATTCCCTCGCGCTTTTTGGACATGAGACGATTATACCTTACTCGACGCTACGCGCATCGTTGGCTATCTATCATCTCATATACAATATGCTTATATCTCTCAGTTAGTACGTGCGCTGTGATTGATCAATTTAGCAGGCCGTATTCTCCTGTACGGCCCGCTAAATGTTAAAGTTGGTTTTGTTGCCAAACTGTTCCGTGATTTATCGCCAAGTGCTCTTAACGTTTATTGCAAGTAAAAGTTCAAAACTTTCTTTTACTCTAAATTGTGTATTAAAGCGTGCTAACGACTTAAAATCGACTTCAAATTGATTTGTTTTGCTTTCGAGGTGCGTCAGAAATTTGAAGTCGTTCCGCGTGAATAGAAATCGTTCCCGAACCTGTCAGGCACGTAGTGGAAATATAATAAATATTTTACTAACCTCTTCTTCGAAGTCCTCACTGGACTTCGATTTACGTCCGTATTGGACTTCGATTTATGGCCCATATAAATCGAAGGGGGAAAAACGAGGATCCGTAACTTACAGTACGGACTTCGAGTTCGGTTAGTGAGAGGTATGTAGATTCCAACAGCCCTTAAAGACTTACATTCACTAACACAGGTTTTGTATTGCCATTTTTCTCTTGTTCCTGAACGTTCATGATATCCAGTCTCTCCACCTGCCGGCTTTGTGTCTTGTTATCAAAGGCTACTATTCCTGAAACACCGTTAAACTTAACCTAAAAACAAATTAGTACCTGTGAAATCCCTATGCTATGCCACGACCCGACCATATCATGTGAAGCTGTATATACGACACATGTGAATGAGTCAGTTCGTGGTGGATAAAATATTTATGATGTGACTTAGGGGTGTATCATTTTACTTTTGAGAGAGGGGTGGGTGATTTTGCAAAATATCCTCTAAGTATACTTGTACCAAAAACTAATGCATACACTCATCCACTGTACTGGCGAATAAAAGTTCACGCACGTTCAGAGAGCTCTAAAAGAAGCATAATACATGGAGATAAAAAGAGATTATTTGCTAGGCAAATAGAATTTTTATGTCTTTCTTCCCAGGAAATTTGGTTTATTTTAATGGTGCAATATTGAAGGCACGTGTGTTGATTCTTGTGCAACAGTAATTGTTATGTAAAGCATACCACACGTGCGGGGGCCTGGACAAGGGGGTTTGTTTTCTTCATTGTATTGAACCCCCCGCTCGTGATGTCAGGACTCGTGGCCTGGTTACAATGCATCGGTCATTCATTCATTCATTCTTGCTTCTCGCCGGATGACACGTTCGTTTTCAGGTCCCACCTCCTCCCCTTGTCCTGTCCGCTTTGTTTCGTTGTGTTATCTTTTAGGATAGTTTAGTAGGCGTTTTTGTGCCCTCACCTTTACTGGGGCTCAACACAATTTCTATAGCCAATTGTTTTTGTAATTAATTCCAAAAATTTGTATGGTTAAATCGGCTTTGGGTCTTTGCCCTTAGCCATTTTACTCCATCTGGAATTGCCTGTCTTCATTTTAGTGCCCAGTAAACGAGCGCAGTTATGCAGCCCACTAGATTTTTAGTCCCTAGGCTGGGAAGGGAGGAAAGCCATAAATATCATACATGCACATGTCCGGGAAAGATTTCCTAGTACATAAAAGGGTTAAAAAAAAGACGTAACCCAAATCACCCCCTACCCCTCCCCTTCAAAAGTCAAATGGTTCACCCCCTTTTCAATTCCCGCTATTGACGCCAATTCTTTATGGGACACTATCACTGCATGTTGCTCCATTTTTGTTCAAAACAGTGCTAAAATTATGACTGACTGCCTTGGCTCCGAAAACACTAAGACCAAGAATATTAAGAGGAAAACGCGACAATAGAATTTGAAAACGTTTGTCAGAAGTTAGAAAATTTAACATCACAGCCTTTATATGTATTCATAACCCCTTTAATAACTTCAGGGGACCTATGCAGCACTTTGCGAAAAAAAATAAACGAAACAATTTTAAAATGTCTTTTTGGGAGGTTTTCATGCAGGGCACCACGTTTTCTCTCAAACGCTTCAAACCACTGTTCTTGGTAATCTAGAGTGTTTTTAGAGCTCCGTAAGTTAATTTTAGGCTGCGCTAAAATTAAGTGTTTGTCTATTTTGCAAAAACAGTTAGGTCTCATTGTCATAGATGACCTTTTTCCGGTACCCAAAACGACATTTTATCACTCCGAAAACAACCGGCATTAAATTTCTCATACACGAACGCTCGAGGTGACAATTCTCTTAAGAAAATCAGAGGGGATTAAGGACCTTCCGAACGGATATGTTTGGCCAGGTGTTTAATTTGAACTTCTTGGAGTCATGCAGGTGATAAAAAACAGAAACAAAAGAATAGCCTGCATTAGTGGGGCAGAGAGCGGAACGCGATACACGATTGCAGAGCGCGTCTGCAGGATGCAAAAGAATGGAGGAACGAACGACAGAACAAACCGTTTTTATCATTAGATTTAACTTACCTTTTCGTTTAAAATTTTAAGCAGTGCTTTTGCGCTTGACGTAGACCGCCTTCCAGGTTCAAAGCAATTCTTAATTCTTGATTTCAAGATCCTCTCGACGTTCGGCTGCTCAAAGGCTTCCTTCACTGCATAAAGAGTGTCGTTAACCAACGCGTACATGATCATGGGGACAAACTGATAACGTAAAATTAACACAAATTTAAGAGACTGTTTTCTAAAAAAATGTTTTTGTTAAATACTGTAGTCAGATTTGATTACTTTTGAAAGTGAAGAATGATCATCGCAGTAAATTTTCCAATTTAAGCAATTGGAAAGAAGAAGCCTGAAAAAATCAGGGCTTCAACGGGATTCGAACCCGTGACCTCCGCGATACCGGTGCGATGCTCTTGACTACCAACTGAGCTATGAAGCCACACATTGGGAGTGAGGTCAATTTATTGAGTTCATATCTTCCCGTGAGGAGTGAAATGACGTGAAGTTTATATGAAATAATTCATATATGAACTGCGGTTGTAGATGAAAGTGAAGAATGATCATCGCCGTAAATTTTCCAATTTAAGTTCATCTACAACCGCAGTTCATATATGAATTATTTCATATAAACTTCACATCATTTGATTACTTTTGTTCTGATTTTACGACAGTAGTTAAACATTACTAGCCCTCGCAGAAGCACTAGCAGTGTTGTTAACCTAATTAAGTTAGTAGTATTTTTAATCTTAATTCTGGTTTAAGTCTTAGTTGTAGTCTTAAGCTCTTAGCTTTTATTAATATACTGTATTTTAGGCTTTTAATTTATTTTTGACCTTTCTTTTTCAGAGGACTTTCCTGAAAACCACCACTAGGTGGTTGGAGGCTTCCTCTTAAAATATTCATTTATTATCATATATGATAGTCTTCGATTAAAAGGTTTATTTTTTTTTTTTCCAAACAAACAACAACATCAATAATGTTACTTATCTCCCTAAACGACAAATCCAAGTCACCTCAGATAATTTCTTTTTGTCGTGCTCGTATTTATTCTTCATTTCTTCTGCCTTTTTCGGATGCGTTAAGTTGACCTGGAGACCTACAAGTCCCTTAAAGAAAGTCTTTGATACATTTACATCCTGTACAACATAAGAGTAGGAAGAAACAAAATTACGGTCAGACCAGGAAACATCTGTTTAAATATTTTAAGTACCTTGTAAGGTACTTAAAATATTTACGGGCGGTGCTTCGTTATGTTTTGCATGTACACGGTTCTGGGCATGAAACAAGAGTTGTTCTCGTTGTAACTGTACGTCCTCTCAAGGTTTATTTTAGATTTTCTAAAAGTCCTTTCCAATAATTTCTACCTGGCCTGTTTGTTTTTACGTCGCTCACGCTCGCGACTTCGTCGCTCGAAGATTGCCCTCTCGCTTCGCTCGAGGAAGATAAAAGCAAAGGTCGACTTGTGGCAAGTCCAGGTTTGTTTTTGTTTATTGTTTTGGTCTTTTGTTTATTTGTTTTGTGTGTGTGCTTTTACCGTGGGAAGCACGCTTTATTTGTCGATTTATTTACAGTTTTTTTTTCTTTTTTACCGTTCGCAGCATGCTGTTATCAATGTAACATATCAAACACGAGAGACAGTGTTTCATCGGGATATCCAAACACCGAGAAGAGAGTTGAAAATACGAAGCGCAGTGGAGTATTTGTGACGAAATTCGAGGTGTTTGGATAGCCGATGAAACAGTACTGTCTCGAGTGTTTGATTTATCTCCTCAATCGAAACAAAAACCAAGGAGTAAACGGAGAAGTAAAATCGTCAAAATCTAAGCTAATTGAGACCGGGTATCCAAACCTCCTTCACGGTCGTGATTTTCCTTGTCTTAACTTGGTTAATCATCGATGAGTTTGAGAACATGTAAATCCACAGCAGGCAGTTAATCTGTCCATGCCTTTTCAATACTCTTGAGAATTCTTGCTTTTAAATTTTCAAAGTCACGTGTTTATGAAGGAATAATTTTTAAAACAAAAGAACAATTCCGTAGAGAATATCACGTGGTCTGTAATGAAAAACAAACCGCCCAGGCTAAAGAGGTCTATATTCAGTTTGATCAAAAACTGAAGCGCCCATAACTAGGCACGTCGTGTGAAATATGATAGCCCTATAGCCCTATAGGCTAAACCGCCCAATAACTGCATAAAGACGGGCGATAAAAAAATTACGGCTTTCTTGCCATCTTGCCATACCATCCAGTAATGTGCACAACGTGTGCTTCTTGGCTAACAGAAAAAATATCAGTTTTCTCCCATTTTGACAATTTACTGTTCTACTGTTGATATCCTTCATTATATTTCAAGTTCATGAAGACTAACTTACACCAGACTCATTTTTCAAGATTGTTCAAGTAATTACGTGCGTTAATAGCAAGGAGGTAATGTGGCTGAGTGGCCAGGGCGCCGAACTTGAAATACCGAGGTCGCGTGTCCAAGTCCCGCTCTGACCGCTGAGCTGGAATTGTTTCTCGGTAGACCCTGGTTCAACTCCTAGGTCATGTTTGCACATAGCCAACTGGTCTGCCTCCCGCCAGTTGGGATTTTTACGACTGTCATGCTTAGTAGATATATCTGTTTCTTTCAGTTTAAGTAGCATGCCCGTAAACTAACTAGGTGTAGCTGAGCGCATTGACTACATTAACAACATCATTTGAACAGTTTATACCACGTTGAAGGTAAACCATCTTGAATCTTTGTTCATAGCTCCAAGTTGAAGTGACTGAGACAGAAAGGGAGCATTTACTCACATTATTGATAGACTAAGAGAAAAATTACTTTAAATCAAATTAATCCAAATAAATACTAACGACCTTTGATCAATTATAAGTATAGAGTATAGAATGACGGGAAGATTTGCCGTAAATGGTATGGTCCGTTATGAATTTAGACTTACTTTGTACAGACGAATTATTGATAAGTAAGTCTGTTGAGTATTTTTAATTTTAGGAAAAAGTGTAACAATATTAATTGTCCTTGAATATGACAATTTGCATTCTGAGTTTTGGTCATTTTGAATCCTATGACGTCACATGTTTTCCTCCGTTTGTTGCGTCATAGAATCCAAAATACAGCTCGATATACATTCTAAATCCGACAGAAAATGGCTGAAGAATAGTAATTCTATACTATTTCCAAGACTTCCTTCCTATTTCCTTATTATGGCGGTATTACTATTCTCCCTTTCTTTTTTTTTTTTTAAGTTTCCTATAACATGACGCCTGAAGGACAAATACTACCTTTTCCAGGATGGTAGCCAGATTTTCAGGTCTACAAATGACCAAAACGTATTTTGCTCTAACTTTGGGCAGAACTTTAAGTGCGCGTTGTAATTTGTCCTTGTCTTTCATTTCTAATTCCGGAATAGGGTCGACTTTGAATTTCTCCATTTCACGGGCAATGGAATACACTTTTGTTGCTATCGTGGAGTATTCATCTGAAAAACAATTTGAACACAATGCACAATACTTTAGTCGACAACAATGATAATGTTTGATTGTAACAATATGCGATTCTGATAACCTCACTGCACGACTTTGGCTGCTGTTTTTACTATTCTGCTAGCGTTTGTGGGTACAGCAGTTATGTATTTTTACTGATATTTATATTTCAATCTTTTTAATACAGATCATCCACATTGCAATCAGTCATAACGAGCGAACAGTAAAATCAGGCCTGCACGAGTCTGAAGTTTCTGAAGCTTTTCAGTGAGATTTTGTTACAGTTTCCCCATGAAACATTGCATGATAAGAGATATTTAACGTTTACTGCTACCTTCAAACAAAATGGCCACTTTTTCCCTCGGAGTGTTTTCTTTGCCAATGCAGAACTTCAGCAGGTCCACTATGGCGCGCGCGTACGTTTCGTAAGATGGCAGCGCTGAATAAAAGAACTCGTTTGACAAGTCTTGTATAACGGGCTTGAAGCTTAGTAATGGAACGTTGAGCACCTCGGCAAATGCAAAGGTATAATGATCTCCAAACGACAAGTCAAAGATTACTATGGCACATGACATCCTCCTCAGGTTCTCTATAAGCAGGAGTAAAAAAACATTGATCAGTCTTGCTTCTAATGAGTTGTTGCGGACATCGCATCGGTAATGTATATTAGCCGACTCTACCAACACCACCACCACCACCGCCACCGCAACCACCGCAACCACCGCCGCCGCCGCCGCCGCCACCGCCACCGCCACCGCCGCCGCCACTGCCGCCGCCACCGCTTCCGCCACCGCCGCCGCCACCGCCGCCACCGCCGCCGCCGCCGCCACCGCCACTGCCACTGCCACTGCCACTGCCACTACCGCTACTGCTACCGCTGCCACTACCGCTACCACTGCCACTGCCACTGCCACTGCCACTGCCACTACCACTACCACTACCACTACCACTGCCACTGCCACTGCCACTACCGCTACCGCTACCGCTACCACTGCCACTGCCACTACCACTGCCACTACACTACCAGTACCACTACCACTACTACGACTACGACTACCACGAGTACTATGAGTACTACTATTACTACTGCTACTGCTGCTGCTGCTGCTACTACTACTATTACTACTACTACTGCTGCTGCTGACTTAGGGTTTTTTGTGAAAAAGGCTCACTGAAAGACTGCCTGACTTACTGATGGACTGACTGACTGGTTGATCGATCGAACGACCGAACCACTGAAAGACAGACAGACAGACAGACAAACGGACGGACGGACGGACGAACGGACTGGCTGGCCGACTGACGGACCGACCGAGTTACCGAATAACTGACCAACCAACTAAAAGAAAGATGGACAGATAGGCAAACAGACTGAGTGGCTGAATAACAGCGTGACTGACCAGCTGTTTGGCTTATTAAGCTGACGTACCGCCTGGCACACTAATAGACTGACTGACTGACTGGTTGATCGATCGATTGACCGAACCACTGAAAGACAAACAGACAGAAAGACATGCAGACAGACGGAATGATTGATTCACTGACTGACTGACTGACTGACTGACTGACTGACTTACCAACTGGCTGGTTCGTTGGCTGACTGATTAACTGACTGACTGATTGACTGACTGACTGATTGACTGACTGACTGGTTGACTGACTGACTTACTGACGGACGGACGGACGAAGGGACGGACTGACTGACTGACAGACGGACGGACGGGCGGACGGACGGACGGACTGACCGACTGACTGACTCACTGACGGACGGACGGACGGACGGACGGAATGACTGACTGACTAACTGACTGACCTAATGACGGAAGGACGGACTGACAGACTGACTGACTGACTGATAAGAATATGAAAATAATTACCAATCAGTAGCAAGTCCTTTGCAGAATTAGCTTTGATTGATATTATGTCAATACTCAGGCGTCGTGAGTAAATAAGAGTCCTGTTGATAGAAGCAGCGCTGTCATTCAGCATTAAAGCGATAGATTCATCTTTGGGGTGATATACGACACCTGAAAGGCAATCAATTGTTGTAAGCTTTCTCCTTGGTAACACTAATCCTAGTAAGCTTTACAAGTTCTTTTGCCGGCAGCTGGCGTGGAAAATAAAGTATTCCCTAATTATCTCAATATTGAATGTTAAAAAAAAAAACCTTTTATAGAAGATGAGATCGTGATTAAACTGAAAACTGCATGAAAAACTACCATTGTGCAAGATACTGTAAAATATTACTTCCGAATGAGAAGGAGAATGTGATTTTTGTGTTAAATTTCCTTACCTATTGCCCCTCGACGATCGGAAAGGTCCACGCGCTGTATGAAATTAGCCAATATCGGGCATATAAAAAGAATGAAAGTGGTCGCACGCATTTGCAGAATTGAGTTGTAATCCTTGTGTACTGAAAAGGAGGACCGGTTGTAGCGAAAATCAAACGTTTTTCCGGTGTAGATGTATTCCCTCGGTGTGGTTGAATTTGGCGTATTTCACCAAGCATGTGTAATTTTAAATGCTTATTTAGTGAATAATTCAATACTAAAGCAAGTCGGTAATAAATGTTTCAAAAGATTAAATACTAATACCATATTTTTGCACCATTTTATTGAAAAAACGGCAAATATTAAGAAGTAGAATTAAAGTTAAGCCTTTGGGTATAAATTATTATAAAATTACGTGACATTATCCAGGATTGTCAAACAAAAACAACATTTGATAATGTAAATGCATATTTTTGTTTTGCTGTGGTTTCTGCTCAACCTAGAAAAATCCAACTCCTAGGTCTTAATTAAATTTAAGAAGCATTCTTTGATATTTAATGAAAAACGCTGCGAACAAAATGATCAATAATTAATTTGACATAACTAAACTAAAATAAAACGAGACATTTCTTTAAGCGTATTCTGTTTTGTTAAATAATTCTGAAGCTAAGAAGGAATGTTGAAAGAAAATCTCCTTTTTTCTGACCTCAACGAAAACACGCCTTCCATTTTCAGCTTAATTAGACCAAATGAAATTTTTATGCACAAAAGGAAAACCTTTATAATTAAATATGGGGTGAATTTTTAAGCCAAAACCGCCAGCAAAATATTTAACTTAACTCAATCTAAAATTTAAATCTTTATTACACATAATATTTCCAGATTACCTCGATAATGTTTACTGTTTTTCTGACATACCTTTGCACGAAAAAGCCTGGGCCAGTAGTTCCTTGACAGTTCGACGAAAACAACAAAAGATATTTTGGTGCCTCGACATTGCATGCGACCATGTCATTCAACATTTCTTTTTTGTTTTGGATGCGAAACTACATAAAGATGCAAATTTAAAAGAAGCAGGTAATGAACTAGGCTATTTTCAGCGTCAACAAATGCGCTCAAGTCCTTTCAGTAGTATTGAATCACTTTTAACAGTGATTAGATGAACATCACGAAAGTCCATCTTGTGCCAGTTCTCAATGGAATAAAGAAACCAAAGGATCCATGGCGATATATAATATTTTTCTCAAAGTATTTAATACATTATTTGTACTATCTATTACTAGGGAGTATTCTTTGAAAACAAAAATATCGTTTTGCACTGCCCCAAATGATACAGTTATTTTGGTCAGAAAATGAATCATAACTTACAGACTTCTCATGTTGGTCTTTTCAGGTATCGGTTTGTCCTCTTGTCTCAAATTGGGTATGGTTTAAAGAAAGGCAAGAGAATTTATTTACGTCAACGTATATTTATCCCTTCTTATCGGTCCATTTTATCTTAGTGGTTGCATAAAAAATATACATATTATTCCATACTAAAAAGTTGGGTTTATGATCTCGACGCCAAACCTGACTGGTGTAGCATCAATTTGCTTTCAGTTTTTTTACGTTTCAATGAGGTTATCTGAAAAACGTTCTATCAACCATTTTTGACATCGAATAATCTCAAAAAGCATTGAAAAACACGTTTAGAACGGCTTTTAATCGACTTTGATAAAAATCAAAACCAAAATAATCACTCTGACCAATGACAAAGGACGCAGACAATTCATTGAATCAATAAACACTCGGAGCAAACACGTGTAGCTGATGCGAAGCGTCGGAAAACGTGCGTCGTCAAATCAAATTTTACTTCTGATTGGATCAAAACTTGGCTGGAAGTTTTTGAGCCAATCACTTGACAAATGCGAATCACTTTCGACACTCGAGCGAAAACTGCTCTTTGGAAGAGAAGTTAAAGCCTTGTTCACCTCTTGATCCTGGATTAGTGTTAGTCATATAGGTTTTCGGGTAACAAAGTACAATTCTAAAACGACTCGATTTGGTCTGAAATAGAGCAAGGATTTGGAGAACTGAGCGATACATCCCAACAGAAAAGTCATAGGACGGCTATCTTAGGATTACTTATATTTAAATGAACTGCAATCTATCATTAGGATGTAATTTTTTTATTGTTGTAATTCCGTACGTTTTGTTTGTTTGTTCGTTTGTTTGTTTTACAATGACTATCGATCAACGCAAGAAATTGACGTTTTGATGTCACCTTTAAGTTAGAAATAGAGATAATGGTAGGTTTTGTCTTTATATGTTTACATGAAATGACGAGGTGTGAATACTTTCATGCGTGGATTAAATAATGACAGTTAAAATAAATAGTCTAATGACAGTTAAAAGAAAATACGCATTAAAGAAGGAAATTAAAATTATATTGTCTGATCAATATGAGATGCTATTATTCGCAAGGTGTGGTTTTCACTACGACATAGACGCAAGGTGCCTGCACGGGTAGACTATAAGTAAGAAACCGAACAGACTTGACTTGTAATAGTACCCCGTGGGTACCCCGCGATAGTGTTTGAAGCGTCACGTGACTCTCTTGCCGTCTTTGTGTTTCTTTGCAATAGTTGTAAAACGATGCATGTCGAGAGCCAGCAAAACGAAATGTTTTGTAAAGCCGTGAAACCGTAGAAAAAGACGTTGTGTTACCACAGAACAGTGGTGCGTCGTCAAGATGTAACAAGATGTTTCCGTCAGCCAAACCTGCCTAGCGATTTATCGATATTGCCAGCATAGATTTGCTGTTGGCAGGAACAATTTCTTGGAATTAGAGGATTAAAATATACTTAAATATATGACATTTTTAAATGTTTTATAAGGCGGATTCTGCTCAAAGTTTAAAGGGGCTAGGTCACGCTGTTTTTGGTAATTTTGTTTAATTTTGTTAATTATGAGCTCTAAACGTCAAAATGGCAGAGCAAAAGCCTTAACTTCTGTTTTCGTGTACACTTCCAAGGTGAGAGGCGAGTTTTTGAGCCTTCTTATTTAAAGAGTGCTATTCGCGGCCCGACATTGTTCACGATAAACTCACCAAGGAAACTAACGCTGGACTGATAGCAGGTCCTTTCCGTAAGCCTCTTTTCCCAGACACATAACAATTGAGAATGATTTTCCAGCTGTGTAAGTGACATTTTGATATAAACTGATATAAATTTGAAAAAAGGTGGGCCGACGTTTTTCAAATTGACCCAAAAGCAATCCATTTTAATCCTCTCCAGTTTTGTCCATCCATGTCACTTCTTGGCTTTCCTGTGTTTTGTTTGAGATCTTCTATAGTTTTGAGCCGTTTTTGTGTTATTTTAATTAATTCTATGACCATTTGATCAGAGCTGAAATTGCCTAAAATTGCGAGACCTAGCCCCTTAAAGCAATAAGTGCAAACTTTATCTTCTAAAATCTCCTTAAAACACGATAACATTTGAAATACTTTTTTCTCAAGGATTCTCGAGAAAGTTGTATCAAACCTCGTAAAAATGCTTAAAGCGTGTGTTATTTTGTTTTCAGCTGACATTGAACGTACGTCCGATTTTATCAGAATACGTAAAACTTCAAAATAATCTTTCTCTCAAGGGGTCAGCTTGAGAACTAAAGTCTCGATAAGTTCTTCTTGATTCACAGTATTCAAAATGTTACCATGCCATGAGGGTTTTTTGGTAACTATATTTTTGTCTTTAATGCTCGAATGTTGAGCGGAAATCGTCTTCATTAGCCATTGTATAGAAGCTTGAAGCTGAAAGTAAAATGAAGTATAGATTTTTGTCCCTAGAATGGTCAGTGCATACTTCTATTACTTTAACATTTCTGTTTTCTTTAATCTCGAACTCATAATAAAATTTTTAATCAGTTTTGGTACAATTCGAACTAGCTTTACTTTAGATAACGATTTGGCATGTCGACTTAGTATTGCGCGGACTGAATCATTCATTTGAAAATTACAATTTTTTAAAAATTTTTTTTAATTATTCTACATAACTATACTTAAAACATTACTGTTCTTATTGCATTGCATTAATTTTTGTGATTACATCATTTCTACTTGTTGTTTACTATTTACAATAGTAACATACACTAATTTTTTTTGTCTTAAGGTATCTACACCTAGCTAAACTTCTCTGATTTCTGCTACAATTACGAAATGCTAAATAACAATTTAAGTTGATTTGTATTTCCTAATTACTACTACTTCTTTTTTTCTGAAAATTAAAAAGGCTGTTCCCTCAAAACTTCGAAAAAAGGAGAAAACGTTGCCATTTTGCAGACCACCTTAGGCCATTGTGCACAGACGTCAAAACAGAGCTCATTTCCTGTACATTGCACGTTCTTCTTTGTTTTTTGTTGATTCGTTTCATATTGATTTGTGCCAAAGAGGCATGTCAATCTGATCGGAGCGCTTACTAAAGTGGGTTAAATATTTCGTGAAATAAATCGTGTAGATATGTAAACGGTGGGCATAAACAAACTGTACTTGCAGAATTCAGATCACGAATTACTTTTTGCGAAAGTGCACCACAGATGCTCAAGTGGGTTCCCCAGAATAGACCATGCAGAGTTCTTCTTCCAACCAAGAGCGATCAACATAAAAACAAACCTTTTTGTCATTTCTTGAACGTTTACAGCCAGCACGAAATTTTTTCTTAGCTAACAGCATAACGTTTGACAATAGGTAGTGATCAAAACTAGTGTATGCAGCGAAATTCAACTCAGTCCGCAATGTTCAGAATCACGTATTTGAAATACAGAACCTTACGTTCATGCATCTCAGATTTCCAAACTTCTAATTCACATCTTTGTAAAGAAAAAAAATAAGGGAGGACATTATAAAGATAATATAAAGCTTTTGCTTTTTCAAACCCTTTTCCTTCACATGCAAAGCGAAACTGCAAATGAGATACGGTTGGAGGAAGTAGAGGCCACTTTTCTTTCATATCGCAGCTTGTGTCAGAGAGCTCAGAACCAAGCTTCAACAGAACATGTATCTCAAGACATAACACATGGCATGCAATCAGTAACGCGTTTGGAATTGGAAAAATCGTTAAAACTCTCTTCCTTTTCATCGTAATTCGATGTATGAATTCTTATGAAAAAAACGTTGTGGACTTTTTTAAGTTGGACCGATCTTGTTTTGGCTCGTTTAGACATATAAAAGTGGATTGTTAATGAGTATTCTGATGAATTCCTTGTAGGATGTGCTCACGTCTTTGTGTTTTGATGATTCTTTCCGTCTTGATTTGTCACTAAGTGACGTATAACAATCTGATCGAAGCACTTTTTTATAAGACTCCGGGAAGTTTCTCTTGAAATAAATCACACACAAATGTAAACGGTGGGATGAACATATTGTACGTGCAGAATTCAGATCACGTAGTACTTTTTGCGAAAGTGCACCACAAATGTTCAAGGGGGTTCCCCAGGAGAGTTCCTCTTTCAACCAAGATCGATAAATATAATTAAAGGAACCTTTCTCCCGTGCTTTCTTGAACATTTTCAGCGTGCACGAATATTGTTTTTATCTAACAGAAGAACATTTGGCAATACCGGTCTTAGCTAGTGTGCGCAGCGAAATTCAAGCTCAGTCCACAAAGTTCCTAATGATGTATTTGAAATACTTAACTTTACGTTTATCTCGAGTTTCCAAAAGTTCTAATTGACATCTTCCTGAAAAAACCCGAGGGATTTCAAACCATTACAAGGTTTTTTGTTCACTTTGGATTGGGGAAATTTGTAACGGAATTTTACAACAAATTTGCAAACTTTTTTTCTTCAAATGCAAAACAAAAATGCAAATGAGTTACTGTGGGAAGAAGTAGGTGCCACTTCTCTTTTACATCGCAGCTTGTGTCAGAGAACGCAAAATAAGGCTTCAACGGAATATGTATCTCAAAACATAATGTATGGCAAACAGTAACGCGTTTGAAATTTAAAAATTAGTTAAAACTCTGCTCCTTTTCATCGTAATTGGATGAATGAATTCTTATGCAAAACGTAGTCAACTTTTTTTCATTAAGTTGGACCGATCTTGTTTTGGCTCGTTTAGACAAATAAAAGTTGATTGTTATTGAGTATTCTTGATGAATTCCTTTTAGGGTATCGGTCGGTTTTGAGGATAACAAGAAGAAACAAGTCATTGACTACCCACGAAATGATAAGATACTGAAGGCAATTGTTGACAATTCAAAGTGGAGAAAATAAGATAACTCTAAAATTTATATCTAGCTAACGCCAACACTGGTGGCATTACTCGCTTGTGTTATCGTGGCGCTATTTAAAACTTCAAAAAGTCAAGTCAAGAAAGCTTTCGGGAAATAAATCCGTTAGCTCTCCACGCAAAAATACTGCGTTAAATTAAAGGCTTTACCAACAAAACCCTCTCTCAGCTACCGACATTTTTCGAAATCACTGATTTTTAACTGGATTAAGCGTTATCAAGTACGAGGAGAAAAAAAATTGAGCACAAAATAACCTGATGGCAGACAGTTGTCTCAACACGATTTTCAATAATTAAACATATTTCTCTGACCGGCGTTTTTATAGCTTTAACCATGACGTACGGCCTGCAAACAGTCCATTACTTGTTTTTATTAAAGTGCTAACAAAGTGAATAAAAGATTCATATTTTTTTCCACCCTTACCCTTGTTTCAATGTATTTATAGACCAAAAAAACGTCAAATGCAAAATTATGAGCTTATGATGGATGAATCTAGTTTCACTTTATAGTCGATAGATCCTAAATCATGCATTCAGCATTACTCTGTGTAATGCTTACACTGAATCGCAGAATGAAGAAAAAAACGAACTAAATTTTAATTTCACAAGAAAACTTTCCCAAGACATTAATTGCACCACGTTTTGAATGCAACGCCAGTAATGCATACTAGCTATAGCCTATTTCTTGACTAATTTGATTTAGAACATGCATACATTTCCTCATGTTTGTAACATACACTGCATAAGACAAAGCGAAATTGATTAAAACACAGAAAAAGTTTTTAATTTCCACAGGGGAAACTATCCATGTCCTTCATCAAAGTAACACGCTTAGAAAAAACGCACGTAACCGTCTGTTCTACAAAGGAATAAGGAATAAGAATGAATTAGTCATCGATAACGTTAAATTAGAATCGACTAAAAGAGCATTTTTTTACAAAGGGGCACACATTTTTAATAATTGTGTCATGGATTTAGTTCTAGTCTTTATATCTCCTTTTATATTTATATTTTTAGATTTTTGCATAGATTTTTTAAATTTTTGAACATTTTATATTTTATTTTATTAATTATTTATTATTTTACGCAGGACCCATACTGATATCGATAGCATTTTGTATAACTGAAATGGCCACCCTGCATAAATATGTCTTATATTTTATTATTATTATTATTATTATTATTATTATTATTATTAGGTGGGTCAGGCAAAATGGTGCATGTTTGTAGAGAGAATACAGTTATTTCTACAAGGGCAATGCATTTAGCGACGTTACTGATCTTACCTCCAATTACGTATTTCTTGACAAAGTTTTAAAAGGTCGGACTATTGAAGTTCACCATTCGTTTAAAGACGAACACAAAGGGGTACAGTAGCTTTCTAGGGTACGTCTCTCCCAAGGCCAATGCCAAGGAAACAACAAACGGAAACAAACATTAATTTGACCACCTCATTTATCTTCATCCATTCAAAACTTTTTTAAATTAATTTTCATACTAATGTATTTGTTAAGATATCACATTTTCCCTTTAGGTTCTTGTTCAAAAAAAATTGGTCTTTGTGAACAATACCAAAACGAAAAGCATTTCCTTAATAACAACCTAGACTGAGTTCTTTCTTTGAATAACACCCTCCCAGCCAACGCGGATCTCGATCAGACACGTATTAAAGAAAAAAAAATTCCGCTAAATGTCCCATGCAAATTTTAATCCCAATTTGTTTTTAACTGTTTCGTAAATAAAGACCAATGAATAGACTAAAAATTCTTGTCGCAACTCAGGTAACCAATCATCCTGGTACGTTACGCAAAACTTATATTAATAAGTGTTAATCGGCCATATATTTGGGCTTGTCGCGTGGCTAATGGACCAGTCAGATGATCCATCAACATATTTTATTCATTAGCCCAACCCACGCTGCATTTTATCTACTGAAATGGTCGACGAGTTTACTCAAGCACTTCAAAGGACGTAAGCTGTCAGTTTCGTTTACTCAAACGTCGCCTTTTGTTGCGTCATCTTAATCTTATTGGCTCTGCAAGGGCGACTGAATACAAATTCTTCCTTAAAATCAGTCAGCATCATCTCAAAGATTTAGATTAATTCGCCTTAAGTAAGATCAGTTCTAAAAATACTGGCTGCTGTTTTATCTGAATATATAACGTCATGAACGGGACAGTGGTTCTTCCACCTCGTTCAACATTTCTGGTGCTTCTAGAGTCAGGCATAGCCACCATCTTCATGCTCCTGGCGATAGCTGGTAATCTTACTGTCTACTTGGCAATTTATCGAAACAGGCTACTGCGAACCGTACCAAACTTCCTCCTGCTGAATCTGGCCACCGCTGATATTCTTAACGCGGCGGCCAGTTTCCCACTTCTCATCTCCGTTCTCGTCAGCGGCGCGTGGGGTTTTCAGGGAAGCGTTTGCCAGTTTCAGGCTTTTCAAACGTATCTCTCCTACCCTTGCAGTCTTTTAACCCTGGCCGTCACCAGTGTTACAAGGTATTACGCCACAGTTCATCCAGTCAAGCATCGTGGAATATTTAAAGTAAAAACACTCTGTGTTTTGATCTCAGCTGTCTGGGTTGCATCGTTTGCATTCGCCGGTACACCTCTAGTCGGATGGGGACGGTATCAGTTTGAGCCTTTCTACGCTCTCTGCATTCACGATCACAGCTCCAGTACATCGTACAACATGTTCCTATTTGTCTTCTTGATAGTAAACTCAACGGTGATCGTAACTTGTTATTCAAAAATTTTCAAAGCCATGAAAACAAGAAATCGCAGAGTCCATTCGCTCTTTGCCCAAGGCTCGAGCTCCCGGCAGCTGGAAATAATAAACGCACAAGAGGTGAAACTAACAAACACGATCTTCATCGTAATATGCCTATTTGCCATTTGCTATGTTCCCACAATTCTCCTAGGTTTCTTAATGTTCACTCTTTTGCATGTTCCTCGATTTGCACGGATGCTCTCAACGTTTTCGGTGGGGCTTACTTCGGTTGTGAATCCAATTGTTTACTGGGTGCGAAGCAAAGCTTTTCGTCAAGCACTAATAGGAATTTTTCGAAAAAACAATATGCTACGTATCGACGTGAGTGAGAATGCTGGTTCATCGAACACGGCTGAACGTGCACTAGTTTCAAACAGAAACATTTAGCCGTTATTAAGAACGAAAAACATTAACTTTGCAAGAGGATAAGAGTCTTTAAATGGTAGTGGCAATCCTAGTTTTAATCGATGTCCTATCAGGATGTGTTAGTTATGATCGATGTCTCGTGGAAATCAAACGACAAGATTAACTTGAAATTTGAATCTATAAAAAGGGACGCTCATGTCCTGGTCGTAGTACGTATACTGTACGCGGAGAGATCAAGTTCAGTTTATTAACTGCAGAGTGAAACGCATAATTTTGTTTCTTCTTGTTTTTTACTTTTATTTTGAAACCTGAAATCCTCCTAAAAATGATAATGATGCGCCTATCTTCCCACGTTACTGCCAAGCAATAGCCTTTGTTTGGAATATACAGTAAAGCTCGAGCCTGAAAGTCAGTTTTAACGTCAAGTGAATACATACTAGTTTTACGTCTTTGTTTAAGCCAGATGATCGACTTGTTAAAAACTAATGGGAAATTCACTTTAAAAATCTCATCTGACCCGATTTCGAGCGATTAACAGCAGTTCAAATTTATTCAAACGTCGGGAAAGATTTGCAGGAGATATCACTGTACCAATCAATAGTCTTTTTGTGATATCAATAATTTATCTTAGTTCTTACTGGTTTCCATGACAACAGTTCAAATTGCACTCTTACTTCATGGATTTCTTAACATCAACGCGAATCTACAGCCAATGTATTTTGATGGAGTAAGAAACGTCTGATATAATGGGTTATTTAAGCCTTGTTGATAAGATCGGAGGTAAAACCAAGTTCAAAGCACGAAAAAAAAAAAATGTGTATAGTACTAAACGTTTTTCACTTGAAAATACTGGATCAATTTCAAAACAAAACTGGTCTTATCTATTCGCGTTTAATAAATAAAATGCGGCGTATCCTGTGCAATTAAAAAAAAAGATTATTATCTTCAAGTTATTTTATTAAATGAAGGAGTTCATATTCTCCGGTGCTATTCCTTACTATGAAACTAATAACAAAACACGTTTGTTTCTTGAAACTCAGGTTAATATTAAATTGGCATACTGCCGTCGGTTTAGTTTTTCGGCATTGCAAAGGGCATAGAAAGACTCAAGACGACAGCTGTATCAATATAATTTTCGCTTATGTAATAAGATAAAAAAAATAAACGTTTTTCACTCTCACAAAGGATAAGATATTCTGCAAGTAAAATTGCAGGAAAACTTTTCACTGCCCACTTGCTAAAAAACTGTTATCTCATACATAATTGTTTCATACAAAACCATACAGTTATTGCCACCGTTTGCCGTATATCCGAAAAAAAAAAAAACTTTGATTAGCTTTTTCCCTGACAACTTTTGACATCTTTTGTTGCCTTCCGCCTCGCTCGACCAATTAAAATCCTAGTTAGTGTGCGAGTCAGCCGGACAAGTGAAAGTAACCAAATAACGCTGATAAATTGCACCTGCAGGGTTGTTTAATTAAGGACGGATAGTATTTGCCTGCTAGGTTTTTCATTCATTAACAGGGCTTAATCGTTCGATGTTTTGTAGGCTTTATGGAACCAAAATGTGTTGTTAATTAACAATTAACAAACTCTAGACATTCATTCGAGTTTCTTGTTGATTTTTTTTTTTTTTTTTTTTCGATTTTTTACTGATTTCACGGTGGAGAAACGACGAGAGATTTTTTTTTTTTGATGGGGGATTTATTGACTTTGTGAAACAATTAAGGACAGCTGAAGCTCTAATAGAAACGAAAATCTGTAAGGTTAGTATTCAATAGATAGACACCAAAACAAACGCTCTAAACCATAAGTGTTCTTGTATTTGGACGATCCATGTTGTAGACTATAGTGATTTTGTTTAATTTCCTTCTTTTTTTTCTCCGTTGCATTTCATTTCAAGCAATTCGACTATACCCAATTAACCCCTCATGGACACATTTGGCGAACCAGCAGAAGAAGGGACAGTTGTTAAGGCTAACCGCCTCTTTCGGGGTTAGGTGCGCAAGGTTTTCAAAGGAGGTTTTATCGATATTTTTCCATTCTTATCCTACAGATCATTCTAATGCACATTCTGTTTATCTTTTAAGATGATATAGCCGAACTGTTTTTGGTCTTTTTGTCCTTGTCTTAAGAAGAGTCTCGGCGTAAATGCTTTTATAGAAATAATGTATTAGATTTACATGAATAACAATTGAGTAAAAATCATTTTCAAAACCCCTGGTTTTAATTAGAAAGCGTAAAAATTTGATCACGGACAAATGATGGCTCAGTTCCCATCGGAACGATGAACGATGCTCAAATGAAAATCGATTTTCTATCTTTTGCACAGTTGATATTTTACTCGGTATACTCCACAGTGTTAACACACTCCCCCAAAATCCTCTTATCGAAATCGCCAACTATTGGCGGCCCATTCCCTTTATCAATATAGAAACTAATTTTACTCGCTGAAAGTTTTTTTTCTGTATAGTCTTTATTACGACAAGGTTTAAAAGCAATTGCGCATCTAAGTCAGACCAAAAGGCTTACCAAATTATTGTGCTTGTAAAGCGGAGCCACTTTAAAAACGAAAAAGGTATGGGAGCCAGTTCAGCTTCGATCCTTCAGGAAATGGCCTTTGTTACCAAATCTAAAACTGTTTCATTATGATCAGGAACTGAATATAACGTTTTCAAGAGTCATAAAATAAACTTCTTCATAAAAGGCGCAATTTCTGAAGTAGAGAGCACTGAACAGAGTGATTTTTAGAACTTTGTATTTTATTCACTTTTCATGTAAGTAAGGTCGATTTTGATGAAGTCACCAAAAACAAGGTGCTCTTTCATTTGATTGTAGAGTTTTTATTGCTTTTTGTATGATTTCGTCTTACTTCGCTCCCATTAGTGCCTTTTCGCATTTAAAGTGGCACGACAGCGTCTATAATTTTATAAACTATGAATATCTGTTTAAAATTTTGCAGAAGAATCCTTTTGAGAATGCATATTTCTATTCTCTGTGGCGGTTTTGGCTAACTATAAATAGAAATTCAGCGAGAAACTGTATAGAACGCTAATGAAAGTCAGCTTTCTGTAGCTAAACTGACGAAGGCTAAAGTATTATCCGAAACGTGTTTGGATCAAAAACAGTCAACCACTCCTGAGTACAGCTACAATATTAAAGGTAATAGAAAGCGCAATAATTTTCTCATGATGATAAGAACTTGCTATTAAATGTTAAAAGGAAATCTATATGAAAAAAAAGGTTGAAAATAACTAAAACTTCATAAATCTTAATTGAAAATGTTCTTTTAGCATATAATAATAAAAATGTAAAACTTAAAGCGTCCTTATTGGCTGACAACACGCCAATTAGTTCCAAGTAATGTAAAAAGTTGAAGCTAAGTGCTTTAACTTTCTGAGGGTAGAAAGTTAAAATGACATAATGGTTTATTATTAGCAAGTAATCCAATTGCAATTTGAAATAAATAAGCACTCGTGAATTTTTCAAAGACTACAAATTGCACTCACCCAACAGGCTCGTGCAGGTTTTTTAGTTCTTGGACTTATTTATTTCAAATTTTACTCGAAATCATTTGATTATCTATACAAATATAAGCTACAAAAATGATTGTGTTAATGGAAATTACGTTGTGGGCACATTTCAATGTACCAAAATTACACTTAAAATCATTATTTCTCAAGGCAAGATTTGAATTAATAAAGATGTCTCCGTATTACTATTTAAACATAACAGATTGACAGCAACAAATGTATATATTAGCAGCACAATAATTTTACAGTGTACGAAAAGCTGAACCAAGAACATATAAATACGCGGAAATTATCCTTAAACTGGTCTGTCGCCTCCAGTGTGACGATACCGCGAGGCATGTTTAGCAACTTAAAAGCACCAAAGAAGCTAGGTCACGGATGCTACATAATTTTAAGCTTGTAATGTTTTTGGTTTGTTTTGCAGTTTCAATTGGCCCTTCAGTTTCAAACATCCTTGTTGCTTTTTGATCATCTTTAAAATATTGCATACTTTTGAATATCGTCATCTCATTGGTTGTTTTATGATAATGGTCACCTCATTTGTCGTTGGTGATGATGCCTTATCAAGGGCTTACTTACTTATTCTTGCGCAGAGTTGTGACATAGCTTGTTGAAATATCCCACAATTAATCAAAATTATACGATTTATATCTTCTGTATTTTATGTAGGGTACACTGAGCTTCTTTTAACTTTACGAGGAAGTTACTTTCGGTACCTTGCACAGATAACCAGTTTAACCTGTTAAACTCGTGGGTGGCCTAACCCTATCTCATTTTATAACGAGATTCTGTTTGCAGACACTGCAGTTCAGTTAGATTGCACTGTTCTTTCAGAGTTTACTCTCGGGTGCGTAGGCGTATTTGTCATGGTGCTGCAGATTAATCATGTTTGGTTTCTTAATTCCGGGCTCAACAAATCTGATGTTTTCCATAGGGATGTCTTCATCGTCTTCATCGTCTTCATCTTTTCGACACTGAAAATGACGAACATATCACACAAACAATTAAAAACGTTCCAAGCGCCCGAGACAAGCCGCGTCATTAAGGTCGTCTCACACGAGGGGACTAATCCCTGCGACTAGTCTCTGCAATTAGTCCCCTGAAGAGTTTACACGTAGGGGCTGGTGGCAGGGACTTGTCCCACGAACAGTTCACACGAAGCGTTTTGAGCAACAAGTCGCAGGGACTTGTCCCAAAAATTCAAACTGGTTTGAATTCGTGGGACTAGTCGCAGGGACTAAACTTTGGTCCCTGCGACTAGATTTTGAAGCAAAAATGGCCAGTTCACACGATGGGACTTGTCCCCTAGTGTGTACCGACCTTTAAACTAAACATTATGCATAACAATTTCAGTGCACGTGGCCACAAGCTCCAACGTCAGCTCCAAGTTCTGATATTAGCAATAGGCGCGGGCACTTTCTGCACCTCACCTCCAGTCAATTAAGAATAGGGCTTCCACGGGTACCTCCTTGTTATGGACGTTTTCGTATTCCTTACATTCCAAAAACCGACACGTTGTCTCTGAAATATTGATCCCTCGCTAAAAGGAAAACCTTCTGTGCCCGTATTGTCTATCAAGGCTACACCAATTCAAAGGTGGTGCTCAAACAAAGGGCGCATCGTTTAATGCTAATCATGTTCTATTGATACCTTTTGTCCTTTTAAAACCACTTTTTCCAGCCAGTTTTTTCAGGATCGCGCTGTCGTACTGGTTTTAACACCCTGTCTCCCTGCGACAATTCAACTCCCATTCTCACGCGGGTGTTGTTAGGATCACGTGATTGTTCTCGTGTCTCGCGACTTAGACGTCGCTTGATGGCTCGCTATAGAAGGAAATGAATTCCAAGACATCAAAACAACTCGCATTTTCTTTTTTTAATGATATTAATAACCTAGAAGGCTACGTCCTGCCAAATGTTGTCTGAAATTCAATTTACTTCTAGTTCTACCTTTATTTGCTGTAATCGTATAGATTTCACCTAAATTTAGAAACGTGCCCGAGACAGGAACGTGGAAAAAATAACAGAAATAGTCCTGAGTGGATGGTTGCCGATGGAAAACAATAAGACTGGTTAAAAGGATATGTTTATTTAATAGGTAAAAAGTTGCGTGCGAGCTGTTTTCTTATTATTGCTTATGCATGGAATTCATTTCCCTTTCCATGTAGCTCCTGTACACATCTGTTTTGGAAGTTCGATTTTAATTCTCGCGTCCAGTAAGTATTTCAAACAACATTAGCAGGTAAACCAAAACGTTTATCTCCGGTATCAATAGTACGAAGCGACTGAGAGTAGTTTTACTCCCCCCTGGATGGGATGCTAGTCCATCGCGGGGTTTCCCCCCTTATTAAATTCATCATTTATACCCATTTATACAGCTAGGTAGAGAGAGGCACTGTGAGAATAAAGTGTCTTGCCCAAGAACATAACACAATTTCTCTGGCCAGGGCTCGAACCCGGACCGCTCGATCCGGAGGCAAGCACACTAACCAGGACGCCACTGCACCTTTAGAACTATTTAACCCTTCAGCTCTTGAAAACAAAACTACGGTCAATAACTGTAGTTGAGTAATTCTGGCTAACAGCGAGTCGAAGTTTCATGTAGTGTTGCTTGTCATTGTTGTTCAGTATTTTCCGAATAGATAATAGACCATTGTACGGTGCTGTGAAAAGTAACCGAGCCTCAGCATGAAAGCGAAGTTTAGGGTGATCTTGGATGATAAAGATAAGAAACTAGTCAACCTAATAACGGGAAATTAGTCTCGCTGGAGTCTCGCTTCTGCTCAAAAGCCTGATCGCAAAGCGCGGAACTGTAAAATGCTAAAATGGGTTATTGTGATGACACTGCCATCAGTATGGATTTTTCGGCTACAATATGTGTCCCCAATTAATAGAAGGGTGTTTCCCCTCTCGCTAGCTAAACTTTAACACATTGATAAAGTTTTCGATAAATTGTTTCTTAAAAATTCGAAAAGAGAGAGCACTGTCACCAAAATCCAGGTAAAAACACGCATCAAATTAAATACTTTACCTGGCTATTCGTAAAGAAAACTACCAGCTTTCTGCAGCGTATCTCGATAACGACCAGGACAATTGAGACTACAACACCGCCAAGAAGGATAATAAAAACACCGGCCAAGTTGTTCACGTCGAGGCTCTGTGTATTGCCAGTTTTCTTCTGTGAAGGCTTTGGGCACTGGCTGCGATCGTCCCACCAACTTCGACGTGTCTTTTCAATAAAGTTCTTTTCTCGTAACTACAAATAAAAAATCGAGGCACGTCAATCTTCACAATGTGAGCAACTTAGCTAAAGTAGGTTCTATAGATGGTATGAGTTGAACCATTCGCCCTTGAGTTTTCAAGAGCGTCGTTTGAGCTAGGAGACAAACTTCATCATACTTAACTGGTTCAGACCTCTCGTCTTTAGCGCAGAACAACTACTACATAAGTTTCATTGGGCGTTGAATGGCATGGGTCGACCATCACCACTTACAAGACTCTTTATAATTGGCCAAACGAAACAGTAAAGAAAAAACACAATACCCCTAGCTTTCACAACAGAAGAGTCGCAAATTAACATTTACAAGAACGAATGAAAATAGAGGTTTCGAGATCTCAAGAGCACTCTTCTCCAATAATTGTGATTTTGATCAAAATGGTTTTAAGTTTTTCAATTTTATCGCAATACTTCATGGTGAAATTATTAAGTAAATTTCTTCTTACACACGTGCCTTTTTCCCGCTTTTTGAACTTGGACTTTGCCGTCATTTATCTCCATTTTGAAGACACGATCTTACATTGTTGTTAAGAAACGCAATATCTGAGTGGCTAATAAGAATATTCGAAAATCGTTGCAAAGCTGACTCCTAATAAAAGGTTTAAAGTGGCGTGTTCCACAAAGTAAAAGATTTAAGGAACAAGATAGTTGCTACTGTTCGTATTTTCTTTTTTTTTTCTCTCTCTCTCTTGGAAAAAACTAATCGAAAATTCTTTGCCAGGTTATGACAACGGAGATCACTGTGTCCCTCCAATGATACTTACCTTTAAAATGGCAACCGTGATTCTGTTGGTGTACGGAGAGTTTCTTTGCAGTCCAATTCCATAGCTCTTTGTTTGAATGAGATTTTTCAACAGTCTCGTATTGCAAGGTTTTTGTTGATTGTAGTACTCCAGGTAAGGATATTCCGTTATGTAAGCATACTTGTCTGTCCTCGCTCGTCTCACTCCTGTTTCGGTATCCTTTACAAAGGTCTTGTACTCCCTCATGTGAGAGAACATTTTTCTATACAGCGAGTCCTCTGATTTTTCGAAGAACTTGTACACTGAGCCTCCATCTTTGACACCGTATTTAATGTCATCCTGATTTGCAAGAGCCTCTAATGAATTGATGGTGTCTGCAGTACGTTTGACTGGCAAAGAGAGAGAAATAAAATAATAATTACTGAAACCCATTTTGCAATTTAACATTGCTAAAACAGTTTTGGACGGTAAGAAGCGAGTAATTAATATTATCAGATAACTTAAATGTGTAAGAAGAGCACAGGATTGCAGACATATGGCAAATAGTTCTTGTTTCTTCGTCGTTTCTTGATTCCTAATTTGCCGAGATAATATTTTGAAGATAGAATTTACTTTGGTAGACTAGTAGATTTGATAAATTGTCATCGATAGCGTCATTTAGCAAGAGGAGAATACTGAATGTACAGTCGAACCTCTCTACAACGGCCACCTCCACAACGGCAACGGCCACTAAAGCGCGTCCCAACTGCCAAAATAACCTCTCGACAACGGCCAGTTAATCAGCGACAGACGAATGGTGTATACAAAACCACATTTTATATTGTAAAAGGTCGCAAACGTGATCTGTACCGCGCGGCGTTGCTATTTGGTTTCCGTTTTATCGATATAATTAGATTGTGATGGGTATTTCTATGCCACAGTCAACATTTTTTAAACACAACATGTTGTACCCCTAAAAAAACAGGTGTCATAATTTACACCCTTACCTCCCCTAACGGCCACCTCTCTATAAGGGCCACTTCCATCTGTCCCCAAGGTAGCGGTTGTAGAGAGGTTTGACTGCATACTTTAAAACAATCAATTTACAGATATTTGGTGGTTCCGCACATCGACACGAGCGGTAAACAGCTCAACTAGATGTCCTCAGGGGCTTCCAGTGTATTCCTTTAGCACACTTTAAATGTGACCTTTTTTTAAACGGTAGCCGGCTTCTACTCAACAAAGCCGAAGGAATCTAGTATTTGTAATGTGAAAGCTTAAAACAGAGATGGAGAGGCTTTTATGGTGTCAGATATTTTAGACCAATATAACAGCACTTTTTGATTTTTGTCTTACTTACTTGTAAAGAAGGCAGCGAGATTTGCCGTGTAGGTAGAAATTAAAATCAAAATAAAGAACCAGAATGTAGAAGCTAACAGTCGACCGGAAGGCGCCAAGGGAGTGTTGTCGGGACCTTGCTGCAGAACGGAAGCTGTAGCGAACCACAGGCTGTTCAACAGGTTAAACTCATTTCCAGGCTCATCATCTGATTCTCGAGCTCGGGCACGGTAACCGAACGGGCTCAAATAGTCCATGACACACATCATTGCCGTGATAAACAAAACCTGGAATAGCAAGTGTCGTTAAAAGAAGCCACTGCAGTGCTGCAATGCCTGAAGCCTACTAGGAAATGCACAAGTCAACCAACCGTAAAATTCTCAAAACAATCATAGTTGTTATCGTTATAATTGTTGACCAGACTATCTAGTTTGCTCTTTTTGGTGGGGTGGAGTTGGGTGGGTTGGGGTTACTACTGGAAAGAATCAAGCGCCCTAAAAATGCTTGGACATATATTCAAAAGGCATTTCAGTGACGTCGAGGATCATATAGGTATATCGCATTAAAAGGTTGTACTCGATAAAGCCATATACTGCACGACACAAACACAATTCTGCAGTCTTAAAATGAACATCGACACGTAATTTAGAACATTGTTTAATAGTTATACCTCACAACTACCGTTTGCAAGATACATTTTAACTAAACTCGTATAGCTGGACGAACTGGAAACAATGACTTCTTGCTCCCTTGACACTCAGAATCTCGGTTAAACAAACATTCAGGACCTCGCTGAAACAAAATTTACTGTTGCCCTTGGATTGAGGTCAGTAAAAATGGATCAAACACTCACCACTCCAACCGTGGACAACCACACTGTACCGGTGAAAGGTTGAAGGAAAGCAAAGTTGTTAATGGGTGGATCACCCGCTTTCTGCATGATGAGACTAAGGCTGAAGTCCATAAATGGCTTGCTAAAATCAATGTCCAACTCGCGTTCTGCGGTTATTGTTATTGGAACAAGCGCCATATCTTTTTCCTAAAAGAAACATGGTATTTATTCTTAGTAACTTCACAGCTAGTGACATGCGCCACACTGTTGCTAGATGTTGCATGCCCAGAGCTGCGTTTCTCACAATCTCGTTCCCAGAGTCTTCGCTCCCCTTGACCAGCGGTCGGAAAACGAGAGCTCTGGGAGCAATCATTTCAGGCGTGCGCAATAGATGCAGACTGGGCAGAGAAACCGGATGGGCAGAATTCGGTTATTTCAAAATGGTTGCTCCCAGAGCTCTCGTTTTCCGACCGCTGGTCAAGGGGGACGAAGACTCTGGGAACGAGATTGCGTTTCTCAGGAAATAACCAAAATTGAATTCTTAAATCCGAAAACGGATTTTGCGTTTCTTTACTAAGCAAATTTGTCCATGATCACCCGGATCGTGGTGCATTAAGGGAACCGAAAAAGCCACTCTGGGTTGGGATTCTTCGGTTGCCTTGATGCACCACGATCCAGTCGATCTTGGATTGTACGTTAAGTAGAGAAACCCAAAATTCGTTATTTATTTAAGAATCCTAAAGAAACCCACCCGTTAATCATACTGTGAGGTTTTCAACACCTTTCAAATTAAAAGAATGTGTTTACCTGATTCTTTAGTTCCTCAATTACATTTGAGTAACTTCCATCACTTCGTAAGAAGATTTCATACTCGAACTCAGCTTCTATCGAAAGCTCTTTAATTACGTCAATGAGAAATCCTTGAAGAACTCCTTCAGACACTTTTCCCGCCAGGTCTTCTGGTTTAGCTGACTTATTTGCCATCTCTACAAATGGTGACTCCTGGAAGAACGTGCGATATTTTAAAAGAAAGCAATATTAACTTGAAGGAATTACATCATAGATAACAGATCACCCCAGCCTTCAGCCCCTCGACTCCCTGGAAACTCACACCCGACCACCCTCAGCAATGTCTGCAAACCGCGTAGTGCTGAACTTTTCAACTTTCGTAATCCATTTAAATCTTCCTAAACATAAGAGAAATCTTTCACTTCTTAAGTAAGGATCGATGATTTTGATGAATCTATTGATTTCAAAGCAGTTTTCTTCAATAGAGGAGTAGCTAAAAGCGACTTTATGAAAAATCCTGAAAACATTATAAGATATTTTTGACAACCCTCTAACCTTTCTGATTGCTAATCAGGATGCGAAAGCTATGGAAGGCAGTATTATCAAGTAATACGGTCGCATACTGGAAAATGACATATCTATCTCCTGTTGTCAATACGAAATTCAAAATCACGCCAAGAATTTGTTTTTTCATATCTCTTGTATAAACTTCGCAAAGAGTTTTCTTTATTCAAATCACGTCATTACGCTCTCTGTTAACTGATGAAAGTTTTAATCAAAAGGGTTGGTCTTAACGTCTTTACCATCTTCAGACAAACGAGTCTGTGGAAGAGAATCATAATGTAAGATATTTCAACTTGTTAATTCTCTCTTTCTCTTTCCTTACCAGTACTGTAGTTATGCTGAGCTTTGGTAACCTTATTTTTGGACGCGGCCCGGGGTCACCAGGATTATGGCATTTAACAGACTCATAGAAGTTCCCAAGCCAATCCGGTTCCTCGCTGTTCATCGGCAAAACAGAGACTCCATTTTCACCAGGCACTGGCTTCCATGAGCCAACCTAATGTGTAAGTCAAGCAGAAAAGTAAGGTAAGGCTAAGTTTGTGTTAGAGCATAGTGACCCACACGGTGGCATTATGTCCAGCCTCAATCCTCTCCCTTGATGGGATGCTAGTCTATCGCAGGGTTCTCCCTCCCTCCAGCGTTCCACCGTCACCCATTCGATCACATACCCGATTGACGAGAGTTACTTCGCTACTGTGAAAGTGTCTTTCCCAAGAACTCAACCCAGTGACCCACTTATTCAACCTCCTGTCAAATTTAGCATCGAAAAAAGGAGTTGTTTGTGCAGTTAGCTTCCACTTCAGCTAAATTTCGCAAAATTTAGAGGTTAATGAGACACTTGCAATTGATAAGTAGGGGGAGGTGAAAAAGAGGAAGTAACTTCCCCTGTTCCACCCCTTAGTCTTTCATCCTGACCCCCCCCCCTACTTTTACCAACTCTTATTCACCTTCCTCTGTTTTCCCAATCCAAGATGACACATTTAGCAATTATTAAAGAAACACAGTTACACTGTACCTTTTTGATATCTTCAGGAAGAACATTCAAAATGTCCATGCCATCTTGCACCATCCGTTCGCCTGAATCGCCATCAAATCTTACATCACCTGTTAAACCTTTAAAGCTGACCTGGAATACGAAAAAAAAGAAACGTTTCTATGAGTAATTCCGCATAACTATTATCTCACTAAATACTAAATAATGTATATAATCCCCAGAAAGAATGACGGTTAAGAGAGCTAATTATTCATATAGATTTATTTCTAAGGTAATCCCTCTCAGGTTATTTTCAGATATAGAACCAGTCCTCCCGCAGATAATGTTGCCACGCAAGATGCGTAATATGCTTTCGAGAAGGATGAAACTGCCTGTCCAAATAAGTGAAATCCACGTTATAAGATTGGTTATGTCTTGACCCTCCTTGATCTCTGAAGCCGAGTGATCTAAGGAAATAACTTAAAAAGTAGGATTACCTTGGGAATAAGGCCTATATAGAGGATTAACTCTCTTACCCTTCATCTTCTCTTGATGTCCCTGATTAACTGCCATTATAATATCACAGAAAACGTTCTAGAGTCTAAAGCACATGTTGCCTTTGGAAATTAATCCAAAGAATAACCAAACCTATTGAATCTGTCGCTCCACGATGAGAACACAAGCATTTTCTCTATGAATACTTATAAATGAATAATGATATGAATATGAATGTGAATAATTATAAATAAACATCTGGCATGACATGGGATGAGAGCGAGAGAGAAAACACCAAGCAAAATACTAGATATGCTATGGAGTTTTGGAAATCAAAATTGAAATTAGTCACTACATAAGCAATTCACTGAGTGCATTTTATTTAACGTCGCTTCGTTGTATTTTTTTTTTTCCGAGTGTATCCCTTTGATACACACTCTCTCTCGCTGTCTTATCACCAAGTCCGTCCTTGGGGATAGGGTACAGTATTTTGCCTAATTCTCAGCTCATGTACTATTGTTTTCGGAGTGTTAATGACATCAGGCGAGAGCAGGATTCGTATTTCCCCCACCTTTCTTAACTCATGCAGTATTCTTTGTCCCAGTCCTTCACCCTCTTTCACCATACTTCGCAAAGGACAGTTCACATCGTTTCCATATGAATGTATCATCTTTCTCCCCTCCGGGCTCATCAGGATTGTTTCCATTGCTTTTCCGACCACGACGGCTGTATCATATACTGCGGCGTACATTGCCTTAAGGAAAGATGAACTTAATTCATTAAAAAGTCGTTTAGGAAATTAAATCACAGTATTTAGAGAGCAAGCCACATCAGGCTTTGCTGGTTTTTAATGCGGGTCCTCTATCCTGGTCGCATTGGAATTTGGAGATGTTTGTTGTGGAGGAAGGAAAACCAGAATACCCGGAGAAAAAACCCCGAGGCAAGGCGGGAACCAACAACAAACTCAACCCACATATGGCACCGGGCCGGAATTTAACCCGGTAGGAGGAATGGTAGGAGGCGAGCGATCTAAGTACCGCGCCATCCCTGCTTCAAAAGTAATTATCAAGTAAGTGGTCTGGCCTCTGTTGCTACGAGTTATAGTCGTACTTTCCTCGATTTTCGCAAGGGAATCGAAACGAACGGAGTTTCGGTAAACATACAATTATTATATTGAAACTAATTGAAATCACTGTCTGTCTGAACATTACCACTCGAACTCTAATACAAATATATTCACTGAGAATGTCCTGGCATTTTCAGCTATATGGTAATCAATATTATTGAAAGACAGACGAAACTCTCATTGCCCATAGTATTGGCGTATTTTTCACGTGATATATTTGAGCATAACATGAACTAGAGCAAAACCAAAGCGAAAAAACGCCAACTCTTCCGCCAACATGTTATGCTTTCTTTCCGTTTTCGCGATACTCACCAGGGAGTAATCAAGGGCTCCTCTCTGGATGACTTCTGAGGCTCTCTTTTCGTAGTCTTTCGCAGCGATTTCATTGCTG
This sequence comes from Orbicella franksi, assembly GCF_964199315.1. Lineage (NCBI taxonomy): Eukaryota > Metazoa > Cnidaria > Anthozoa > Scleractinia > Merulinidae > Orbicella > Orbicella franksi. Next base: position 11,500,704 of record NC_138156.1, on the reverse strand, counting down.
AGGTGAAGACTTAGTCCCACCATGCCAAGAATGGCTGGATATGTCTTGTTAGGACCGGCCACTTCCTGTTGATTTCAAAATGAGCAAGTATCACTGAATAATTATTAACTCGGGATTGCTTTATAGACCAGGAAGGTAATACAATATTACTCAGTGATTTACCTGAACCAACAGAAAAGTACAAGGATAAAATCGTACGAGTTATGCGTTTGAAATCATGATTGTCCTGTTTCACAGATAACTCTTTTCAGATAACTCTTTTCGGAGGAGTTATCTGTCTCTTGAGTGAAAACGGTTATTTTTAGGACTGATGTAGTAAAATTGTCTTTAAGATATCTTGAATGTCGGGAAATCGATCAAGAAACAATTTATAAAAGCAAAACATGAAATAACAAAGCCTTACCAAATCGGAGGCTATCCACTTTAAATCCTTGTCATTGATTCCCACGAACAGTGCCTGTAACGACCAGAAAAATATAAAATAAGAAAGCGTGGTAATGAAACAGCAGTTTTCAAAAACTGTTGTATTAGTGCGCGCCACTGGCCAATGTATTTTCTTTCTATTGACTACGAATGCGACAGTCTCAGTTTTCACTCCTAGTAGTTGAAATAAGCTTGTGGTAGAAATAAAATCAGTGGTGATAAATGTAAAGATCGGGAAAACATTAACGATCCTACCCTAATGAATGCTGCGATAGCAACTAGCAACTACGTTACGAGTTGCTTTTTTCTATTTTCCCAAGCTAATACACCAGAATTACTTATAAAAGGGTTTCTCACCACTCCATAAAAGAAAACTGCTTTCGTTATACAAAGTTTCAAACAAAATAATTCGGTGAAGTTGGTTTGCGTGTTTGAAAACTTCGAAACGCCCAGGGAGCTAACCAGAACCAAATCATGGCCAAGACCATTATGGAATACTATTGCACCAGTATCATGTTACCTCGTTCATAATCTTCGTTAAGTCCCTTTGATCGCTGAAGAGTATAACCTGTTTGATATGTGATTTTAGGAGGGAAGTAAGAGCTTCTCTCAGCTTGTACTTATTATCTAAAGGAAGCTCTGGCATCATTTCAGCGTTATACTGCGTCCACTTGCGAGCTGATGCATAGAACACGGAAGCCTGTCGGGACTTGCGAGCTGAAATTGAGATAAAAACAAAGCGTATTGGCATACAGTCCAAACTCGTAAAGTAATATATCAAACACGAAGGACCGTGTTTGGCCACATTTCCAAACACCGAGATGACAGTTGAAAATGATACTTTTGACGAGCTTCGAGGCATTTTTAAATTTGGTCACACATTATCATGAGTTTTAGTTTTCTATATCTTCTCAATCGAAGCTAAAACTAAGGAGAAAAGGGAGGAAAAAATTTTAAAAAGCCTACGCTAATTATGATCAGATATCCAAACACAGTCATGGTTCGATAACTTGAATCAAAACTCGTTTCTTTCCCCTCACTCGAATACTGTAATTTTAGCTCGGATTTCTCGAGCTGCCCGATTTTTCAACCTAATTTTCGTTTTCTTTGAAGGTTCAAAAAATTGGGTTCCTGCTGTATATGCAGAACTATAATTACATGCACTTACCATCATAGACAACAGCTACTCGATTAAATGAGTAAAATTTCATCACATCGAACAGAGCCTTGCTGACAACACGATACGACGGTCTAATAGACATGGCGTATTTGTGAGAAGTTTCGTCTTCAATGGCGTCTACTTTTATCAGAGGAACTTGCAGGAGTGAACTTAACGCAAAGGCTTTTTCATCGTTGCACGCCAAGTCGATAACAGAAAACACTGAAGAGAAGTTAGACGCTACATCTGCAAGAGGAAGGAAACAAAGAAGATCACCCTACGTACGGTGACATCATAGCCAAAATTTTTCGCATTGATAGGTTGCCATGTAAACACAGCCTTCAAGTATCTGCTATTGCTGGCTGCGTCTTTTTGTTACGTAACAAAAGAGCTACAGTTGTTTGCACATAGTGGCAGCCATGTGATGTCCTATGTATCAAAACTGCGGACAGGGGAAATATTATTGATATTTATATAATTTTTTGTACATCTAAATGTTTTCTGGTTCATTTAAACAGCAATTCCGTGTAGAATATATTGTCAAAATTTTAATGGCACTACTTTCTTCACTCACAAGAAATGATTGACAAGGTATCATGGCTGAGTGACGCAAACTGATGGAAAAGCTTATTTCTCTGACACCTAAAGCTATCAAGAGAATTTACCTCTGCTTCAAAACTGAGTGCAGATGTAAAACCTTCCATATGAACATGAATTCTAATCTCACAGTCATTTTCGTGAAACCAAGAACCCATGTCATTTTTAAGAAAAGATGTACAGATGAGATGTAAGAGCATAGCGAAGAGTAGCTTCAACGCTGATGTTAAAAAGTACACGTAGCCAAATGAAACTGGTTTGCAATATGAAACGTAGCGTGAAATATAATAATAATAATAATAATTAATAATCACTTTATTTAAGTGTCGATGTATTTAGCATTAATGTGCTAATTGGGGACACTGTAAATAAATAAACAAATATTTCAAATATAACATAAACTGTTAAGAATCCCAACTGGTGGGAGGCTGACCAGTTGGCTATTTACACAACGCGGCCGAGGAGTTGAACTCGGGGCTACCGAGAACAAATCCAGATAGCGGTAGGGCGATGGATTTGAACCAGGGCCCTCCAGATTTCAAATCCAGCGCCCTAAACCACTCGGCCACGCCGCCTCCGTTAAAAATATGGAAATACAGAAAGTAATTAGCAACAGTATGTCTACCGTATAAACAAACGGAAAAAGAGAATTAAAAACGGCCTCAACGACTGAAAGTTAACGCGACGTGTTCATTTTGTACATACCTTTAGAAAGAAGATCCTTCCCATCAACACTCAGAGGAGTTAACACTAATCTGTAGTCATACGTCTTAAGTATCCGTGGCAACTCGTTCCTAAAGACGTCCTCAAGAACACTTTTAAGACTTTCGCTGTCTTTGTTGTACAACGCCCCTGGAGAGGAAAAGTGGTTTGTTAGCGGACTGCCACATAAGTAAACAATCTTCGATTCTCGCCCCGCTCGAGCTACGTCCGAGGAAGAAATAAGAAGAAGTAACACTTTATTAAAGTGACTGACTCTTAGCTACACAGTTTTGACTAACTACATAGATTTTACCGAGATTTGACCCGAAAGATTCCACACCGAGAGCGTTTTCTACAAAGTTCTGTATAATTTGGCTGATCGGTTCTTGTTATCGTTGTTTCATTATTGAATAAACTGAACGTTATCATGAACAGCCCTACAGCTGTATTTTGAGCAGGCTGAACTGTAATGACAACACATGCTCTAGAAAGCTCACCTTTGGCCGTAATTAAAACTCTCCATTATATGAATTTCACTTGGTGTCAATGAAATATTAATCTGTTTTACAGTGAAAATGTTGCCGGATAAATTTTGACTACGCTTCGATCATGAAAAACGTCTTCCTATTTTGCAAAATATGCATGTGAGAAAATGTATTTAAGATATTATGACCTAAACTATTTATTTCCAGAGAAAGTGTTGGAAAATGTGGGAGCAATGTAAAATAATCATAAGTTGCCAAGTTGTGCAAATGAATCTTCACCATCAGTAATGATGTGCTTCTAGTATGACGGTATTTTGTCAACATCTGGTTTGTTAACCACAATATGATCAGGCTGTACGCAAGATTAATTATGTTTTTGCAGCTTTCTCACGTTTTATTCCTAAATCAATCGTTAGCTATCCCTTTTGTTAAGTACATCAAATTCTTTGACTCGAGTAAAATGATTCTTCGTTTTTCTTTGAAGAAAACCATATCTTAAATAAAGATTTATGACACAGTTCTTGAGTTTTACCTCAGCGATTTGGAGCATACGGATTTTATTTAGAATTTTATCAATTCCACGAAAACACCATAAAACTTTTATGTTTCTGACATAACAAAAGAGTGCGAGGCCAAAATTAGCTAACAAAGTTGTGTTTAATTCAACTCAGTTATTCGAAATGACAATTTCTCAGCTGAATTATCTTCTGATATTTAATTTCGTATTTTCTTAGACAAAAAGAATTTTCATGCTTTGATTCTATTTCCTGGGTTTACATTTTGTTAACAAAACGGCTGAAAGTAGTGGCTATCAGAAAATAATCTTTCAACAAACACTTTCTTTCAAGAACGCATACAAAAACTCCGAACATACCTTGATTTCAATGTTTGAAAAGGCTTGCAGGCGCTGTGATGTACTTTCGTCTGGCTACAACTTTTCATTTTCTCATAACATGAGTCTCAAAAAGGGCTAGCTAGGTTTTCTTATTCTTTTAGCTTACCTATTTTGATCAGCGTCGCTTTGTCTTGGGACGTCAATGCTAAAAGGAAAAAGGCGTGGAGAAAAGCCGGTACGAAAGACTTCCACATTGTGAGCTTATTTCAGGATACTGAAATACTCCGTGAAGGCAATAGTCCGTGTGTTTTCTTTCCAAGCGGTGAAATTACGTTCCGTAATATTTAAAGCTTTTGTGTTTTTGCAAGCAAATCGATTCCAGGGTCAGTTCCTCCTGAAACAATCAGCCAGTGATCTTTGAAACACTCTTCGGGATCTCTTTTAAATGCGCATCGCAGCCCTTCGTTGATGAGTCAGAAAACTTCTCTTTAATAATTGATTTTCTCAGGACGTGTTTACATTGAAAACGAAGTTGTTAAATTATGCATAGCGGCCTGTTTCATGACTAAATCTGGAAAACGGACATTTGCCTGCATTAAAATTCATATGAAATAGTAAACAAGTCGGCACTCTTAAAAATCACTTTCGCACGCACATATTCCGAAGTCGAAATCACGTTTATCGACGGCTGCTTATGAGATTGATATTATGTTATTCATCGTTATTATTTTTCCAGTTACCAGTTATGCAGTCATGAAGACCATTCCGTAAACAGAAAATTTAGGCTTTGAATCGTGCGCTGCTTAATGCTGACTAAGACTTATACTCTTGCTGGCAATTCCTGATCAGTTCGTCACGTATACACACTCTTAATTAGCATAATCATTGACCTTTATTTTATAGTACTTACTTGCAAGTGGGTCTTCAGTTGTCGTTTATGTATCCTTTGAATAAACCTTACTTAACTGCATTTAGTTTTGTGTCATTGTGATGGTCCCGCCTTATGAACTACATATAGGTGCTTCGACTGCAGTAAAGGTGTGATTGACCTTAGCTCCAATTTTTTTTCACCGGCAAGACACCCACACAGCAATTCTGACAAAGCTGAAAAAATACCCAGAAAATTATTTCCACTTTGGTCTCCGACCTAACTACATTTAATCCCTAGCTCTTTTACTGTTCAATTTTTTCCAAAGTTTTAGCTAGTTCTTAACTGATTGAGCTGTTCAATCTTTTCACTATCAGTGAAAGGGAGATTTCCAATAGATCGACGCAACGTAAAGAGCGTGAAGATTACTTTCACGAATATCAGCCGAAGACTGACACGATCTTCTCCCCAATATTCGAAGATTAACGAACATTCCGAAAGTTAGTCTAAAAGTTCACGACCAAGGTAGCCAAGCACTTCCGAAGACCTCAAAAGATTTCCGTGAATGATCGGTTGACCGAGCAAAAGCGCGCAAAGTGGACTTAGAGAGGATTATTAATTACCATGGCAACAGGCCGTACTGAAAAATCCAGATTGAGAAACAGACATTTAGGGAACGTAATAGTTATCCTTGCTATTTAACAAATTTTGCTAATAGTCTACCTGATTACTTTCGACACTCACTTGAAAACCGCTCTATTATTCTAATAAACAACTGGATTATGAGCTCGACATTTCTATCGCATAGAAATCGAGACGAACAATCCAATTGTTTTAGTATAAATCTACTAGTCGTTCAAAACTTTATCCAAATCCTCTTCACAGACACTTCAAAAATGCCAAGAAGCGGCCGTCAATTTGTTAACAAGGGCACACTGCTACACTACTCACTATCTATCACAGAATAGATAGTGAGTAGCGTAGCCAATCAGAGAACGGCATTCCTGATAGAGCGCTAATAGATTTATACTAATAACTTATGAACTGTGTTTTCCCCAAGTTACTCTTATACAACTTACTCACGTACTACTTCCCGAATAGTAGGCGGCTCAGAAATCGAAGTAGCCGGTTTTTTAGCCGGCTGCGGGCACTTAATAAGAAGCCTGGAGTATATGTTCATGAAGAGTGGGGCCTACTTAATATCCCCAACGAAAAGATTTAGAGAAAGTCTCCTTCCTTATTAAGATGCTGTTTATTAATTTATACATTTCCGCTACATTTTCTCTATTCTATAATGTATTATGCATCGAACCTGGATGTCTTAAAAGATGCTGGAGAACAGAGCATTCTGATTTCCTTTCATAATTACATTACCAGGCAAAAAGCCACTGAAGTGAATTAAGATTGTTAGAAGGACCTTCAACAACATTTTAGAGACTTTATAGTCTTTACTCCATAGAAAAGTAACACAGTAATCACCGAATTTAGCTTCTACAGCATGTCAACGTTCTCCTTTAGCTTATCACTGTGCGTCCATGTTCAAGGAATTGCGCGATTAGCCAGTTCAAGTCAAGAGATTATCAAGGTAAGAGGGAGAATCCCCCATATAGGTCTTATACCAAAGGTAATCTCTCTTAAGTCACTCTTAGACATGGTACCCATGGCTGTCCACGCATCGCGCGAGTAACATTCTCGGAATAACTGGGCACCATATCTAAAAATAACTTAAGAGGGATTACCTATGGCATAAGGCCTATATGAGGGATTCACTCTCTTACCTTAATAATCTCTTGGTTCAAGTTCATAAATAATTCCATAGAGAATGTGGTCCACTTCAAGCGCTGGTTTCTTCCATTATCTTTTACCACCTTACTTACGTTTCGATTATGTTGAAACTACTGAACAAGATGTTCAGAACTCGAGAAGAAAGCAACCACAAAAATTACATGCAGAGGCACTTGCTAGTCCCCATTGTAAAGCCTTTGTGTGTTGCTCGATGAAATGAGTACAAGTCTAGCAACGCAAGTCAATTCGTGTAGTTTTTTAGCGGTAATAAGCTCTTTGGATGCGAGCGCCCACTTCTGTGTTGAGGAGGATTGATCGCTTTTTAAAGTTCATAGCAGGCTCAGCATATTAACTTTACATCTATTGTTTCGTATGCGTAATCCTCATCTTCATCTTTGGGACACTGAAAATCACGGAAAAAGCAAAGTTACTCAAGAAAGAAGAGATAGCTATTTTCTGGACAAGAAAGGCCGAAACGGGCGTAGTAAAGTGGCAAGGACCACTCAAGTGCGTCCCAACTGCCAAAATAACATCTCGACAACGGCCTGTTAGTCAAAGACTGACGAATAGTGGTATACAAAGCCCCAATTCAACCTCTTCAAAACAGCCACTTTCCCCTATCCTCAAGGTGGCAGTTGTGGGGAGAATCGACTGTATTATATGTACAACCCCTTTTGCTCGTACCAAATCCCCACCGCAGTATCTTATCATTACATATCTCTCCCATTCCCAACAAGACGTCACCATGCAAGGAATGAACTACCTTCAGCCTCTTCCAAACAACTTATTCCAAGCAGTTGATGTAGGTTTTTCCTCAGTTCGTCTTAGCACCTTGTCTCCCTGGGACAACACCACAGCCACTCGAACCGGAATCGCCTTGGGAACGCTTGACTGTTCACGTGGCTCACAACTACGACTCAGCCGTCGCTTAAGGGCACTCTGCAAAGGAAATGTCACCTCGTAACGTCAGTAACAACATCCAGCTTAAGATAATGCCGTTTGCCAGATGTAGGCTGCTTATGCCTCAGTAAAGATTCCAATGAATGCCTCATTCGTACCTATTTTCGCGCGTCTCAATATCACCATAAAAACTTTACAAAATCAAACATTTACATTCTACGGCTGTCTTCAAAATGACAATCGGGTGTTTTAACTTATCACTCAAGGATATTGGCAATGGATGGGAGAAAGTGGAGATAGGACGATTCACCGTTGGGCACCTTGTCTTAAAGATCTTGTTTAAAATACTTCAGTACGGTATTATTGTATCGTCCCTGTCGCACGAAATATTACCTGGCTACTTGTGAAGTACACAACCAACCTCTTGCAGCGTATTTCAATAACGAGTAGGATTAAGGAGATAATGACACCACCCAGCAAAACTAGGAACACTCCGGCCATGTTATTGACATCAAGACTCTGTGTTTTCCCTGTTTTGGACTGTGATGGTTTTGGACACTGGCTACGTTCATCCCACCATTTTCGACGAGTCCTCTCGATAAAGTATCTCTCACGTAACTGTAAGGACATAATGACACGAGATTAAGGAGAAAACAATTCTGCACTAGGGCGAAATTTGCCAGACCAAACCAGTACTTTCTCCGTTTCTGTACCTGATAAGGAGATTGGGAGTATCACTTCCCCCACCTGGATTAGGTAAGGGTCTATCGAGATCGCTGGTTTCCCCTCGAGCGTGTTGACAGGTTTTACTATAAAACTTATGCTCCCTTATAAGTAAAGAGAAAAATTGTGAGAGGCGAGTGCCTTGCCTAACAACACGATATGTAGTCACTAGTTGTCAATCCACTTTCGGTCAAAAATCTCAATTAACTTCAGCTTCAAATTCGTCAGCAGAAGGCGAAAAGCAGCATCTTACATGAATTACTGCTCAATATCTTTTATTTGTATGGCAGCGTACTAAAGGTTTCATCCACTGGCCACTTTTCCTGAGTGGAGCCACATTAAGTGACAAGATTTGCAGTTCAGTTTGAACCAGGGACGATGGGTTTTGATTATAAAGAGTTAATGAACCTTATACTGGTTTAGTTCAACATCAAACCTCGTGCAAAGAAACGGCCTTTAAATTTAAAGATAAGAATATATACGATTAAATAACTCGTCACTCGCCGCTAAAATTGCCACAGAAATTCTGTTTGTGTAGGGCGAATTCTGCTGCAAGCCAATCCCATAGCCCTTGGCTTGTAGAAGGTTGTTCAGCAACCTTGTATTGCACGGTTTTTGCTGATTGTAGTATTCCAGGTAGGGCTGTTCAGTTATGTAGGCGTAGTTTTCGTTCCTCGCTTTCTTAACGCCCTCTGAAGTAGCATTCACGAATGTCTGGTGCTCCCTCATATGCGAGAACATTTTTAGATAAAGAGGATCTTCCGATTCCTTGAAGAACTTCTGCACAGAGCCATTGTTGAGAACTCCGTATTTAGTCTCGTTTTGATTCTCCAGTTCCTCCAGGGAGTTAATAGTTTTCACGGTTCGTTTTACTTGAAGAAATAAAAAAGAAAACCATGTAGTTCTTCATTCATTTTCCATGAATGCAAATCTTATGCAGCAGTCGCTTGATTATCGTGAAGAATGCCTAGACATCATTAATTACAGTTCAACCTCAATTAACGGTCACCCTCGGGAAAATGAATAGTGTCCGCCTAAGGTGGCCGAACACAGTTTTCAAGAGCCTATGCCTAATTCACCATTACTTTTAAGCTATTTATGCTTTGGCGCCCGTTTTTTGCAAGAGTCAAGGTTAACCACAGAAAAGTTTATTCTCGCATTTTGGCTGAGGTGTGTGCTGTTGCCATGGCAACGGGGCTGGTTAAAAACAAGGCTTAAAAAATGGTTTTTGTTTATTTAAAAAGTCCACTACGAATTGACATTAAATCCCTTCTGTCAACACTGTTCTAATAAAATTTTGACATAGGCAATTTTCGTAATTCGCCGTTAATCGTTTTCACCGCATGTTCTGTATTATTAAAAATTCCCTATGTCAAAATTCAGATTTTTTGCGATAGATCATTCACGTGGTTTCTGAACTATTTTTTTGCCAAATTTCTTGAAATTCTAACGACTGGATCGTCAGAAATCCGCAAGTTTCTGCAAAAGCAATCGGTCTCAATTTTTCGAGCAACTGCGCATGCGCTTCATTTAACTGGGTTCTTTCGGTAACAAAGAGAAAGCTGAGAATTGCTGGGTTCTTTCCGTCGTTACCTTTTCTAACATATCTTTGTAATAAAAGACTGAAGCCATCAATAGACTGCGTTCAATAATAGAGAAAAATAGCACAGATAGTGCGGGTGTTGAGTAAAGAAAATGATCGCTCTATTGACGGCATGTTTGTTTTTGCAATCCTTGTGCGCGCGCTCAATTGCATCAGCAAAAGCGCGCGCGAAAACTGTGTTCGGCCACCTTAAAGGGGGCTGGCCGCTTAATAGAGGTAACAACAATAGAAAAACCATTAATTATTGTGACTTTGATTACTGGCTGCCTAATAAGAGTAGCCGTTTAATAGGTGACCGTTTAATAGGGCGACTGTTTTCATAGCCGGCGAAGCGGTAAACTTTAATGCGAACGCGCGCTTAAAAGGTTAGAATAAGAGAAGAAAGGGCCCAAATCAAGTTGCCTTGGCAAGGATCGCTTTTCTGACTTTCTGAAACCCTGACATAGACTTCCGAGATGAGTAATGATTCGATTAAGCTACAATTTAAGCCTAAAACGAAAGAGATTTGTGTCACATTCTTGTAGTTATTGTTTAGTTAGCCTCTAACACTGGACGAACTATCAACAGGCCACATTCGATATATCAATATCCTAACACGGCTCCGAGGCTTTTAGGACAAACTTCTATATTTCTGTGGTTTTCTTTGTATCCAAGTCTCTTTTGGGAATTAGGAGACAAAAGAAACTTTAAAAATGTATAATTTTGACCCGAAAGCCTCGGAGCCATGTTAGAATATTGATATATCGAACGTGGTCTGTTACTAGAGAAACATAGAACTGGACTGTTCTGAAGAACGGGATAGTCCTTCTAGAAACGCTCGACTGCAGCTCGCGACAAGCTCAGCCGTGTTTGCATCATTCTATGTAAACACATCAATACTTACTGGTAAAGAAAGCAGCAAGGTTTGCTGTGTAAGTTGATATTAGTATCATTATAAAAAACCAGAAGGCAGAAGCTAACAGCCGACCAGAAGGCGCCAGGGGGGTGTTATCCGGACCTTGCTGCAGAACGGAAGCTGTAGCAAACCACAGGCTGTTCAACAGGTTGAACTCATTTCCAGGCTCTTCATCTGATTCTCGAGCTCGGGCACGGTAACCGAACGGGCTCAAATAGTCGATAACAAACATCATTACTGTCATGCCGATGACCTGAGACAAAATTCAACTTTTTAACCTGTGCCTTTGCTGAATATAATGCAACATGCAAATACTGCTGCATCGTCAGTCTTCTCCTTCTCGTTAAATTGACAATTTTTCGCAAAATTGAAATCCTTCGTCGCTCGGCATCTACGACCGCCATATTGAAAAGTCTACGTTTAAAACATTTTCCGCTGACGGACATAACCGACAATATTACTGAATTCTGTATTAAGTACGACACAAGTGAAACATATGAATCGACAGTCGCACTTCTGCCGCACTTAATTGAATTGAATTCAACACGGCAGAAGGGCGACGTATGAACCAGGCCTTACTCGAAAAAACAACTTAAATGCTCTGTTTCATCCCCAACTATGAAAACTTGTCAGAGACCGGACACCGTTAGCGTGGAAAACAAGCATTAATAATCATAATTCTTAGATACATAAACTTTGAAAACTTATTATGAGGGTAAACGTTACCACTCCGACAGTAGAAAACCATACGCCACCATTAAAAGGCAGAAGAAAAGCGAATATGTTGATGGGCGGTTCTCCCGGTTTCTGCATGATCAGACTCATGCTGAAGTCCATAAATGGCTTGCTGAAGTCAATAACCAACTCGCGCTCTGCCGTTATCGTGATAGGAGCAAGAGCAATGTCTTTTTCCTGCAAAGGGAGAGAAAAAAAATAAATAAATAAAAAATAAAAAAACAGGTTTAAAACAAAAGCAATAATGGGTACCCTAGAAAAACGTCAACACGTTGTACTAGCAAACTTGTGGTTCTATAGGAATAGAACAAGGCCATATAAATGATTCTGTGTGGACTGCTTATTTTAGGCAGTTTATTATCTGAAGGAGTAATTCTTCTGCATTTAATTAGAAAATTGTTAAGAATAACAGATCCAGGATTTGAAAGATTTTAGCTGGTATAGGTATACCTGCGTGTAAAACGTCTCAACTACAACGACGTGAAACTCAAAACAAGTTCTTCAGCCATCAAGATTTGTAAATTCAGTATTGTATTGATGTAAAATGCAAATTTGTTATTATAGCACTTTTTGTGGCTCTGCAGGCTATAAGATGATCTTTATACATGCCATACGTTAAGAAGGCTTTGAATTAGGAAAAAAATAGGTGCAATTAATTACACGTATTATACACGCCTATAAATTATGCGAGCAATGTTACCTTCTTTTTCAGCTCCTCCACCATTCCTCCATAGCTTTTATGCAAATAAATCTCGTAGTCGAAGTTTGCTTCTTTCGACAATTCCTTGATCAAATCCATACAGAAGCCTTGAAGAAGATTTTTAGGAACTCTGCCAGTTGGTAAAGGCATTGACTCATTTACTTTCTCGACAAACGGCGGCTCCTAGTAAGAACCAATGAACATCAGTGAATAGGCATTTTAAAGGTGGCTGAAAACAATTTCCAGCGCTTTCCAAGACGTAGATTTTGATGAGTCTTTATTACCACTCTTTATCAGTTGATGCTACAATCATGGAACCAAAAAACTGCCCAATCATTGGAGAACACGTTGTAATCATTTTCGTGACTCAACAGGTCACTATAACAACAATATGATCTACTAAAAACACCCTTAATGTTAGCTTCAAGAACTTGTATTTCGAAAACGGCACGGCTAAACCTTTTTTACAATGGAATTTTGATAAGAATGATACGATTTTGTACGAAGGGTTCAGAGTCATGTTGAATTTTAGGTGGCTCCATCAGTATTAACCTGACTATCTTTGGAATTATAAATTTCAAATCTCTCTCACCAAAACAGTTGTAACTTTCAACACTGGGATGGCCTCTGGCTCCTGGGGCTGAAGATTCCCCGGATTGTGGCACTTGACAAATTCAGCGAAGTCCCCCACCCACCGGGGCGTTTTGTCCTGTAATGACACACGATGTTCTTTCATTCCAGGTTCCGGCTGCCACGAGCCGATCTGAGAAAGGAAGAAATAATTGCTACGCAAGGACAGGTATGAAGGTACAAAACATATTATTTCAGAGCTTGACATTGCCTGCTTGGGAAATGACAGCTTCGTAAATTACTCTAATTTGGTAACCTTGATAATTTAGTTCAGTCCTTGTCAGTTGTGTTGGAGCTAAGTTCCAGCTTGGTCGATCGAGAGTTCCGTTATGAGCCTAGTACCGCTGAATTAAACAAGTACTGCAAGCACCCAGGTTAGTTACCGTGAAAAGCTTTGGACTTACCACCTCGTACAAACCTTTTCTACGTTGTGTTTGAGAACGTTTAAAATGTCCAAACCGCTGTGAACTCGTCGCTCGCCCGTAACCAAGTTGAATTGCACCTCGCCGGTAAGACCTTGAAACTTCACCTTCAAATACAATTGAGAAAAAAGTAGCGTTTTGGTATCAGTGCAATGAGTCATGAAAGATACGTCTATAACAATTAATTGATCAAAGTGGAAGCTGATGAGAGTGTTAGAGACAAACAGGGAATTTAGAAATATAAGGCCATATATCAAACGCGTTCCTGGTCGGTACCCTCTGCAAACGTCATCCTCACGTGCTAAGCGTAGACGTGGCAGAATCTGACGTCACATATTTAGTCGGTTTTTAACGTCACCCAGTAACGCGGTTTCTCAGCATAAAGGTGTTAGGAGTACTGCTTCTCTCACTTTGATGGGATCAGTTTTTCCATGACAGGCTGCTCCCAGAGCTATCTTGAGTTGGTAGACATAGATAGAAAGGAACTATGAGAGGTAATAATATTGGGCTCAAACTCTAAACCACCCAATCTACAGCCTATTATACAACCTAATTATACGCCTAATTATACAGTAAAACCTGTATCTCTATTTAAAGCTGTTTTTACCTTTTTGAGCTGACGCAGAAGCTTCCAACCTAGTCCCCCATGCCAAGCTGACGCACTTCGTAAAGGACACTCACTGTCAGTGAAATGGGAATCTATTGACTTCGTACCCTCGCGGCCACTGTTCATTAAATTGTGCACCGCTGTTGCCACAGCGAGTGCAGCGTCATGCACTGATGCGTACATGGCCTGTCAGAGTTGATCGAAAAGATTAATTTGGTTCGCTTTATCCTTCACTAGAAAGCTGTGCACACTCAAACCATATTTTGATTTTGAAAATGCGTTTATTCAGGGTGGGTCATTGTGAAACGTGTTCTAGATGAAAGGTAGCCTTTTGATTGGTTTAGCGAAAGCGATTTATTTTATTATTATTATTATTATTATTATTATCATTATCATTATTTTATTTTTCACTTACTTAGTTGGCCCGTTGAAAAAGTGTATATTTGAGATATTGCTTTTATTGCACATAACCCTAACAATACAGAGAAGGCCGGAATAACGTATCTCACCAGTGAGTATTCGACACCTTTTCTACTGTTCGCATGTTGTTGCAAGATCCTGGCTATCGCCTCGTTGCTAACATGAAGCGTGAGTCCTAGCATGCCGAGAATTGCGGGATACGTCCGGTTTGGGCCTGCAACCTCCTGTTAACAAAGAAAAGTTCTTGCCAATAAAGTCATCTGTGCAGGAGGCAAGTAACCGCTATTCAATGGACTACACTTTATCGAATCAACTCTGCGGAACAGATGCTATCATTTATTTTATTTAGGTTAGTATCAAACATGTATATCGTGGACCCTCATCCTAGAGAGCGGGGTAACTACGATGCAATCCAGCTTGAGCTGTCTGGGTTCGAGCTCTGGGGTCATTGTATCGAGTTCTCAGTTGTGCAACTTCGCACTTAACGTTCAAAGTGCCTCTCTTCACCTGGAGTATAAATGGGTACGGACGATCTGTTGGGGCAACTCTATAAGAATGCTAGCGTCTCCGTCGATAGACCAGCATCTTATTCAAGGGGATTGGGGGGTGGAGTAGCGATACTCAAACCATTTCATACTCTGAAACTATGGAAACTGGAGTACACTGCCGGCTTTGTTGAGCCACGGAGTTCGGAAAGGGTTTGGTATCTTAGTTATGTGTTCGTTTGTTTCGTTATATTTTGACGCATCCCAGTCTTTGTCTTCTACCATTCATCGAAAAGCTTGTATGTACGATAATACATTACCAAGTCAGAGGTAATCCACCGATATTCCTTGTCATTTATTCCAACAAACAGCGCCTAGAACATCAAAAGGAGATGAAATGAATACTAGCCTTGATCACTATTCAGTTGAAGAGATCAGGTCTTCTTTCCTGGCCCCATTAAAGGCCGTTTAATTTAGTCTTTTTAGTTTATTTATTTTACTTTCTCGACTTTTTGCCAATAATGTATTAAAAGATTATGTCGCTGAAAACATTCGTTTTCACAAACATTTTTTCGGTTTTAGCAAATATTCTCTATTAATATAATGCATTATCAGACTACAGCATTAGAACGTCTAGGAATTATGGCTGGTAGCGCTTTTAATCTGGAGGCTTATCCTGTATTCCTTTCAACTCTACTAAACATGTTTGATTAAAAAGTAAGCAATAAACTGGGGCAAAGTTACGACAATTATCGTCGGCATGTTTCCTTAATTCAAATATCAATACGCTTAGACATAATTGCTGCATTTAAAGGTCTTGAAGCATGGCCCTTGAGCGTCATTGGGCCCAGTTACTTGAATCACAGACAACAATTGCGCAGTTACCTCATTCATAATGTCAGGTAGGTCTCTATGATCGCAAAACAAGACGATTTCTTTGATATGCGACTTGCGTAGTGCAGTTAGAGCGTTTCTTGTCTGCCTTTTGTCGGTCACAATAAGTTCCGGTATCATTTCAATATTAAAGCGTGACCAGCGTTGCGCTTTGGCGTAAAAGTATGATGCTTCTCTGGTTTTCCGGGCTGAAATATAAACTAAATAAATTAGGCATGAATAAATCAATCAAATAGTAACGTTTTATACTTTTAGAGACGGACTCAAATGTGGCATAGCAGATGTGGTGAAAAGAGTTTGCGAGTTTGAGTAAAGTATCTGTGCTATATATACGGTTTTGTTTCCTAGGACAAAACATATTCTCATTTTTATAGTAACTCTTTCCAACGACGTGCGCAAATGGGTATTGGAAAATTGTTGCTATGGCCAGGCGAAACTCTGATAAGCAACGTTCCATAGTAGATTAGCATCATTTACCATCACTCTAAGGCCCTTAATTAGTACGATGGATACCGAGGTATGATAACCTTGACATGGATCTTGGAGTTTATCAGTGCCATTGACACCTGAGTCTCACCTGAGCCGAATTTATTGTTATATTGCTCCTAATTTTGTAGATCGTGAACAAACGTTTGAGTTACTGAACGGACTTTTGAAACAGTAGAACGTGCAAACACTTTGAGTGGGAATGGACGCATTGTATAACTTTGGCATTGCTCCCATCATTCAACGATGTAAACGGGGTTTAAATCTTATTATCAAGCTAAATCAAAGTACCATCATACACCACCGCTACTCTGGAGAACTCAAAGAAATCCATGACATCAAACAAGGCCTGACTTGCGACGTGATATGACGGTCTCATAGACATAGAAAACTTGTGCACAGAGCTATCTTCTAAGGCGTCCACCTTTATTATCGGGACATAAAGTAGGGAACTTAGAGCTAAAGCCTCCTTGTTCTTACATTCCAAGTCAATGATGGTTACAACTTGGGACAGTGTAGATATCACATCTACATATGAAAGAAAACAAAGAAATCATATAGCCATGAGAAACTGAAAACGGAATGAGCTATTAATTAAACATTTTCAAAAATAGTGAAAATCACAGACAATGCAACAAGTGGCGAAAATGAGCGAAATCTTGACATGTTCATCGCATACCCTTGGAAAGAAGATCTTTGCCATCAACCTTGACGTGAATCAAACTGAACCTGAGTGTTTCTAACTGTAGCTTCCTTGGAAGTACGTAATCAAAGACATATTCTAAGGCGTGAAGAAGGCTCTCTGTTTCCTTGCGGTGCAGCGTTCCTGAGCATGCAGATCAACGCAAACATCAATTACAGTAAACATCATTAATTAAAAGAGAGTCATTACAGACATCAAAACTTTAAATAGTTCATTCTCTCTCTCTTTTATTTCAGTTCCATTGTGTAAAGCCTTGCAAAGAAGCCTCCCATTCTGGGACGATCCCGTTTTTCAGATTTTATTGTTTTGCACTATTTACATATTGTTAACAAGAAATCTATAAATGCTACATAACATTAATAACAATAACACAAAAATTATTATAAATGGAAAGCAAAATGTCCACAGTTACCGAAATAGCTAAGGCTTTCAGGTTGGTCACTGCCAAGTTAAGTTAACCGGGGTAGACAATAAGCTTATATAACATGAGAAGAAAAAAAACAGTGCAAACCGTATTATATACATTAGTTATTAGATGTATGATTATATAAAAAAACAATAGGACGTGTAAAAGGTAATTAATAGGCTAATCAAACAAATTATTCTTAAGAAACAGCTTGAAAACCTAGGAGGTATCAGCTTGAGGTAAATTATATTCTAACGGGCAACACAGGTTTTCCCCAACCGATGCAGCCCTTCGGGAATCGTATTCCTAACGGTTAAGGCAACATAGAATTGAATGGAAATGAACGCGCATGTGAATTCATTTTCATTTGAATAGTTTTGCCCGAAGACTCGTTTTGACACAAAGGCAAACGCAACCCGGAAAGGGCCTATCTCGTGAACATTGTCGATTTTTATGTGATTCATAACCGTGAAAAAAAAACATTGTATTTTTTTTGTAAATAATCATTAAATGACAAACTGCCTCTTGTAACGATTCAGTCATCGTTCTTGCAAGGGCCCAACATATCTCTTTGCACAGTCCAGTAAAAATACCCCTTTCTTCGCCGAAATAATCACTACCATTGTTGTTGCTTTCTGAGGTCCGCTTAAAGAGCGTACCAAAAAATTGATCGATTTTATCCATACAATAATACACGTACGATGTCTGAGGCGAGATCTTTCCTCGATGTATGAGATTAACGCTCCATGTACGTTCCTTCAAACTTGAGTTACATTTCCAAAAATATGTAGTTGAATCATCAACAGCATATCATATTTAGCATAAATGGTTCATTTATAAGAAATGAGTCTATAAGTAAGTCGAGATCTTACAAAACAAAAAAAAGCATCACAAGATGTTTCCCTTTTTCAAGAGGAATTTTGAGCATGTAACTTACTGCCGAATATTTGTTTTAAAATTACTCACCTATCTTGATATCGCGAATCTTCTTTTTTGTAGTGAGAGCCGAACATGCCATGAAGAATACAAAGTAAAGAAAAACCAGTATCCTCGACATTTTACCCATACCCCGGGTAGTTTAAGTTAGAACGTAATACGAAAGAAAAATATTTGATTCACTTTCTGTTATTCCGTTTCTTCTGGGGTACGCGTTTAAAAATTTTTTCACTAAAACAGACATTTTAGCCTTTCAGTGGCATCGCTGAACGACTGCAGAAAATGCAAGGTTTGTTTCCAGTTGGTTCAATCAAATTTTCATTACTGCATCAATAATTGACTTTTATTTGGACGTTTTCACGGCGGAAATGAATTATTGACTCGCAGAGGGCGAGTGGGACTCTGTTATAAATGCCACTACTAAAAGCAAAGTGAAGTCCAATTATAATTATAAACTTTTGAAAATGCTGCTCAATAACTGGACTTCCACATTCGAACTTCACTTTAAGGTTACGTACAAAGCTAAAAAGCAAAAATCACAAGATGTCTTCTATCTAAATGTCAGTTTGTTTTTCTTACTAAGAAAAGTTCAAGAAAACTACTTACAAGTATCTTTGCCAACAAAGCTTTACAAGAGTGGTTAAGAGTGTATCAGTAACCGCATCTTCACTCCTTGTGAAAAACAACGAGAAGTATTGTTTTGCTGGTTTTCAAAGGACACGTACAAACAACTTATTCCACGCTACCTATCAGATATCTATGTTGTGAATTAATTTCCCTTCAACGATTTTTCTGCATTGTTTCAAGCTGTATGATACACCATACACCGCTTTATATCGTGATTCGGCTAGACATATTCAGTCCGGGATCGTTATCAGATTTGATAACCATGTGACGTCACAACATGGCGGCCATTTCAAAAACCGGGAATTTTCGTATTCACTTCGCTTTGCTCGTTATTTGTTCGATTATACTCGGGTAATTTACCCATAAATCTATTCGATAATTACCAGAAAAGATGGAGCCTCACGTGTTTTGAAGATGGCGGTTGAAGACCAGCGTAAACGATTTAAAATGCTACTCGTAAAGTGAAACAGCGCTTGCAATTTTGCATCCAAACCAGGTATGTTTTTCATTTTGTCATTAGATTTAAGTTACCTGGAGATTTTTGCGAAAATCACAAAAAATATGTCGTTAATCTTCACGCCATATTCTTGGGATTTAACGTGTTTTTAGTGTTGTGCACGATCTGTGAAAAAAGTACACGGGGGTATTTTGATTTGCGATGTGTTGTTCGTAACGGCGGCCATATTTACAGCTATAATCGATATGTTCCTAGGTATTGAGATGGCGGATGCTGGTACCCATAGAATCAAAATAGCAAATTTATGTCGATTTTGTGGATATAGCTTGGTCATTACATAGGGTAGGTTTATTGTTGTCGAGTTTTGCAGCATAAAATTTTCGTTCCTTTTAGGCCTGACAGACACGCACCATTCAACTTTAAGAATTACTGGTGGCAAAATCAAGGGGTACGTAAAAGTAACTTACATAAATCATCTAAGCCCCTTCAGAAAAAATTATAGCTCTTAGTGAGTCGCTCGATTCATGGTACGACAGTCCAGGTGGTCGGGAAACCACTTGCGAATCTAACATTAGTTGTTTATTTTCTTTTGAAGGGTTACCATGAGGTCAAAATCAAGGGGCCAGAAGGAACTCCTTTTCATGTCCTTCCTGAAAATTGGAAACAAAGACTCGTTCGCACTTCGTTGTGTTTTGCCGGAAATTAGAGAAATACCCGAGACACTTCTAGACGTGCCACAGTCTGGTATCCAAGAGCGCTAAGAAAAATTACACTTTGAGAGAAGTTGCTGGAAGACAGATAGGCCGGGTGCAATACTTCATAAACAGGGAACTAAAACACCTTTCGGACTGCGGGAAAATCGACAACCACGTTAAAGGGTAAGTTGCCTATATTTTAGAGTCAATTTCAACAACTCGCGGTCCTGAAATATTTTCCGGAAATGCCGGCCAAACTAGGTCAGTTTTCTGGCACACCAGTCGTTATAAAATGAAGCTTATTGTTGGATTTAGCGAGTGAACTATGGTACGAAAACATATTACTTGAATTATAGTTTCTTTTATATGAATCGGTCATTAAAAGCGTTTTTCCATATCACTGAATGCACAACAATAGACTACTGATCTATAACTAAAACAATTTTTTTCCGGAAATGCCAAGACTTCCAAGTTTACTGTCACATCTCACGACATAAAGTGTTGCATGTACCCATTCCACTGAACGGAGGTGTATCACGAATTAAAGTAAATATACCTGCTATATTTTTGTTGTTGTGCCAGAACCATATCAGGCGAGCCCACAACGACAAAGAGAACTCCAGTGCATCAAAGATGGAAACGAAATGTACAATACGGCAGAGGGGATTGAATTAGCAATCGCAGAAATGGAATTAGGCGTGGGATGGGATATGGCCATCGAGGTAAGCTATTCTATCTTCAGTATATCTGGACAGAGAGTCGACAGAGGGAGGGTCGCGAACTGTTTCGATACTGTTATTTCCATTTCATAGTAATGAATCATAGTAGGAGATGTTTCGGTCCTAACCACGCTTCGCTCATGCAAATTGAACGAAATTCAGTTACAGCTCTCCGCTTGGAATATAGAAGCAACTTGTTCAGTGTCAATTTGTGAACTCAAGATGTATTTACTGTTAGTGTTTCGTTTATATTTTATACAGACTGTTGAACAGCCAGCTTCGCCAACTACCAAGAAAATGAAGCCTGAGTGAAAATAGAAGCTATCATATTAGTATCAATAAACAAAGCTTTTGTGAACAGAATAACTGTTGTCTACCTTCGTGTGTTTTTACTCGGAACAAATATTATACGGTGTCTATCTGAAAATGAAACTTTTCGCTGTAGCTTTTGGACAAAGACAGTTTTCTTCCATACATCTCTGTTTCTATTCCATAATCCAGTAACCTATTGCGAAGAAAACATACAATTACAATTAAATGAAATTGCATTGTGATGTTGTGAAAAAAGTAACTCCTTTCATCGCAGCGCCCTGTCGACCGCCATATTGAATTATACACTGTTGCTACCAAATAATGTCACGTGAACGAAAACTTCCGCAGCGATTGGTTAATGGTTTGTTTTGGTCGAGGTTATCAAATCTGATAACGATTCCGGACTGATATTTGTACTCCCGTTAACTACTGAATAATAGCCTAGAACAAAGGCTGATTATTTGGTTGATTCTGTGGATGATTAATAAGTTAATTCTCTTAATTGCCACTTTTGTTTAACTCAAATGGTACAGTCACGGGGCTAAATGAGACTCTGTAAAAGTGTAAAACAGAATGGCTTCAAGAAAATTTACATCCCTCGAATTAACCCATTTTAACAGGTGTCGCAGGTTTATAGAGTTTGCATAGTAACGATATGAACTCCATCACAATTTTGAACTTCAACTTTTCCAAAATCTTCGTGTCAGCTCGCTTGATTGGCGCTCCGGCTACGACGAAATTCGCTGATACGGATAACTTGTAGGATCGTGCTTACTCGTGAATAACAACAACTCGTAATTTTCTATTACATTTTACGAGTTAAAGAGCAGCAAATTAAAGGGAAAAAGGTCTTTGCCAATCAGTCTGGTTAAAATGGGCTGTGTGGACGAGTTGAGATCAGAAATGGGTTGATAGCACGCAGGAGCAATTCAATTCAATTAATTAATAATTAATTAATTAATTCAATTAATTTAATTATACCACGCTTTACAAATGCGGTAATCGTGGGCGTCATGTTTTGGGGCGTTTTGACTTTTTTTAAAAATTTTTTTATTTTACCGAATTATTCCATGAGTGCGTGTTGGATATGAGATGGTTATAGCCAACTCGGCGCTACGTGCCTCGTTGACCTCGTTGGCTATCTACCATCTCATATCCAACGCACACTGCTGGAATAATTCTTAATCAGTCGATGATAGTTTTGTTGTTTTTCCAAACTGGTCACTTTAAGTCGTGCAGTAATCGAGTTACAACTCGTAATGCCGAAGGTTACTACGGCTTGCATTGAGCTGTCGTCTTTTACAGATGGAGATCCAACACAACTAAAGCATACTTACAGTTTGGACGCACCCCTGATATCTTTTGTCTATCTTTTTTTTCACTTTTCCACTTTTTTATTATAACCTTGTGAGGTTCAAAAACAAAAAGAAATTACATATTCCTAATAACGCCTAACATTAGTAACACCAATTATTTTACATGCCCTGATATTATAATGAAATTAAATAAAAATAAGACTGAATATCATAAATTAAGTTTCTAATTTGAATTTTACGTACGGCTGCCATCTGGCCTGAAAGTTAAGTTCTGTGTTGTTTTTCATAGCTATATATTTCTCAGTTCTAACTTTCATTTTAACAATTTCCTTAAAAGCACTTAGATTAGGAGTTACACCACGTTTCCTACTTATCCAAATATGTAGCTTAACAAGCGTAATAAAGTAATTCAATATTTCTATTTCTGCGTCCAATTTACCTAGTAACACATCTTGTAGCGTGAGGTTCACTCTTTTGCCAGAAACCGAAGACCAAAAGGATGCAAATTGAAATCATTCCAGATTAGGTTTGTGAAAGACACTATAAAATGGATGATTTACAGTTTCCGATTCAATTCCGCAAAATGTACACAGGTTTTTTGGGACAGTCTATCTTGGCTAAGCGGTAATTAGTAAAAGTAATATCGTTCAAAATCTTGAACTGAAAGCTCCTTACAAAGGTTTCAGACGAGATGGATCTCGCATTAAGAAAACTTTTGGAAACAGCTGTGTCGTCCAGGCAAAATTCTCTTTCCACTTAATGAAACCTCTTGAGACTCAAAATAAGCAATTCATAAAAATGTTTACTTCTACTTGTTAACAGATTAAAACGTTTTTCCCCACACTGAAATTCTAAAGAGTTCAATTTGTTGTCATTAAACTCTAAACGTTTCAGATCGCGTGGAATAGCCTTTTCTATCTTAATAACCCTTGATCGCTTTTAAGTTATATCTACGCTTGTAATGGATGAGAGAGCGTCATCGTGGATTCAGAAAGTACAGGAAGCTTGATGTGAATGGATTTCATCTTGGCCTTCTACCAAGGTGGCACTGAGCCAAACACGCGAGGAAAATTATCCTGCATTCCCACATCTGAAAGGCCTGTCTTACAGGCTATGCATATGCTATCATTCACTCACTCAAACCTCTTCAGGCTATGCTATATTCGACGAAAAAATAAATTGTTCCAACTATAAACAGAGAGAGACTCCATTGACCAAAATGGTGACAGCGGAGATGAGGACAAGATCACTGAAGAGCGAAATTGTAAAGGTCGTTCTTATCTCGATGCTGTTTCGCCCTGAAGTGAAAGAAGATTCAATTGAACCATTGAACCATTTCATCTTAGATGCAAATCTCAGTTACCGATAGATCAATCAGGAGTTGAATGAGCGGTATTAACTGATTAAGATATGGGCATACATGAAAAAAAAACTCCAGCTGATAATCCCTAATTTCTAAATACTTATTCGTTGCTTAACCTCAAATACAAGAACTCCCATGCCTGCATGCCCATTGCAGTTTCACTTTATCAGCTATCCGTCCCATTTAGCAAACCCCGCTTTGCAAATCCGAATGAGTCGGTCCTCATCCGGGGTCCACACGATGTCAATCAAGAATGTCCTTGCGACCACAGTATGCTTAAGAAGAATTTCGCGAAAGCCAGATTTAAGATTGTTGAAGAGCTGACGTAACAGACCTTGTTGTAAAAATAAATCTTGTACTCACTGTCTTTTTTTTTTTTCTACTTCACAAAAGGTATTTTAATACCCTTGAAAGTAAATTTAGTATCTCATTATATCTATATACCTCTCCCGTAGGGCCACTAAACAAAGGAATACCCAAAGAAATGTATTAGTAATTACACATGGTAACAATAAAACCACCCTAAGACGGCAAAACAGAGATTTAATAGCACCAATCTAGCCTGGATTTCGTAGTTTTTAGTCAAGTAAGTCAGTCACATATACAATATAATATTCAGTTTCGCTAGAAAATAGATCTGTGGTTCAAATCATTTGAATAAAAGCCAGACATTATTATTTTAATTTTGGGGTCAACATGAGAGTTTCAATCAACACTCCAGCCTGCACTAATTGCTAACATAAATTCCATTCTGTGAAAAGGGAATTTAAATATATATAAAGGAATAAGGAAAATTGCAATTTGGAACAGCAAAGCGTATGACCAGGCTGGATATGCCGCCTTGCAAATGAAAACACAATACGTTTATATATATATTAACTTATCTATTCGTGACAGTGATAAAGAGATTCCTTAAGCTGTGGTTATTGTTAAAAACAGGCGGTGAAGCCTAAAAGGTCATTCGTTGCGGGCAGATAAACTTCACAGATGTAGAGAAAACCAAACTGATATCCGAGAAATGACTATTTAGCTCTAGGTACATTCACATGCATCATTTTTTTTTCGGTTAGCACGGTTTCGGTGGAAAGTCGCGAATCAAAAAAGTTTAACTCCGCGGTCCAGAATTGTTTTACTTCTCAGACACGCTGGACGCAACCTGATCTTTTGAAAATAAGAAAACTCAAAGCGGTAGAACGTGGCATCAACACAGCATGACAGATAAAAACAACCAGCTCAAGTAATTAAACATGCAAAACATTGCATCTCGCATTGACAATTAGCGAGCCTCTTATCGAGCGGTTAGTCCTCAATGAATTCATCACAATATATTAACAATTTCTTGCTTGGATAAAACTACGTTTGGAAATTTTGCCAAAAAAAAAGGTTAAATAACCTCTGTTGAAACAATCACCTGAACACCACGAGAAAGGCCAACGTTTGATATTTTTGTTTATATTATTTTCTGTGATTTTCCTTTTAAAACCACTAGTCGCCGGTGGGGCAGGTGTTTTGGAAAATGTTCTTCAAAGCATCGCTAGTTAAGAATCCAAGCCCAAAGCTTTCCGTTGCTCCTCGTAGTGTGCAATATTTCGTTTCATGATATCCATACATGGTCCTAGAAGCCTCTCAAACGCGTCTACATTCAAACAAGCGCACTTCACTTCGCCGCCATCCGCAAACACAGAGGCAGATCGCGGGTTCTTTGTTACAAGCGCGACTTCGCCAAAGTAGGCTCCTTTCTTTAGGTGTGAGATTTCTTTGCCTGAAACCGTGACGCGAACGGTACCTTGCTCGATAAAATACATACAGTCCGCCTCGTCGTTCTGTCGTATAATACACTGGCCTTCTTCGAAGATCTTTGTTTCCAAAGCGTCGGCTAAATTCATTCTCTCGTACGCCTGTAGCTGTGCTAACATGGGCACGTTCTCCAGAAGCGCCTCGTACATTTGTCGCTTCCTCGCCGCGGCACCGACGACAATTCGCCGAAATGTCGCTTGGTCGAGAGCCCAGATGCTTCCTTGGGATTTAGCTATGATAGTAGCATTTCTAGGGCAGTTGTACATGAGAGCAAGTTCTCCAAAGCTGCCCGCGTCCTTAAAAGTGTGAACTTTCACTTCCTTACCGTCTTTCTCGATGAATACATCGAAGACGCCATTATCTATCACGTAGAAATTATCTCCATCCGCTCCCTGGCGAATAATTTCGTCTTCAGGGCTGACTTTTCTCTCGAACATTGCATCAAGAAGTTCCTTCATCTGCTCCCGGTCACACGACTTGAAAAGCAAAATGTTCTCCACCGATTTCTTCAGGCGCTGTAATTGTTCGTCTGTTTTGGGGTGAACTACAGGTTTCGCACTCGCGTCATTTTCGTTAGGGTTATAAGCTTCCGCCGCAACTGCTCGTCTTCGTCCACGAGCAGGCATTTTCGGCGGCTCTTGCACCTCATCTTTGTCTTCCACGCACTCCTTTTTCTCTGGTTTCGACGCTGTCGATTCTTTTCCTGCTTTGCTGTCCTTCTTCTTTCTTCCTAATCGCAACATGTTGAAGTAATCAGCTGCGAAGTCCACCAAATCGTTTGGATTCTCCTGTATGCACTTGACCACAAATTCCTCGAGTAGATCAGTTAGCCCTGGGGGAATAGAAAACTGAACGGTGGTTTCCATTCTCCGGTATCAATTTACTGCTCGCGTTTTCGACGTTACCTTCGAGTTTACACATCTCTAGTTTGTGCTCGCCTCTAGGCAACGCGCCCAAACCTTACGCGCTGGAGAATCGACACAAGGAATAAGTCTGATCCACCAATAATCGTATGTTCTTTGTTTGAGTGTGACTTCTGTTGAATCCGGCGTGTTTTCTAACAAGCCCGTATTAAATTAAGTGCAAGAAAATCTCCGTCTTCGAGGAGATTTTCGAAAGAAAAGTCTTTTCTATGCGGTTTGAATTTAAACAGCTGTCACTCCTTTTTGGTGGGTTTTATTATTCTCCTTGCATTATAATTTCTCGTAACAGCTGACGTCACCATCTCAAAGAGCGAGAAAAAGCAATAGATGTTATTTCCTCGACCGAATTTTAGCGTACTTATTTCCCCGTGTTATTTGACCTGTCTCATAACGGATCTCATATTTCGGTCGAGTGATTAAGTGATTTAAAAAGTCTTCGCCAAGTGAAACCTAAAGTAAGTATTTCTTTTTCCAAAGGTGAAACACTTCGTAAACAAAACAAGTCCGCCTGTTTCAAGCATTATGCTAATGAGCTGTGGTTTGAGAACTCCAGGTGGCACAGAATACAAAATTAACTGTCAAGCTAATGGTAATTCAACAAGACAATTCTGTGACTGACGGCTCAAAATTTAAGAATATCTCCCAGCGGGAAAAAATAATTCTCTGAACTGAATATCCCGGTTTTCTTAGGTAGGTTGCTACTAACTGTTAGCTAGGAAATAAATTTTCACAAACCAGCCGCGCCGAGACTGATATCAGAGGAAAGATTTCGATCTGGTTTTGTAGATATTGTTAAAATAGCCATAAATTACCAAAGACAACTTGGAAGAAAGTTGTTTTGTCTTGCAAAATGTACTGACAGTATTAAAGAATCGTTTATTACGGAAAAAAGGCAGCGTTCATTGAGAAATTTTTGTTAATGAAAAACGTCCGTGCCATGTCATAGATATCTTCTCCTTGTAGGGATTTTTAATTTATCTGTTTTTCTGGCGTTGTGTAAATCCTAATGATGTACAGTAGAAACGCCGGGAAGGAAAACCCACACGGAATATTTAATGAAGTCATATGAATTAATTTTAAAGTCAAGTGGTACATCCCTCATTGGATCCCAATACAATCTTTAGTAAAAAATACCAAGAACTAGTAAATAAAATATAAAAGGAAGAAAATTTGAAGCATTTTTTTTTTTTTTGTAACACAAGGATAGGATTCAAACTGACACATACAAGGGCTAAATGTTGAAAAGATGCCAGCAGCTGGTATGAAAAAGACATAATTTACAAACAACGCTCAGCACGAACTCGTTCTCCCGATGTCCTCCCACTCCACAAGATGCATTGAAGACTGACAATAAACACAGAAACCTACAGCGAAACACTGAAATTAAAAGTACACGCTTCTACGACAATTTTGCACCCAGCGGCCAAATGCCAAATGCCAAAAAAAAAAAAAAAAAAAAAAATCATTTACGTTCTGTTAAATGTGCTCAGTTGGAAAAGAATAAATTTAAAAAAATAACCTGAATCGGCCGAATGGCTGTGACTTGGCCGCACTTGTCTGTCTTAATCATATGGAAAGCTGTTCTTTCTTTGTTTAAAATATCACATCAAGTTGTTCGTAAATATGACGCGTTAGACTTTCCTCCTAGCTTCTTAAATTTTTAGGTGAAGAGAAACTACTGCTATTAGGAAATTACTTCCCAGGGAGTCCAATTTGTCTTTCGGAGATTCTAACCTTTTCAGAGTAAATTCACTGAGTTTCTGACGCCAGACACACTGAGTGGCGGTGACTTTTAATTAAACAACACAAACTGGTCTTGATGCAAGTTTTCAACCAAATGAGCCTTTCAACACCCAGACGAAGCCTCGCTAAAAAGGGCAGTGAAAATATAATTGACACCGCCGGGACGATTGATCGGCTCCGAGGAGACCACTAAATCATTTTACATGGAGGCCATAGAGAGCATTTTAATTTTCACTTCAACCCTCGAAGACCTTCATGCGACGACAGTAATTTATCACGGAGTGGCCGCGCCTTGTTTATATAATAAAATAAACGAGTAGAAGTCACTGAGCAGATGTTTTGGCGTTTATGTTTTTCGTTTGTTATTATTTCAGACGAAGCGAGGCGAGCTTGAAACAAGCGAACCAACAGTGGTAACGTTATACATGATTATAATGCGTGAGAGTCACTGTTTTTATATTTTACCCTCAATTTTCTTGGCAGTTCTTGTCAAATCCCTTTATCTGACCGACTTGCACATTTTACCTTTTGTTTTACCGACAAGTAATTGGATAATCATACCTCTTTGAACATTTTTTAAGAAATAATCTTCTGGATGAAAATTGTTACCCTTCAAAATGGCACTGTCTTTTAGAATATGGCGTCGGTATATGCAATGAAGGGGAACGCTACTGGGTGAACGAAAAGGAATGTTCTCTACAGCATCACCCAGATTGACTTTTGTGAATTACATGTACATGTAGCTTTCTAAGAATCACCTAAGTCCAATCTGCGAATAAAGAGGTCAATAAAGAGCCCTTAAGTGTCAATAAAAGTGAGCCTGAAGAGTCTTCGGATTAAAAGGAAAGTGAAAATCACTTAGAGATGGCCTTTCAGTAAATAGCCACCACAATAACAAGAGGGTGGGGTGGGGGGAGGGCATGAGGTAAATCAATACCTATTTATGATGGCACTGACCTATTTGGGATGACTGCGGTATTGACAGAGACTTGTTAAAGCTAGTAATCAGATTTCTGTTTCTGTTCTCGGCTTAAGAATCCCGTATCCTTAGATAAACAAGGCAAACTGTTCAAGGCCCTTACTTGTTCGCGTTTCAGATACTATTCTTCTGTCTGGCAATTTTGTAATGTCTGTGACAGAGATAAACTCGAGCTACTGAAAAAAAAAGATGTATAACGATCAGACCTCCCCCTACGAAGAGTTCTTAGAGCGAGGTGTCAATGTTCTTTGTACGATATGCGCATTCGTGCCGGATCAACTGCTTCTCACTTGTGAGATTAATCATGGGTCTGATCTGCCCGGATTCCTTAGACGGGTTGAGATCGACTGTGAAAGATCTACATGCACGGCTCATGCCGCCTTGAGATACACCTACATCTGCATTTGCAATCTGCAAAGGGATTTACCATCACCGAGTTGTAAAGGGAAAACAATAGGGCTTACCGACATTTTGTGATGGTGTGTTTGGTTTTAGTTCTTGCATGCACTTTTCAGTAACTTATCGTTGATTTGCGAGTGGGTCCTGTTGTCTTTGTAAGCTTAAAACAGCTAAAAAACAGGACGGTGTAGGGTTTTTATCTCCATATTCATTGCAGCGTGTAGTGTTTAAGTCTTCGTTCTGTGCAGTGTTTTAAATGAAGTGGAACAATAGAGAATTATTGCTAAATGACAATACTTTTTAAGGTTCTACATTTGTAATCTGCAAAAAGAATTAACCATCACAGTATGCAGAAGAAGTAGATGTTTGACACCTAGAGTTAATACAACAACACACGAGCTTTCTTCGCTTAGATACTCTGTTGTGAAAACTGAAGATGGAATGATTTAAATGAATCCGTGTGAGCTCTGTATGGTTGTAAAGATTTTAAAGATAATGGAAGCTGCCTACTCAACCAAAAATTCCGAAAATTCCGAATGGTGGCAAATGGTACAGAGATTTCCTGGGAACGTTTCCAGAAAACCCGAAAATTGTCGACTTTCCGAAACGCGAAACGTTGAACCGAAAATTCCCGGTACGAAATTTCCGGAAATTTGGGTATAGTTCGCGAAGTAGTCCTCTTTTCTGGAAATTTCCGGAAATGCAAACCGGAATCTTTGGTCGAATGGAAAGCGCACAACATTTGCTTTTATTGTATAAAAGTCAGAGGTATTCCGAGTGGTAACAAATTGATAAAAACGATACGATATCCTCACATGTGAAGATATCATTTTTGACCAATCAGCTAGCAGTATTTTCGCGCGCTGTCAAGCACTTGTGTTCTGCCGAACCGTCGCCCGTCGTCCGCTGAGAGTTTTTGCTTTGGCTTTTTCGCGAGTCAAAGTTAAGTTTAGTTTTATTCTAAAATGGAGACAAGCAGGTTTGTCGAGAACACAGATGACGAACTGAACGAATTCATCGAAGGACGACTAAGAAAACTACGTACGACGTCGAGTTATTCAAGAGGTTCATTCGGATATCAAATCCTGGCTTGCTTGATTCAGCATCTCTTCATGAGCTTTCACCCCAATTTCTGAATGACCTTTCGAAATTCATCTTTGGCGTTAGAAAAAAAAAATGGCTCCGAATATGAACTAACAAGTTTGAGAGGTTTTCTTTTAAGCATCCAGAGTAATGTGAACAAACAAAACTATGCGGCTTCACAATTGTTACTGACGCTGAGTTTAAAACTACAATGGCTACCCTCAAAGCAAAACAAATGGATCTAAAAGCCAAGGGATTTGGAAACACGCCTATGAGATCTGATGGCCTAACAGACGAGGAAATTGAAAAACCGTATGCTTCCAAACGCCTGAGGATTGAAAGCCCTCAATCCGTTATAAACACTTTGTGGCTAAATTCGACCATACATTTTGGTCTTCGCGGCGGCAAAGAACAGAGAAAGTTGTGCTGGGGAGATGTCAAACTCAAGCAAACGCCCGACGGAAAAGAGTATTTAGAATACTCGGTTGAGAGACAGACTAAAACTAGAACTGGATCTGACCCCAGAGATTCGCGGAAGATTAAGCCAAGAAGGTACTCAGCTCCCGATCTACCACTGAGCTGAGAGAGATCCAGTTCGTGTTTCTAAATTTTATGCAAGCAAGCGCCCGGAAAGCATGAAGACGGATGATTTCCCATTTTACTTGGCGGTGAATAATATTCAGCCATCCAGCCTATCAGTAAAATCCTGGCATAAAGTACAACCCATCGGGGTAAACAAGCTCAACAGTATCAAGTGCTAAAAGACATGGTAAACGAGGCTCGTCTTGGACTAGAAAATAAGCGATTGACAAACCATAGTGCTTGTAAACACCTCGTACAGAAGTTAAATGACAACGAAATACCTCCAACACAAATCATGCAGGTCACAGGACACCGGAATGTTAATTCCGTAAACAACTATTCATCCTTGCCGGACAAACAAAAAGAAAAAATATCCGGTATTTTGTCGTTCAGAGGCCAGAATGACAATCAATTGCAAGAACCACGCGCATCCATATCAGTGTATTCGTAGCCCTGAAGGACTTCGGATGCCTCTATCAGGGCTTGGTTCATTAATAAGCGGAACAATTGATGGAGGAACATTCAACATAAATGTGAATTTGAAGCAGAAAAACCTCTCCTGGTAAACGTGATTTCGAGCACATTTGAAAGTAGTAAGAAATGGAAGGGTGTAAGGGTAGTTGAAAGCAGCGACGAAAGCCAGGAGTAAGCTTAAAGAACGGTATGTTACTTGCTACTGTTTGCCAAATTTCTAACTATCTTTATGCCTTTAGTGACGACCATTTTCTATTTATACAGATTTTATTTCAGTCTTTTCGCTTAAGTCTTTCTTTGTATTGAAATAACTTGGCCTTGTTTACGATTCATACAAATAAACAACTGACTGAAAGCTTGTGTAGTCAATTTTGAAATAAAAACTAAATCATCTTTTGTTGTATTGTGAGGATTTTATATAATAAAAAGAAAACTACATGTCTGCTTGGAGACACGAAATTTTTCTTCGTGTTTGAAAAATATTTTTCAACACTCGAAGAGAAATTTCGTATCTCCGCGCAGCCATGCAATATCCTCTATTTAAGATTTTCAGAATTCTTGTTGTTAATATTGTGAATTAGTATCACTCAACTAGTGGACTAATACAATCCTGCATTTTAATTGGCTACGCTCCTAGAGGACTATTAGTAATAGTCCTTGGTAGCGAAATTGGCGCAAACAAGCGTGACGCTTTCTTTCGTTTTATTCCCAAATAAATATTTCTTCAACTTGCATTTGCTAACTTTATTATTGCCTTTTTTTGTCCAAGTTGGGTGATACTACAACAATTAGACCCTTCGCCCTCAAGGGCCACGGGTCTAATTGTTAATTAGTCTTATTGTAGTGTAAGTAGTAACTTAGATTTATCCTATTGTTAATCAGTATTATTGAAATGTAATTAGTGACTCAGCTTTGCCTTACTCATTTATCTATTTATTTTACTTTGTTCCGAGATATTAGCTACAATTACTACAACTACTCACTAATTACGTTATTTCCAGGCTATAAGGTTTTTGACACTTTAATAAAGTTCTCATTCATTCATTCATTCATTCATTCATTCATTCATAGCACAACTGCTGTTATGCTACTCTAAAATCCGAATGAAAGTATAGATATGTATTCATGTATGTGTTTACATTTGTGATGTCCTACATGAAACAAAACAAAATGCAAACAAACTCTCGAGAGTGCGCAGTACGGACTGGAAATTATCTTTAACGCAAAAATACCATTCCCTACCATCATTGAATTGTCCTCAACATTTCGGTTAGAAGTACAGTAAAAACCCGCATAAAAGAACAAGTGGATTCGTTAAGAACGCTCAGGCTGAAATTTGGTCAAAAACGTAAGAACACATTCAGCCTGCAAGATGAAAATTGTTCTTATATATATACAAAAAAATGGTTGCCAGTTAGATTAGTATAACCTACTAGGGAACAGTACTTTGTACTAAGTAGATCGATGTATGTGCTATCCATTAATTAATTAAAATGTTGTGCTTGCACATTGATTTCATCTGTTGATAGTCTATGCAGTATTTAATTTTTAGAAACAATTTTAAGAACACCTTAAGAACATTTTCAGGCTGATTTTGCAGAAACCACCCGATATATAAGAACAAAATCAGCCTGAACCCCCCAAACATGTATCCTTTTATGCGGGTTTTTACTGTAATATAAATGTTGCTAGAACAAATGAGAGAAAATTCACAAAAAAAATGCCAAAGAAATCTTTTATTGCTCAGAAAAATGGATACTTCTTAAGATTTACGAATGTAGAAAATTGTCATTGTTGCTACAGTAGTTTCTTTGGCAAATATATCTTTTAACTGACTCTTTAGTGCTATACTGACTTCCTCTTGGTCGCATAGCTAGGTTTGAAATCTGAACTATTTTGTTTGGTAAACTTTAGTAAGAGTTTCAGAAACTACGATAATCTCGCGGTTATCTAAACGAAGATAGGTTGTCCTTCCTAGGTAAATTTGTAAGACAACTTTTAAACTCCAGAAGAGCTGAGGGGAAGAGGTATGAAAACTTCACTACCGTACTTCAATCAATTAATCTTTATTTATAGAGTGTAAACACCTAATAGCTACAAACCGTCGAAACCGAAGTTAAAAAAAGTTACATGCTTTAACGTTTTTGTCCCCGTTACAAAAAGGAAAAATTGTAATATGCGAATTTTCTTTTACGATAAATGCCTTTTAAAAGTAATTATTTTCCGCATGAAGGTTTCGTTTCTGAGACAACCTGCTACCAGGTTCTCGTGTTCGGCCGGGGGCGCGAGCGGTGAAGTCGCGAAAGGCATGCATGGACTTCTTCGAAAAACAAATTTCTCACTCCTTACTATATCTGACGCAAGATTCTTATACTTGAAAGTCATTCAGAGTTTTCAACAAGTAAAACATGCAATTTCCTGACAGTGACTTGATTTTTTTTTCCATTGACGAGTGTGTTTGTTCAGAGTAGTTGTTTATAATTCACTAGTGCGTTATTGACGTGTTCCCTGCCTTCAATTTTATTGGAACTTTAAAATTTTCAGGGCGAAGGCAAGGGGATATATATTTTTAGGAATTTGACGAACCATCCCAGGACCCTTAGGTTTGGTGTCAACACTCCGAAATTCTATCACAATTGCGGAATGATTGATAGATTGATTGACTGATGAATGATTTAGGACACGCAACAGTGTTGATTCCCCTGCTGGAAGACCTCTTTTCGATAATGAAGATGAACCACTGGAAATATAGAGTTGTGTGATTCACACAGTTTCGTTTAGTCAATAGCAGTCGTTTTTACTTTCTCACATGGCTGATTTACAATTGGTAGCTGGTTTACAATTGGGATGGGATCATTACATATAAATCATACAGTTCACCAGGCTAAAATAGTGCGTTTAACGCTGCCGGTAAACTTTGTCCTCCTAGCCTCTATCCATGCAGGACTGTAAATACCAATGTTAACGTTAACTGGCTCTAATCTGATATACAGGTTAAAGTTGAAGATCAAGGAAATCATGGTCAACAAGGCATAAATGCGCTCAGTCACACTGACTCTGAGGATTCTCACCGCAGGTTAGTTTATTTTTGTATTTCTGTGAAAAGAATAATAGCATTAGCCTGCGTAGCTGGCGGAATTCGTAATTAGTGGTTTTGGTGGCTCTCCGCCATTTTCTCAAACGTTCAGATCCCACGAGAGAATTCGTGAGTGGCGAAGCTACAAGTTAAATTCAATTCAACTTCGCCACTCTGCTTTGCTGCCAAAACAGAAGCACTCGTCAAACATTGGGAGTTAATCCAAAAACATTCTGTAGGATTTAGAATTTGTTTACTGGTTTCGCCCATATTAGATACAAAAGCATATAAACACATGATCCACTAGCCCGTAGCAGAGCTCAGCGACACGCGAGTAACACTTCCACGAGTGAGCAGACATTCGCGTGCGTGACTTTTCGCCCGCCCACCTGATTAAAGCGAGCGTTAATCTCGTACTCAGATCTCCCTCTGTCTGACGCTTGGCAGTGGGATATCTGGATTCGAGACACGATTGTTTAAAAACAAGCGAGTCTGCTCATTCTCGTCCCCATAGCCCTTCTCGCTTCCCCGCCGGTTAAGAGGAGCGAAAAGGACTATGGGGACAAGAATGGCATCTGCTATGCAGGCTAATGGTTCACGGTCTTCAGGTTCAAGCAAATAATATTGAGTGTTACGCATTGATCTCTCTTTGAAGGTATGCTGGAGATTTCTCCAATGGAGACAGACGAACACCAGTATTTAAATGGTGTTCGTCGCCATTAGCATCTGAAGGGGCCGTCCTCTTACTTATACGCCCTTGCGACGAAAACTTAGTTACCACGGACACTCCGAGGAACATTGCCCAAAACTGCACATTCATGGTCAAGAAGATGTAAAATGTGACGCTCTATGTTCTTGGCGAAACAATGGAATAAAGAATCGTAGGTACGAAATGAATGAGGACGGGTACCCGGAATTGCTTGACGAAGGAGAAGCAAGGGAAGCAACAGACACATATACCCTTAAACGAGTGTACTACAAAAATAAGGCGGCTACTGACCTAAAAAATTCATGATATCTTTGAAAAGTGACGTCAATCCGGCACTTTTCTACCAACAATTAGTGAATTTTGCGTGTGTTCTAATGCTAATGCTGCGATTTTGATTACCTGAGCTTCACGTGTGCTATCAACAGTCAGAATAGGAGCAAGTGAAGGGCTAGAAATGCGTGAAGATTAGATGCTACTCTGAGAGAAATGGAGAGAAATAATTGGAAATCGTTTAACTGTGGATAATGTATTGGGAATTCTACTAAAACAGTTAAATTATTTGCTCTCAGTTTCTATCCCGACAAAATAAATGTGAAATACAACACGTTGCTTTAAACATAGTCAAAGAGAGAGGGGGTGTGTGCTGGTGCTTTATTTGTTGTTTAGGGCATAGTTTTCGTTATCAGTTCCATATATTTCTGCAGAATACTTAGCCTGCGAACGCAGACGTATTTCCAGCTGTCGCTTGTCTCCGCCGAAAATAACGTCTGCGAACCCGTGACAGGAAACAACTTCTGTGCCAATAATAAAGTGTATTATCGTTTGTCTCACGATCTAGTCACTTGAGATGTAGATCGCGACGTTTCGACTGCTTACTGCTAGTCTTCTTTAGGCGATAAGGTCGACTGATTGCACGGTATCATTTATATCACAAAGGTCAGCTGTGATTGGTGCATTTCGATCCTCCTATTGTTCCATTTTTCCGGCGAGTAGCTGTTCACTCAGTGGTCCGCTGTTGTACCGTTCTCCTGTTGTTGTGTTTCTTGATCGTGGATATCCATACTTCAGTAATTTCAATTCTACTATCCCTGTTGATGTTATTAGGGTGAAGTCTTATGTGAATAGCTTCCTTGACCCTACGTGTGTACCAGTGAGGATCTCGATCAATAAACTTGACCTCATTCCAGATAGGATAGTGGCCGATCTCGTGGGTGTGTTCAGAAACGGCGGAGGTCTGGGTACGGGCGAGTCGTTTATCCCTGTCGTGTTCTTTGATCCTCTCCTGCATAGATCTCCCTGTTTCCCCGATGTAGACTTTGCCGCACTCACAGGGAATCCTGTAGACAACACCATCTTGTTTAGCCGGGTTGACGGTGTCCTTTGGTCGCACTAAGTGTGACCGAAGTGTCGTGTCGGACTTGAAGACGGTGCGAATGCCTTGTTGTTCTAGGCAGCGGCGGAGAGACTCCGAAACGCCTTGGACATAAGGTAAAACGGCGGTGGATTTAAATTCCGCGACAGGCTCTCTTCTTGGGGTTGTTCGTGCCTTTGTGATCTTCTGTACAAAAGAGGAAACAAGTACAGATGACAGATGTTTCTTCTCTCCAGCGATTACTGATGGTTTGGTCACGAGACGTTTAGCCCAACGTACCGATCGAGGGCGCCGTACAAGCCGCGCTACAAAAAATGGAGAACGACGCGGGCCTAGCTGACCGCACGAGACTTACACCAGTTCAAATCGCGGACCTCTTGGATTTCGTATTAAGATCTACGTCCTTCCAGTACAACGGATCGATTTACGAACAACGAGACGGCTCAGCCATGGGGAGCCCTGTATCCGCGGTTATTGCTAATCTCTACATGGAGATATTTGAAGAACAAGCAATAGAGTCCGCACCTTGCAAGCCTAAGATCTGGAAACGCTACGTAGATGATACTTTCACCATCCTGGATCGGGATAGAGTTGATGTCTTCCTGCAGCACCTGAACAGTCAACAACCATCAATCCGTTTCACCATGGAGATCGAGAACAACAGCAAGATCGCCTTTCTCGACACGTCAGTTTACAGAGGACCTGATGGCCGCCTTACCACCCTCGACTACAGGAAACCAACACATACTGATCAGTACCTAGCGTATGATTCACACCACCCTCAGTCAGTAAAGCGCGGTATTGTGAAGTGTCTGTACGACCGGGCTAAACGTCTCGTCACCAAACCATCAGTAATCGCTGGAGAGAAGAAACATCTGTCATCTGTACTTGTTTCCTCTTTTGTACAGAAGATCACAAAGGCACGAACAACCCCAAGAAGAGAGCCTGTCGCGGAATTTAAATCCACCGCCGTTTTACCTTATGTCCAAGGCGTTTCGGAGTCTCTCCGCCGCTGCCTAGAACAACAAGGCATTCGCACCGTCTTTAAGTCCGACAGACACTTCGGTCACACTTAGTGCGACCAAAGGACACCGTCAACCCGGCTAAACAAGATGGTGTTGTCTACAGGATTCCCTGTGAGTGCGGCAAAGTCTACATCGGGGAAACGGGGAGATCTATGCAGGAGAGGATCAAAGAACACGACAGGGATATACGACTCGCCCGTACCCAGACCTCCGCCGTTTCTGAACACGCCCACGAGACCGGCCACTATCCTATCTGGAATGAGGTCAAGTTTACTGATCGAGATCCTCACTGGTACACACGTAGGGTCAAGGAAGCTATTCACATAAGACTTCACCCTAATAATATCAACAGGGATAGTAGAATTGAAACTCCTGAAGCATGTATACCCACGATCAAGAAACACAACAACAGGAGAACGGTACAACAGCGGACCACTGAGGGAACAGCTACTCGCCGGAAAAATGGAACAATAGGAGGATCGAAATGCACCAATCACAGCCGACCTTTGTGATATAAATGATACCGTGCAATCAGTCGACCTTATCGCCTAAAGAAGACTAGCAGTAAGCAGTCGAAACGTCGCGATCTACATCTCAAGTGACTACATCGTGACACAAACGATAATACACTTTATTATTGCATCTACCACGATGAATAACAACCTTTTCCTCGACAACTTCTGTGACGTAATGACTTTTGTTCCTTCTTGGCCAATCAGATTCCATCATAGAATGAAACTCGAGTGCTCCTCGCAGCGAATACCTCACGCAGTAGTTCTGGGGCTACTTGAGCTAAACTGTGATTAGCTCAAAATTCCTACGTCACAAAAATTAGGGACCTTTAGATACGAAGACGGGAAGGCCAGGACGGGAACGGCAGTGGACGCGGGAAACTGTCGCGGATCCCGTCGTTTCGCCAAAAACAAAATGCTTAAGATGTGTATTTTCGCAAAGGACGGCGACGTTAATAGTTCAAACTTCCTTTAGACTATAAAAAAGATGGTAGAAATGTTATCCTATTAAGCTTAAACCATAGTGAACAGCGATGCTGAATTTATTTTTCTTTATAAGCGAAGCACACATCTGTCAATATTTTAATAGAGAAAACCGAATTTCCGTATGAAAAAATTAAACGAACAAACTGATCGACCTGCTTCAGATGGCTTTTTACCACCGAAGCGTTTGAGAATTCTGTCGCCGAAGAATCCTGACTTTTGGTGAACATTTAAATTTCCATCTGTAATTGTAACAAGCATTATGAAAATAAAACAAACGTTGCATCAAGTTCCGGGTAGTATAAAAAACAACAACTAAACATCAGTTTGAAAATGTATCTTCTATTTGCTCGATTGATGCTCCATGGCATTCATTCTTACATTTTATCGACTGTACTTACACTGATGTATCCTCAACGCATACAGTTTGTACTGAGCTTGCACACTCGTGAGAGCGACTGAACAGTGACTGAAACACAAACGAACAGACGAGGAATGTTTTTATTCACATTTTCGTATGTCAGCGTAGAATTATACACTACAAACACGAAAAATGCGAACCTTATAAAAATTCCTATCAATATAACTGAAAATAAAGTCGATTGGAACATTTAGCGGGGCAAAACAAGAGCAAAATACTCATGTTTTCGATACGACGGCTAGTCGGGTGAAATGACGTCCTCGACGAGACGAGGACCGCAGAGAGATTAGTCGAAAGTTCTCGTGCGCATGCCCGGTTGAGTAAATTTACTTCCGGTAGCCGTCCTAGCTCGTCCCGTCCTGGTATCTTAAGGTGCCTATTAGGGAACTTAAGCACGCCCGTTTTTGAGACGCGGACGGCAACCGGAAGAGAAGATTTCGCATGCTAGGACGGTATTGTCTCCCAGTTTTTTTATACTACTCATCTCTAATGAAGAAAAGATACTTAGCAATGTAAATATGGTTGTGTGAGGACAAGTTAAAAGTGAAAGTAGCCCACTTCCGGCTACCGTCCGCGTCTCAAAAACGCGCGTGCTTAAGTTCCCTATTGTTAGAGGAAAGCGACGGCTGTCTGATCTCAAGGAAGATGAATCGGAAGAAATTTATGATCTTGAAGAAGATCGTTCAGGACGGCGAATTTTTGATATCAAAAGCCTTGTTTCGGCGATTGAGCAAGCTGCGGTTTGCAAAAGCTGCAAAGAAGGCTCTCTGCTTCTTCACGAGGATGGAAGAATGGGATTGGCATCCCAGATGACCTTCAAATACGTTGAATGTGGCGAAGAAACCTCCCTTAGTACTGATTGCAAGACTGGACGGTTTTTCCCAGTAAATAGGAATGCTGTTTTTGTTTCCAAGTTAATTTGACGAGGTTATGTAGCATTGTCAAAGATATGCAGTACTTTGGACATCCCTGGGCCCATGGCCAAAAGAAGTTACGAGAAGCATTCAAAACATATCAAGGATGCGGCTATTTTGGAAGCTAAGGAGAGCATGAGTGCAGCTGTGAAGGAGATAAGGGAGATAAACAATTGTGAAGAAGATGACCTGGCTGACATTGCCATCACACAACAAAAAAAGCCTTTTTTGGATTGAGTGAAACACACTCATTTTTCTGAGTAAAAGGGTTATTTTACTCGAAATAACGAGATAAGTTACTCACGATTTGAGTACTATTTAATGCACAAAATAGTGAGTAGAAAACACTCTTCATTTTGAGTAAAAATTATGAAGAGTATTTTTACTCAAAGGTTAAGTGCACACCACTCACGCATGGGTAATGGATAGCAACAATTAAGTTTAGTCAAAACGGTAGAGTGGAGTAAGCTGTCTTCTTGCCTGAACCAGTGCTCCTTCTTCTGGAGTTAGGCTGAGGAAGTGGCTGACACTTTCCACTATTAAGACGGTGGAATTGCTTTGTTGATGAGGACCAACAGACACAGTCTTAGTTATTGCACGCACACAGTGATAATTTTTGTACGTATACCAATGTCAGGACTGGTATAAGCAGATGTATTAAAACCTCGGTTATCCCGTGTGTATAAGAAATGCACTTTCAGAGAGTAAGAAGTGGACATGGTTTATTCAGTTTCTATAGCTGTATAGTGTAATCAAAGCTATTAAAAGGGCTCAAACTAACAATATTCTAAGTGACAAAGCGTGGGGGTGCAGTGTGGCCTAATGGCTATTGCAATAAAATCCTGATCAAGCAGTCTGTAATCGAGCCCTCGTTGGGGCACTGCGTAGTGTTCTTGGGCAAGACATTTTACTCTCACACTGCCTTTCTTTCCCCGGATGTATAAATCGACATCAATGAATTTACTGCTGGGCATTTTGGGGATGGGCGTGTAACCCTGCAAAAGACAGCAGGCCTTCAAGGGCTATTAAAAACATTTCTTAATGTCAATTATAAATTACCAGTGCAACATCACATCAAGATTTTGTTGTTTAATACAGTACTAACAAGTTTTCTTGAAACAATCACTTTAATTTAGCACAATAAAGGAGGCATTCTAATAGAGAGTGACACTTGAAATGTTGACCTAATGGTTAGCAGAGAAGATCATCCTTTGAAACATTTGAAAAAGAAAACTTGTAAGTGTTATTTTCTACTTCTGTCACTAATTGCAGCAGTCGACTTTATATTTTAGGGCAATAAAGTCATTACTGGTATAGCGTCCAAAACCCTTGCACTTCCCAAGAGGATGAAAATCAACAAGCTCTGCTTGCTTCACAC
The DNA here is from genome assembly GCF_964199315.1 of Orbicella franksi. Taxonomy (NCBI): domain Eukaryota; kingdom Metazoa; phylum Cnidaria; class Anthozoa; order Scleractinia; family Merulinidae; genus Orbicella; species Orbicella franksi. The sequence goes on along the minus strand of NC_138156.1, from coordinate 11,458,946 downwards.
ACGACACCTCATTTCTTGACACAACTTTGACGGCATTCAAATGAGTGACGTATTCAAGGACTCTTAAAGTTGTATATTGCAAAATTACTTTATGTCCATCTAAAATTATAACTTCCTTTACTTCTCCAAAAATTGGAATGCCACACCAAATGCGAACAATAATAACAAAGCCCCTGCAATATTTAGTATCATACTTTGACCCACGTGGTTCTGCCAAAAATAAAAGAAATACAAATAGTGTAAATTATTAACAAACATACTTAATATATGCACCAGGGGCAGGCCACATAAATGAAATAATAACATAAATGACCTCTCAATTCTCAACTAAAAACTGTATAAAAAGCTACATAAAAGCCCCTCCTCTTTAGGCTTCCGTAAGTCCCCTTCCCGCACCTCCCCCTTCCTGGCAATTTCTGAGCAACTAGATACAAGGTAACTTTACCCTTCAGTTATCAATTTAGTCGCCATATTAAGTTTAATTATTGCCATTTTGACAAAATATGTTGATGGTACTAACAAAAAATAAACTCCCTTTGTTTTATACCATCATAACTGCTGATGTAATTTGAAATGACTCCACTTCAAAATGTCTTAAGGCAGTTGCAAACGAGGTCACACTGTAGTAGACACATTGTTGCTCATGTTTCTTTAATTAGTAATGCTGCGCAAGGAGTTTGTAGCCTTATCATGCCATGCAGTTCTGAGCTCACTAAATAAAATATTGATAAGCTTATTTTCATAATGCAGAAGTACGAGTATTACTACAATACATGTATGAACCTGAGTTATACTCTTCACAGTCATGCATACATGTTCACATTTGTTGAACAAGCAAATTACTGTATGAACAATTAGAATTGTTGAAACAATGAAATATTTCTATTTTTCAACAAGAAAGTTTCAGACATGTTAGAAATGTTATAGATCAAATGTGAGCTATGGATATGAAGTAGGGACATGTGAGTATTCAATGTAATGTCGCTCAATAGGTACCTGGAAGATGTTATCGTAAAATGATATATTTTCCCAAAGAATTTACATGTAGGTTCAAATGCATCGATGAAAATAAAGAGTTGCTTTTTAAGTTTTGCAGTACCTGGTCCAACTTCCAGTGACATTCGTAAGAAATTTCCCGTAGAAGACTGGAGCAAATATGCCTGGAGTGCTTGATGGCGCCTTGCCAAAGATTAATTAATATTTTTAAAGTTATTAATTCTCTCCACTAGCCTTTCAAAGTAATTGTGCTTTGCCTCAAATCGCATGGCCCAATTCCTCACTAATGGTCCTCTTCTGCAAATTAAAATATTGTTCAAGCAGCCACTTATTTGTGTTGTAATTGCTATTAATTCGTTATGATAATTATTTTGTGTAGACATATATCACGAAACTATGTTTCCATTCCTAAGGACAATGCAACTTTCTAACTTACCAGTAACCTTAACATAACCTTTTATGAAATACATGTTATTTTTATCAATATTACTCTCATTGAGACCAGCTGAATTTTAAACCAAAAGCTACTTTTATTCCTACACTGTATGACGTAACTGTATATTTCAACAATCGACCTAATAATCCTAATTTGAACTATCTTAATTTATTGCTAATTAGTTACAAAATATTTCACTTGTTTTTTTCTGCATCAATTGTTAATCTGTATATTCTTACCTCCCAATTTGCCTTGGATAGTGGACCATATAGTGCTGCTTTGGGATCATTCTTCTTTCATGAAGTTCACTGAATTCAGCGAGGTAATCTTCAGTAAGAACTGCAAGATATGCTGCGAACTAACACTTGTTCTTGGAGCAAAAACAATCTCTTCCACTTTAAGTAACCTGAGAAAGTTTTCCCAGTGTTTATCATCAGCAGGAATAAGGTCCCCAGTAAGGAGAGGAAGCATTCGTGCGAAGCACCACATCTGCGAGGCTAATTAAAACAAGCACAAGAGGGATACTTACTAAATTATTTTCTCATGGGTTTGCGCAGTGAGATTCCCTCACTTTTTATGTATTTTGATGTCGTCAATTAACAATCAAAGTTTGTTCAAACACTCACTATGAAAATTAATGCCACAGACAAAATCACACAGACATTGTATGTACACATGTAAGACCTTTAACACGTATTGCCTCTTTCCAGAAAATATCCAAAATCCTCCCTCACCACACAGTCAGGATTTGATATTCCTGGGGATGGGTGGGTGGTTCTTGAAGGCCAAAAATTTTAGAAAATGTATGATGCTCAATTGGGATTATTCCAGAGGGGTGGGGGTCTTAAAATCCCTTCCATGGGGGAGGTATGGATAATTTATGGAACTACACATTTGTTTAACAAATTGATGTCAGTTTTTCATGCGTCTGTCCTGCTATTGATCATGAATTTCATCATAACATAGTCAAAGTAGCTGTGGATCCACGAGGCGATAGCAAAGTGGATCCTCAGACTACTTTGACAATGTTATGACGAAATTCATTGTCAATAACAGGTCAGACGCATTAAAAACTGACATCAATTTGTTTTTTACGATAAAAAATTGTCAAATTGTCCGCTCTCCCCCATTGAAACATCGCACAAATTATAAATTCATGTGTCTGTCCACTTATTGACGATAAAAAATAGCCAATGAGCATGCGAGAATTTCTGCAGTTATCGTAAAAATAATAATTGATCAAATAAATTCTAAAAGCTATTTTTTTGTTTCTTTGTCAGTCTGATTCAGAAAAGAAACCTTAAAAGAAAACAAGTGCAACAAAATTGGCAAGGTAGCCTTAAACATACCTGACTGACTTAAACTGGGAGAATCAGAAGATAAGGCCTGCTGCGTTATAGCACTTGGCTTATTGCATGCATCAACTATAGGATAACTGAAAGCAGCCATTCTTCTGTTGAGGATGTCAAGTGTGAAGTACTTTTCCACTGAAATAAACTTTTGCAGCAACAACTTAATCTCAAGGGGCAGCACCCCTTCAAGTTGGTCGTGCATGACATCAAGGTCAAGTCTATCTACCACATGGAAAAAAACGGGACCGATAAAGAAGGGACAACTTTTTTACTCCATAATTTGTAGATAAAGTTTTATCATTTTCTACCAGCTGGCAGTGTCTCTTGTGGCCTGCTCTTGTTCGCAGTTGATACTGGTTCTCAGTGAACTGTATTGAACATAAGTGTATAATTAGGTGTAAGTATATATTATACAATTCAGTTTAAACTTATCCTACAATTTCACCTTATCATACGTTATTAATTATTCATAATTTGCAAAACAACAAAAATACCCTTTGCATGGGTTTGATAGTGAAATGACAGAAATGGACATCATTTTGAAAGAAGCATTTACTACAAATTATCCTGGAATTGATGGCAAGTATAATGTCATAATGTAATAGGTACCTTTGTTTGAATATCATTGTTTGTACCCATACAGACTCTGCAAACTCTAAAGGTATTAAACCTTCTATAAATCCACCAATACAATGTGCCCCAAGGTTGTCTGAAGCAAAGGGTCCAATGCTTCCCCTAAAGATGTTATCTTGCTCATCTATTTTGATCTTTACACCAATTTCCTGCAGAACAGATGATACTTTAATAATATACACGTATGAAAAACCTTTCTTATGCAGCTGCATGCATATGAATCATGACATATTAAATCATAGTTACTTAAACATATATTTTAAATAAATGGTTTCATTTAACAGGCAGTGAAAAGCTAAAACTTCCACAGTGACTACAAATCAACTGCTAATGGCCAAGCTACCCTCAAGCTATAACCATCAAATTATACTGCTCTAATTGCCAGAGAGTATGATACGACCTTGCACATGACTCAAAGGTAGTCAGAGGGCCACTAACTAAAGTTAACAACTCAGATTGCTCCTTTTTCAAAAAATATTTTTAAGTATCACATTAGGTATTGCCCTGATTGAATCTGATTAAACCACTGTGATGGCTTGCAAAAGTAAAACAAAACTTGACTCTCGAAAAACCTCTTGTAATTACAACAGGTTTGCAAAAAAGCATTAAGGAATTCTTGTCCAACTGAAATACCCAACAGAAACTGAAACCTTTTCATTTTCAATTCTTTCTGCATTTTGCTTTTATTTAATAAAATCATTTCTGGTTATCATTTTAGACATTCAGCGAATCTCTTATTAGTAAAGTTTGCTCAGGAAAATACCAGAGAATATTGTTCCACAGTCTTTTATGTACAGACCTCGCCGCGCTCAAGTAATACTTACTTTAAAACTACTGAGTCTTGCCTAAAAGGCTACTTTTGGAATTTTGAAATGCTACTCACAGACTCAAGAAGACTTATATCCTGCATAAATGGTTGAAGTATTTTGTTCATTCCATAAGTGTTTATGTAAGGAACTGGACAAAGTGCCACCAGCTGTATCATGTTTATTGCTGAGCGGAACTGTGGACGAAGATTTCCAAGGGTGAAGTAGAATGCCCCTATAAAATCAACAATAGTATAACTGATAGTGGATAAAATATAAAAAAAAAAAAAGCAAAAATTTATCTGTAGATACTCTCTTAGGTGTGTTTTTTTACTTACAACATATATGGTATTTTTGATAGCTTTTATTGATCGGCATGACGTTTTAACAATATGCAAATTTCGCTTTGAAGCCATTTTCATACCCAAGAAATATAATGTCCTTTGTTTGACTAACAATGCTTCACATAAAGAAACTTATGGGAATGCATAACAAAGAGACATATACGCGCGCGTATTGACATACGCGTATACGCAAAATACGCATGATTCGCGTATGCGTAGTTCGCTTATATATGAGCTGCACTGTAACTTCAATGACTTTCATGCACGGTTATCTTTAGAAATAACAAGTCATTGAAGACAAAAATTGTGTCCTTCATGAAGACTTTTATTACAGTTTAGAAATTTATTTATCATTCAAGTACCTATTTTATGCTTCTTTGTCTTGGATCCAAGAGGATTAGTAACTTGAAAGTCATCATAGTAGCAGTGCAGAATAAGAGCCTGTGGGTCTTGCCCAAACAGCAAATGTCTTTTAAAATCTTCACCATCACAAAAATCTCTCAGAAGACCATCTGTACTATTGTGGGGTTTTCTTACCTAAAGGGTAAGAAATATAAAAAACAAATTATCATCATAAACACGTTGAAACTGAAATACTCTTGCTGGCAACTAAATCTGAAAACTCAGGAGCCAGCTGGCCCCAAGGTTCTTTCTTGAAAGTCGAGCCGTGGCTCGCCTTTGACAACAAGTAACTAAAGCTTGCGTCATCGGGAGTGAATGTTTTGTAGCTTGGTGTGAGTTGTGGTAAGAAAACAAATCTTCCACGTAGCTCGGCTAATGGCTATGATGACCTTAGCCTGTGGTCAGAAAATAAATTTTCCAATTTGTAGTTCGGCCAATTTGTTGTGGCCATAAGTGGTTGTCAGAAAACAAACTTTCAATTTGAGCAATGTAAAACAAATAGAAATCACTTTGCAACGCGCTGTCTTGCAAGGTCGCTGGTTAAAAAAAGAGTAAGTTAATACTTAATTAATTAAAAACACTTTTACCGCAGGCTATCTATTTACATGGCTAGTTCAACTTCATGTGCAGATCATTATCTGTCATTCAAGCAAAATTATTTTCTATTGAGCCATTTGAACGCCACCAAAGTAGACCAAACGTGCAAAGTATGGGCCTCAACCTACTGCTCTAACCTTTGATCACTACTAGTTAATATTAATATTCATTGGTCAATTATTGACTAATTACCTCTGCAAGTATATCTGGCTGATTAAGTAAACCTTGGAGGGTTTTCAATATTGGAATATATTGAAATCTTTCCTTGACAATCCTTAATTTTTGACAACCTCTGATAGTACGGTATTCAGTGTGCTGACTCAAGACTATCTTCTGTGGCTCCTAGACAATATAGTTTTTTAAACAAAGAATATACATGTATTAGTCTAAAGTGAGACGCGAGGACAGAAAAGAGGTAAAATGCCTATCACAAGGGAACAGGTCCATCACAACCTCATTACATAAAATATACTTCTAGCCCATTAATTAACTCTACACACATACAGCATTCTTTTTGTGTTTGGAGGATTATAAATGCTATGAGTCGACACAACAGACTCTTGGCGAATAAGTCTAGCTCTATGTCTACCTCATTTGATGTTGACTTATGTCCCACAGGGGATAAAGAGAATTAAGAAGTAAGTATGTTGGTGAACATGTTGATGGTTACCACTTCTGGCCGCCAGCTTGTTGGTCGTTACATAACATATATATCAGCCAATGTCATGAAGTGTCAGTCAACATGTTGATCAAGAGATATTTTAACAGACACTCAAGTGACTCAACTGGATCCTAAGTTATGTAATCAGTTTGCCTGGGATCATCCCAGGCAAACTGATTGCATACGTAGGATATAATTACACTCTCGCTTACATGTACAATCTGAAAACTTGAGCAGAGTTAGAATCATTTTTCCCTCCATAATTATTGATCAGAGCAATTGTGAAAGAAACAATATAAAATCAATGATGCTATGGATTGGATAGAGACATTCAACTGACTGAATAGCTTGAAAGTGAGTTTAAATAACTTACTAAATGATGAACTTACCACTAAATCGAAGTTTTCCAGAAAGTACTTGACCTGAAGATATTCATTTGACAGTGGTTCCTTGGCCCTTGAAAAGACGCATGGTTCTTCGAGTATATCACCTAAACCATCCACGGCCTCAATTTCTGTGTTATTGTTCGCCAAACACTTCCTTATTTTATCCTTGAGGCACTGTACGCTGCTTTCAACAACATCCTGCGTGTTTGCAAGAATTACATCAATAGTTTGTTGGCTGAGTTGGTTTTCTTTAGTTTTTAAAATAAACGAGGTTAAAAACTTCGTGACGTCACCGATGTAGTTCTCGGCTCCTTGCTCTTCATCACTCTTGCTCACCGTCATCGTCAATTTCATAATCGCCAACTTCGGTGTCAGCGTCTTCAGGATGTTCGGCTAGTGCTTTCTTTGCCCGCTCTCTTCTGATGTGGGTCTTAAAGGAAGCTAATTTGCGAAATGATTGCCCACAATCACCGCATGTTATGGCGAAATTAGGTTCGTGACTATGTATAAATTTGATGTGGCTAAGAAGCTTCTTAAAAGAATGCCCTAGAAAACCAGAGCAAAACGTACACGAATACATCAAAGTCGCCTTCACATAAGCATCCCGTGAAGTTCACTGCCGACAAGACGCGAACCCGTGCATTCATTCGCGCATTCTGTAAATTTTAGCGCGAAATCGAAGCAACGTCATGGTTTCGTCACGAAGCATATCACTCACATGACGATTAAAACAAACATCACATGGCTTTTCAAGCCAATGGATCGCGCAGAAAAGCGCGCTAAACGATAAATAATACTGCTAAATCGTTGAACAGTAACCAGTTCGGTCTCTTTTTGCGCCTAACTTTCAAGCTGCGAAGGTCACGATCTGCCATCCGTTTGTATCCTCTTTTATCGCTTTCAACTAGCAAGGAGCTATGGAACACAAATCAGTTGATGAGCTAAGGTCATGGCTGAATGACAACAGCATCTGCATTTCATGGTAAGTGAACACAGAACAGCTTGAGCGTAACAGTGCATTGTTTGTCGATTAGTGTTTTGTGTAGCCTAAGTGACCTTTGCTGCCCCGATGCCAATATTATTCTGTTAAGTGTTATAATCGTTTTATAAGGAGTACGACGCAACTCTGTCATCGTTCAAGCTTCAGTTCATGAAGCACGATTCTTTTGTTAAGTTCTTAGCAGCAGAAGAACCAGAAACGAGTTCCATTATGCTTAAGTTGATTTGCATAAACGTGGTATCAAGCGGCGGGAAAACTGCTGATTTTAGTAATCTCGTTAACCCCAGAGTAGGAAACTTACTCTAAGCTTTACTGTATTCGCAGAAAACATGATAGACGGGGAAGCACTCATGTGCCTTACTGAAAGGGCTTGCGAAGAACTCATACCAGTCATGGGGCACAGGATGAAATTTCTAAAGCTGTTGACAAAAGAAAAAAGCTCAAATGACTCCGGGCATACGCGCACGCCCACTGCAATTTCGCCTGAAGACCCCGCCAATGTTGAAGAGCAAACAAAGGAACCCCAGGCTTTGCAAAATCAGAGGTATATACATGTAACTCAAGAGAAAATTTATTACGTTCGTGTGAGTGAACTTCACTTTTTTTGATCCAAAAACAACAATTTATTTCAGTATAATTCCCATATGAGTACATGGTATTACCTAAAATATAATACAAGTAAAAAAAAAAGAAAAGACAAATAAATAAATAAACAAAATTAAAAAATGTAACTAAAATACAACAATTTTTGATTAAGGTGGCTCAAAACAGTTTCCAAGACTTAGATTTTGATGGGTCGTTATAAGCTCTCTTTATCACTTGATGCTACAATCATGGTATCAAAAAACTGCCCAATCATTGGTGAACACGTAGGCATCATTTTCGTGATGCAATAGGCTACCATAGCAACAGTATGACCTGCTAAAAACACCCCTAATCACATCTTTAGGGGCTTGTAATTGAAAAACAGCACGGTGAAATTTTCTTATATTATCAACTTTTGATAAGCATAACGAGATGCAACTTTTAGCAAAGTTTAAAAAAATTCTTGTAGGTAGGGTTCAGAGCCACCTTAAATTTTCGAAAATTTAAAAAATGACAGGGAGTTATTTTCAGATAAGTTCAATACATGTATATTTAGATTTCATGTTTTAAAGAGGTTGGTTGCTTTTAGCATAATGTTCAGTTCCAGAAAATATCCATACCCCTCCCACAGAAGGGATTTGAATTTCCTGGGGGGTGGGGGGTTCTGCAAGACCAAAAAATTGAAAATGTATGAAGCTCAATCGGAATTTCCAGAGGGGTGGGGAACTTAGAAAAATTCCCAGGTCCTTTGATATTTGTATACATTGTTTTGCAATGCTGACTTCTGGTTGATATTCATTTAGGTCGGTTATTTCTTTTAGAGGTAACCACCCAAGTTCATTTCTACAGGCTGCATTTGAATTTCTTTATTAACACCTAGAACTTGTTTACAGAAATATAGATGCGTTTTTCAATTATGTCTTTCTCCCACGAGTTATAATCATCTTTGTCATAAATGCTCCAAACCTCAGAGCCATACATGAGAATTGGAAGATATAAGGAATAAAATATTGTTGATAACTTCCACTGGCAATTTAAAAAAATCAAGGTAACGACGAGTTACAAAAATTCATCTTTTAGTTTTCGCCTTTAAGATCGCTTTGTTCCGTTTGTTCGCTAATTTCAATTTTATCTTCATTGATGTAAAAAAGATGTTGCGTATACAATCATAAAAAAAACACTTCACATTGACTGGCATTTAATGCCAAAGTTAATGAACCGCCTCTTTTAAACTAAACTCTGGAAAGCCATTTTAAGCTAACTTAGAGAAAAATCTTTCTGACTCAGCTGGAACCTTGATCTTATGCTTTTACAGTGCCGTACAACAGCTGTTGAGTAGGGTGGCATTATTAGCCGCTTTTAACCAACAACTCACTCGAGTGTAACTCAACGCTTGTCAGTGAGGGCTGTAAGGCCTTAATACAAGGTGTATAAATTTATCTTGATGCAGATGCTGTTGTCATGTTAGGTGGTTATATCTTATTATGCCGCCTTTTCCTGACACCCCATTTGAGTGAATACATCAAGTATGCCGCTCATCAAAGGGGACATGTATAAATTTATACTTCATGAATTTCAGAAAGAAGAAATCGTCTAGACATTCACTGGAAAGTAGAAGGAGACAGCGTTTAGCACGGAACAAACGAAAAAGGGAAGAAAAAAGGCTCTTGAAACAAGGACTAACTGCAGTTATTCAAGACCTCCAAGAGGAGAATGAATCCCTCACCAAAACGTTTAATATAGAAGCAACTATAAAAGAAAAATATTTTGAGATGTGGAGAGCATCTGAAAAGGAGAAAGATAAGATTAAAAATTCTCAGTTGACTTTTCGAGGCTGCCATCAAAGCATTTCCAAGGAGCAAATTGCTGATAAGTGTAGAGAAATTTTGAAAATAGATCCCTCTTTGCTGGAAGATGTTGAAGGTACTCCTGTTGAACTTGGTAAAGGAAGGTTTCGTACTGTCTTCCTGAAACAATTTAGATCGTCTCCAGTAGCTGTTAAGTATTTTGAAACCTCGGTTGTAGCAAAACTGGTTGAAAAAGAGGCATCATATTTACAGCAGTGTTGCCATAATAATCTTCCATTAATATATAGGATGAACAATAATAGCAGACCATTTTTCATCGTGACTCAGTTTTATGGTGACACAAGTTTTAAACCAGTGACATTGAAAAGTGCAATGAAACAAGAAGCAGAGGTGTCAATCAGAGGTTTAGAAAACTGGTTCCATATTTTAACACAGCTGAGTGACTACCTTAATTACCTACACAATAAGCAAATAATTCACAATGACTTAAAGAATGATAATGTAGTTATTACATGCAGTTCCAAGAGCTTTTTCTCACCAATACTTATTGATTTTGGAAAGGCTTGTTTAATTTCTGAAGCAAGGAAAAAAATCCTAACAGAGGAAGAAAAGGCTAAGTACTATAGGGAACATTGTCATATTGCACCTGAGGTTATTGAAGGATCTCATGCTCCATCAGTTATGAGTGACATGTATTCCTATGGGGTAATGATAGCAAGTATTTATAAGTATACCAAGTGTCGTCCATTAAAAGAACTAGCAAAAAATTGTCTCAAGCCTGTTTCAAGTAGGTGCACTTCATCAGAGCTCCATAGTATTATTTTAAGTTTCCCTGTAGAGTAGTTTGGCTCAGTTACCGACCACACATGTGCACTCCTTATTTTATTATGAATCTACTTGTAAGGGAACACATTTAAAGGGAGCACTTTTTCAACAGTTAATTTGAACTGCACCATTAATAGTAGCTAGAAATGTGCAGTTTATGAGTATATGTCACAGTACGTGTCCTAGTTTATAGTTACAGTTTTTTCTTAAGTTTTTGCTGCTAATAATATTATCATTGTTGTATTACCTATAATAATAAAACGTCAATACCATGAATTTAAGTCAATTTTAATGAATAAACTTACAAACCAAAAGCAGGTAGGTGACTTATACCCTCTTACTCTTGTTTAAGGAAGCGACCAGCTGCCAGCACAGCCCAAGTGAGCACTGAAACTGTTGTTTTTAATGCAAAACTCCCTTGGCCTGCGAAAATTGATTTGCCCACTAATCATAGACCAGAGGTGGCAAAACTTTTGCAGGAAAAGGATGGCTCAAAACTTACAAGGAAAATTAGGAAAAGCTTCATTTCCCGAATATATGAGCACTTTTCAAGATTCACCCTTTAAGTAGAAAGTTTTTAAATCCACTTATATAGTGAATGGTACCTTTAGCCTAATTCTCTTAACAATGGCTAAAGGCTTTTATCCCCTTTTCTGCCTTTATTCTCAGGGCAGTTAAATAGAGATTATTTCTTCATTTCCTTTGTGTATTATTTTTTATTTCCCTCTAATTAAATTTGTCTTGACAATAATAAAGAAGCTTTGGGAGAGAAGAAAAGCGGTTTCACTGAACCTGCTTATTAAAAGTACCCCACTCGCTTGACTGAGGCTTGATATAAGGCTTAATGGTCCAGTCAATAATTTTCCAAACCAAATGACAACTAGTCCAGTAAACAAACTGACCACATTTTTTAATGGTCTTTACTCTTACAGACCATAGAAATAATGTCAAAGTGTTCACAACTGAAGTAAAACAGGCAAATGGTTTTATTGCCAGTCAAGAGTAAATTTTATTGGACAAAATAAACCATGGGTAATTAAATTTTACTCCAATTTTTTTAATTTTAATGGTGTTGTTTCAGGTATCCAAAAAAAAATCAGCCGCTAGAAATGTTGCAGCTCATTGTAAAGACGTATCCATTCCTCAGGGACAAATCTGTTGGAACTGGATATGTAAGTTCAGTATAGCAAGCTATAGTTAGGAAGGTAATATTCATTAAAACTAGTGAGAGAATCTCAGATAGTGCAGAGTGCAATTTACGGCTCTGATACAGTAGTCACATAGGTCCTCACCCATGCCGTTCTCTCCCTTTGTAGTGAACTTGCTTTTCCCCTTGCAAAATATGAGCGGACAAAAACTTGATGAGACATTATCTCAGCATTGTGTATGTTTCATGTTTATATTTTCTTTCAAGGCCCAAAAAACATATATGTAGCATTGTCATGTTGTCGTGAAATCAGCGTAAGTATGACACATGTTGCTTAGTGCACTCGAGTACCTACCACACTTAGCCCCCCTTCCTGTAAGGCTAATTGCTTAATTGAAATTAATTAATTAATTAGGCAAACATTAAAGTTTACAACTTATGGCATTTTTGAATTATGGCTTAGTACATTAGTGCCTTAGCGAACAGCAGCCTCCTAAACCATTCCAATAGTGCACTCTGCACTAAAGAGCTTAATTAAGGATGTCAATTTTTATCATCGGAATAAACAAAAACAATGTCAGGTAGGTCACATCTCTTAAGTAGTCAGTTGAAAAGCTCTTACCTGTTACTGGTAAATGCAAAAGCATATTATTAACTTTAAAACCCAAATTTCAGGACCCCTGGTTTGCCCAGCTTTATGAGAAGTTCAGGAATGAGTGGAAATCCATTACTGACTACCCTGAAGTTATCCTTCACAAGAGGAGAAAAACTAAGGGGTCTGAAGTACAACCTGTAGCACTGAAGTTGAGAAGGGGTGGAATCAACTGGGAGCCACCATTTCCAGAAGGGGAAGATGAGCTGTCCATGAAAAGACACAAGGAGTGGTTACAGAATGAGTAGATGCGGACAGAACCAGACGTGAAGAAAGTGGAAGACCGCATGGCACTCATATTCCCAGACAGAACAAAACTGATGAACAAAAAAGTACCACTTACTGAAGTGAGAGCAGAGTACCCGGCCTTATTTAATTTCAAGCAGGTATTACATGCGTGTAATATGTGATTTGGGAGGAAATTAACAAGTAATAACAGTGTAATTATTTATCATGTTAAATAACTTAAATTTTCCAAGTTGGAGGTTTTGGTTACAATATTAGAACCAATGGGAAGTTGATACAGTCATTGCAATACATTACACCATCAACAGCCTTACTAGATTACAATTATAATTTCACATTGTCATGCCAGTACACTGTAAATTCAAAAGATCTGTTTCAGCCCCAAAGTGCCGATTCAGCTCTATGGCCCCTGGGGCTGATTTGACCCCTCGAGGGGCCATTTTGTCAATTTGGTCTATATCGACCCCAATAAAAACCCTTTCTGTCCCACCAAAAACTGATTTGGCTCACGGTGTACAATAATTCAGCCCCTTGGTGCGTATCAGCCCCTGTCACTAGAGCCGTTTTGACTCAAACTGGTAGACCTATTTCCGTTCAAGTCTAGTTGGCTCCAATTGAGGGCCATCTAAGCTCCTATTAATGGAGCCGTTTTGACATCGCAAAGCAGAGCCATTTTGCTTCCACCAAAACTGCCCCAACCAGTAGAGCCATTTTGACTCTGACTGATACAACCATTTCCATTTTATCCAAGATGGGCCCAATTAAGGGTAGGTTCTGCTCCTATTCATAGAGCCTTTTGAATTACTGGAATGTAATGTAAACCAAAAAGTGACCGGGAGAAAATCAAGTCTTCTTTGAACATGTATTTAATTTTGTGGAAAAATTTATTTTATAATTTCCACCTCACACTTATGGTGCTTGATTACCGTTATAGTTAGCTGCATGAAGAGTTAAAGAGCCATTCAGATACATGTAATGCTACAGAAAGGTTTAGATTCCCAAGCAACCAGTTAATCAATCAATCAATCAATCAATCAATCTATCTATCAATCTGTCACTCACTCAATCAGTCAATTAATAAGCTTATTTCCACGAAAACGTGACCAGACGGTCATTTCGCAATCGGCTTTGCAGACCTTTGCAATCATCCAATTAAAATGTCTTCCAGGAAGTCTGCCACAAGGTTGTCTTTATTCTTATGTTGCCTTACATGTGACCCTGGGAGGGGTACTCCCAGAAAAAAAAATTGGTGGGGGTGTGCGGTGAACTTCTTGAAACCCTCACCCTATTTCAGATCCAACCCAAAATTTGATGCCCTATGGCTCAGACCCCTAAAGTCCGTTACGATAGGTACAAGTACACCCTTCTCGATGTTGGTAGTCTTAATTGTAATGATAAAGAAGTACTTTCTTCTAAAAACACTCCCAATTCAATACCAGAGTGCACAAACCATACTCTATTTCAAACCAGAATGGCTCAAAAACCATACCCTTTGGTGCCCCACATACCTATATAGCCCATGTAAGGGAGTACCCCTGGGATGTTTTGTGTGAGTATTGGGTAACCGAACTATTCAGTAGGTCATCCAAGGTCGCTATGTTGAATGGCGCTTTCAAGGTTTTATTTCAGACCCCCTAAAACCCGGCACGTGACAAGCCGTTGCGGAACGTACACGATTTTGATGGTCTAAATACAACGATAAAGAAGTAGCTTCTTCAAAAAACACTCCCATTTCAAGACCAGAGTGCACAAACCATACTCTATTTCAAACCAGAATGGCTCAAAAACTATACCCTTTGGCGCCGATTATACCTATATAGCCCATATAAGGGAATACCCCCGGGTTACGTGGACACCAAATTGACAGTAACTATTGGGTTATTCAAGGTCGCTATGTTGAATGGTGCTTTTAACTACAAATGGGAAATGATAGACAGCCACGATAGGTTGTCCAACAGAAGCAAAGATAGTTGTAGTCGTAAACCTCTCATTGGTGTCCATGATTGTGTACTCCAGCCTGCCTTTTGTCCATTTGTGGTAGAAAGGCTGCATCTCCCCTAGCGCCCTTTCAATCGCCGTGCTTATGATCAAGGAAACATACAGTGACCGCTTAAAGATGGAGTACTTTGCCAAATCGTTTTCTAAAGATGAAGTCAAGTCATGGCTGGAGGCAAACGGGTTTTCAACAGCAACCACCGAAAGGATATCAGGTAAGTAGTACTTGAGTCGACATGCTTTCGCAATTACAACTGAACCGGAGTTGAAGCCCATGTCATTCCCCGTGCTCCTGTTCAATTAGTCAATCTTTTTTTTAGATTTGATTTATTATGATCTACTTGATGGAGGTGACATAGTTGCAGTATGTGAGGATGACAAAGAATGTTGCTTATATTTCCCGGAGTTCAAGGAACGATCAAGATTCAAGGGTCTTGTCACAGTTGTCAAGGCAGAAACAGAGGAAAATCAGGCAAGAACATTTACAGCTTTGTGATTATCATTTTCCCGCGAAAGAGTCTGGATACAAACCTACGTCACTCCCAGAAATCTTTGAGAGCGCTCTTCCAAAACGCGCATGTCAAATCTTTAGGCGGGAGGCTTCCAACGGAAAATTTAGTCACTGCGAATTCTTAGTTTGATTTTCACTAGCCTTGGCGATTTTACTGCGAAGGAAAGTCATTTTGTGGAATGCCGATTCCCTTGTCTTAATAATTGGCGCCACTTGTATCTTAAAGGGGACAATTGATTGCATCGCCGTTTTATAATTTACGACTTAAGCTTAAGCTTACTTGCGGATCGTTTAAACTTATTACCACAACCATCTCGTTTGTAACATTCTTGTACATTTACTTTCAGGTGAGCCTTTCCATTGTAGGTTCGAATTCTACACGCAACGTATCGCCCATATGTACCGAGGGGAATGTAGCATCTAGATCTGATAGCAGTGCTGATGGTTCTTCTAACTCGGGATTATTGGTAAGCTACCACTACAGTTTACTGTTCTTGGCTTGCACTGTCACGAAACAAAAAAATAACTCGAAAACCATTCAGTGGAGAAAGTGAGGAAATTGTGATGTTATAGGGTATAGGTAAAGAAGACACTTCTCCAAGTTTTTAGTCTGCGTTTTCCTAGACTTCAGATATTCGTCGTAATATTTTGCACAAATTTACAGAGCCCAGTATGAAGCCGCCGCCATGTTGTAAACATCTGGAACTTACTTTGTCTATCTAGGCGACCGATTATCTGTACTGAACAAACAAACATTGACATAAGCAATTTTCCGAATACTTTAACTTCTGAATAGGCTAAAAGTCACGAGATAAGTATATATTTTTCCGACAAACGCGTTCGTAGCTTTATGTCACGCACCGCCATAACTCTAAAATTCAAAATGCGCTGGTTTCCAGACGAAGCACGCTACTAAGCTGAAAAGTTGAAAACAGATATAAATTTAGCCCCTCTTATGCCTGATGAGGATAAAAACTTTGGTGGCTCTTTAGTTCAGATTTTAGAAAATGATGACGTCACGTGCAAGCCAAGGATTGTCATTTGCATTAGATTCTCCTAACATGCTCCAGCTTAAGTTCATCATTGTTATTTGTTCCTAAAAACAAATCTATAGCTGTGCATTATTGAGAATAAATCACCCAAAAGAAGGGGAAGTTCGATAACTCATTGTGTATCTGTGTTAGGTTGGAGATGGAGCACAGGAAGATGGGGAAGATGAGGAGGAATTACATGTAACCCTGATTTCCTCTACGTCAAGATCCCAGAACAAAAGAAATCCGAAAGAAACCCCACTACGTTCAAAAAAGGTCAGTGTTTTTTTTTTTTATTGCGATATTAATTTATTAGTACTAAGTTTTATGTCAAGCTACCCTATCTTTAAGCAACAGCTGCCAACATGTTGCAATAATATTATCATTATCATTATTAATCATTTTATATATTGTTTGGCTGCTATGCGGTACTGTGATCAAGGTATATGCCAGTTAGGTGTGAAGCTTTTTGCTGAGGAATCCTTTCTGTTAGGCATTGATTGATCACTTACCAGAAGATGCAATGTTTCAAATGGTCAATTTCTGTTTCTTTTCCCTTGCTCTGCAGTACTGTTTCAAGGTATATGCCCGTTAGGTGCGAAGCTTTTTGCTGAGGAATCCTTTCTGTTAGGCATTGATTGATCACTTACCAGTAGATGCAATACTTCAAATGATCAATTTCTGTTTTTTTTTTTCCTTGCTCTGTGGTACTGTGATCAAGGTATATGCCAGCTAGGTGCGAAGCTTTTTGCTGAGGAATCCTTTCTGTTAGGCATTGATTGATCACTTACCAGTAGATGCAATGCTTCAAATGATCAACTTCTGTTTTTTTTTTCCTTGCTCTGTGGTACTGGGATCAAGGTATATGCCAGCTAGGTGCGAAGCTTAAGCTTTTTGCTGAGGAATCCTTTCTGTTAGGCATTGATTGGTCACTTACCAGTAGAAGCAATGCTCCAAATTATCAATTTCTATTTTTTTTTTTCCTTGCCATGCGTTACTTTGGTCAAGATTATATATCAGGTGTGTGAGCAAATTTAGCTTTATTCTGAAGTATACTGTCAACCTCTTTTCTGGGAAGAAATAAGTTATTACTCTAGACCTCCAACACGTTGAAATTAAATATACTTCTTCTAGTGCAAGAACTATTCAGTTAGCAAAAACTAAAGCAATAACTCATTTTTGGACCTACACAACAGCCTTTTCGGGGCGCCATTTAATGTCATGCAACGCAAAAGCTTGGAAATTCAAATGTGCTCTATTACAAAACAAAGAACCCTGTTGAGCTAAAACATTGTAAAACGTCAAGTTCCTAAAGGGCCTTATATCTGATAAAACTAAAACCGAGAATTATCGATTATCGGCAATTTAGTCATTATCATGAGTCTTCACTGAAAAAAATGAAAAGATACGTCTTTAGTAAACTTGCCAACAGCTAGGCAAATAGTAGTAAGTATTTTATTTGGACATTGGATAGAGTAATAGCCTGTGGCAAACAAACTAAATAAAATGTCTGTAACTATGCCATGTGAGGGTCTTTAACAGCGATAGATATCAATGACCCAGCAGCCACCAGTATCTCTATATTCGGCTTCCAATATTTCGTCATTATGTTATACAAATATGTAAGTATTTTACATGTAGTTTAATTTGGTAAATTATATGTAGTCAGGTGACTCATCTTTGTGTTTTTTTTTTTTAAATTATTTTTATTTTTACAGAGAACTGCTGCCCATGAACTAACCATATTTGTGCAACCACAAATTGTTGGGATTGGAGAGGGGTTTGACCTTGACAAACTTTATATAGTGTGTGAAGGAACAGTGTTGTGTACTATTCCACATCAGAGCATTGTGGACAGCATTGTGGCTTTGCTGTCATCATTTTATAAATTTAACATGGTATATAAAGACAGCAAAGCCATATTGTCTTTCTTAGAGCAGGCTTTAATGGGGATTGGCAGAGTCCACAACTTGCTGAGCATCAACACCCTATTTAATGAAATTTCTGATTTGTAAATCAATTGACGTGATCAATCAATCAATCAATCAATCAATCAGCTTTATCTAAAAACAACACATCACTTCAGTTTTAAAGAGAACTGTTTCAGTTGTTGATGCTCCCTGCCATGTTTGTGCAACAACAAATTTCTACCACAGTAAAAGGGTTTGACTTTGACAAACTTTATATCGTGTGCGAAAGAATAGTGTTGTGTAGTATTCCACACCAGAGCATTGTGGACAGCATCGTGGCTTTGCTGTCATCATTTTATATATTTAAGGGGTAAGTATCACAGGATTTGGGGTGATTTCATAACCCAAAAACCCTTTAACAGGAACCTGAAAGCAATGGCTAACGTTTGTTATAATAACCTCCCTAGAGTATTAAAATTGTTGCCGAGTGTCTTTGACCATAGATTGACTAAGTCAGAATGGATTACAACTTGAAAAATCTTAGGCTAATGTTTTTCAAGTTCTCACATTTTTCCTCCAATTATGTGCTATAACAACTCATGCTTTGTCACTCTTTCAGTCGATTTCCTTCTCTTGGTGTTCTGGTAACATTTTGTTCCTAAGTTAAGGCATTATAGCACAATTTTGACCCAGTTAGATCAAATTCCCCATGATACTTCCCCTTTAACATGGTATATAAAGACAGCAAAGCTATATTGTCGTTCTCAGAGTAGGCATTAAAGGGCATTGGCAGAGGCCACACTTTGGTGAGCGTCAACACCATCTTTTCTGAGTTGTAATCACTTGTATATTACTGAATTTAAGGAGATAAATATAATCTATCAAGCAAGTTTCATAAAGGTCCGATTCAAACTCTAGCATATATAAATTGCAATTTTTGTAAAGAAACTTATGGCATGCTGGCAGTGAATAGAGTCTTTCAGTAGCTGTTTTATCCACAGTCATTTTGTGTTCCGTTTAGTTTACCAACAATGTTAGTGAGAAAATAAAATATTTTTATTTTCTTCACAAAACGTGTCTACTGTGTATATATTTATTACCAATGCCTGTTGTGGTTCTTAGACAGTTTAAACTTTTTTTTTTTATTTAAGCTGATTAGGGTGTCATCATAAGTGTAAATCAACCACAAAATTAGAATCATTCTAGGGTAGGTGGTAGTTGATTTTAGCCCTCCAATAGCTGTTTTAGACTCTGTTGAGTCTAAAGCAGATCTAAAGTGAAGAGTCCTTTAGACAACATTGGTGGTGATTCGCCCTGAAAAGTGCATTCAATTTGGCATTATATGAACTAAATCAATCTCCCATTGTGGCCATTGTTTCCCCTTTATACAGGTTTGAAATGGCTCAAATGGGGCCATTTTAACAATGTTAATATCCATCTTAGTCCTTGTAAGAGGACTATTTCAAATAATTAAGGTGGAAAACAGCTCATAAAGAATGTTGTTTCAGACATAATGGTGCTAATTTAGTCATTTAGTGTACATTTGTTTTGAACATTAATTGGGCTAAATTGGCCACAAAATATGGGCCAATTTTCTTCCTTTTTGGAGGCATGAAACGGCTCAAGAAGGGCTAATTTAACCATCAAAACGCACCACTTCAACCCCTTCAAAAACCAAAGCTACCCCCCATTTTTCTGAAATAGCTCTTCTGTGTCTTCGTTTCGACTACCTTATACAGGGCTATTCCTGCCGTGTTTACTGGAGCCAAAAGAACTCTATTCCAAATGGGCTAAATCAGACCCAAAAATAGTACTGTATTTTACTCACCGAAACAGCCCCATTTTTGGGTCTAAAACAGATCTTTTTGAGTTACAGTGTAAAGGTTGACTGCATGATTTTGGTATTCTGCTCCTTTTTGTAAGGTTTGTTTTGGTTTCTTTTTTACCTGGGAGGCATTACTTTTGTAATTTTTCCGAGGCTTAATTAATACACTCTTCCTTAGTTCTTTCACTGTGGTTGGCTTATTGCATTTGTGATATTAAGCCACAGAATGTTACTATTGTATATTGTCATTCAGATCATTGCAGAATTTGAGTTGATACTGGGAGTGAAAACCAGCATTTTAGACACCTTTCCATCCAACTTCCAACTGTGAGAGAGGGTGCTGCAGGTTGTCCCCGCTGAAAATAACGTCTGCGAACCCGAGCCAGGAAACGATTTCTGTGACGTAATGACTTTTGTTTCTTCTTGGCCAATCAGATTCCATCATAGAATGAAACTCGAGTGCTCCTCGCAGGGAATACCTCACGCAGTAGTTCTGGGGCTACTTGAGTTAAACTGTGATTAGCTTAAAATTCCTACGTCACAAAGATTGTTAGTGGAAAGCGACGGCTGTCTGATCTCAAGGAAGATGAATTGGAAGAAATATATGATCTTCAAGATTGTTCAGGACGGCAAATTTTTGATATCAAAAGCCTTGTTTCGGCGATTGAGCAAGCTGCGGTTTGCAAAAGCTGCAAAGAAGGCTCTCTGCTTCTTCGCAAGGATGGAAGAATGGGATTGGCATCCCAGATGACCTTCAAATGCGTTGAATGTGGCGAAGAAACCTCCTTTAGTACTGATTACAAGACTGGACGGTTTTTCCCAGTAAATAAGAATGCTGTTTTTGCTTCCAAGTTAATTTGACGAGGTTATGTAGCATTGTCAAAGATATGTAGTTCTTTGGACATTCCTGGGCCCATGGCCAAAAGAAGTTACGAGAAGCATTCAAAACATATCAAGGATGCAGCTATTTTGGAAGCTAAGGAGAGAATGACTGCAGCTGTCAAGGAGATAAGGGAGATAAACAATTGTGAAGAAGATGACCTGGCTGACATATCCATCACCATTGATGGTACATGGATGAAGAGGAGTCATAGTTCACTTTATGGAGCTGTGTTTTCCCTTTCCTGGCAAACTGGCAAAGTCATTGACTATGAAATAAAGTCAAAATTTTGTTACAAGTGTAACTACTTAAACAAGCAGGACAAGAGACCCTTGCAGGATTACCTTCGTTGGAAAGCATCTCATCTCTGCGACATTACCCATGCATGACGGATCTGCAAATTCAATGGAAATGCGATGCACTGTTGACATTTACTCTCGATCCATTGAGCAAAACAAGCTGAGATATGTCACCATGATTTCAGATCGTGATTGCAAAAACCATGCCAGTGTTGTGGAACTGAAACCTTTCTGGTGACACTGATATCGCCAAGGAAGACTGCGTTGGTCATGTACAGAAGAGAGTAGGATGAAGGCTTCGTGATCTCAAGAATATGCACAAGGAAAGGAAGCTTGAAGATGGAAAGACTATTGGAGGGAGAGACCGTTTGACTGACACTAAACAAAGAGGGAATGGGCCATATTGTCCCACTCTGCTTCCTTAGATGAAAACCCTCAACATGACTACTGCCCAGCGGGTGAAACTTTATGGTGTGAGTGACAGCGGTATCAGGCAAAAGGAACTGATAGTTACCAACACAAGTCTCCCTTGGCCCCAGCTGTAGTGGAAGTAATCAAGCCAACTTTTGAAGCCTTATCTGCAGATGAATTGCTGGATCACTGCCTTGAAGGGGCCAATCAAAACCAAAACGAGTCCCTCAACTCTGCTGTTTGGGGCTTATGTCCAAAAGATTCATTCGTAGGCCTGAGTTCCGTGGAGACAGCATGTGCTTTGGCTGTAGCACGTTTTAATGATGGTGCACACACTACTGCAAACATCATGAGACAGTGTGACCTTAATCCAGGACGGTATGTTTCTGAAGCTGCTGACAAGGAAGGCAGTAAACGCACGTACCATGCAAGAAAAAAGTAATGCGTCGGTGCCTTGGAAGCAAGACAGCAAAGGAGGAGTGACAGAAGGCATGAGGAGGAACATAACATTGAAGAAGAGCGAGACCCTCATGTTCCTGGAGGATGTTGAGAGACATTGTCGCAAGTGAAAAGTTTCTTGATTTTCTCAAAAACACTTTTCGGGCCAAATTAGACACACCGTTTGGCAAATGTAGATGCAAAGGTTTTAAGAAACGTACCCATAAACCATACATTTTTAGAATCTGATAAATTTTCTGTGCAATGAACCTTTAAGGTGGCTCGATAGGCTTAAAATCGAAAACTTTTTGTGTTTTGATTTTGTGTTTTAAGACATCTTTGGCCATTTTACTTTCATAAAAGCTACATTTTTTCGCCAACTTGTCTATGATTTTACATCAATTTGAGAGTTTTATCCAGTTTGTGATCGGTAACCATGGAAACCAATGTTGTTTGTGCGTTGTTTTTGCCCGAAAAAGGGCGATTTTCCAGTTTGATTTCAGCCTCATTCTATCCAATGCTATATTGGAGACTGGTAACAAGTTTGCATAGATAGGTGACACTTCATTTCGATTACACGGTCTAGTTTGAGAGAGAAAACGTGCAAGCGACCGAGAGTGAGTGTTTACAATTCAGTGGTGAAATCTTTTCAGTAAAATCATGCCTCCAACGAAAGTATGCAGTCGAGAAAGGAAAAAGAGAAGATTTACTGGTAACCAGTACAAAAAGAAAAATAATACTTCAACCACAACTGTTCCAGTTCGAGAAAAATCAACCGAGGAAAGCGACGAGTCGAGTGGAGATGCCGGAGGTGTGAAATTCAAAAATTTCAAGTCGTTGCCAGCTTCAGAGCGTAAAATTGAGACGCAGACAGATGATTCTTCAGAGGAATTCAGTAAAACTGAGGGTGAAAATCTCCAAGGTTTTAGATTTGTTGATATCTGTGTCCTTGCCTCGGTATTCAAGTCGTTGCAATGCCCTTCCTGTAAACAGGGAACTCTTTCTCTCGAGGAAGATGAAGAGTCTAAAATGGGCTTAGCTTCCCTTCTTATTTTGAAGTGTACCAAAGGAAAATGTTCCCTTTCTCATTCATTTTATACTTCTGCCAAAGTGCCTAATAAACAAGCTTTCGAGGTAAACAGAAGAGCGGTTTTAGCAATGAGAAACATTGGTGTGATTCACCAAGGACTTGTAAAGTTTACGTGTGTGATGAACATGTTACCTCCCATGAATGAGAACTCGTACCGTGATGATGTGAAAGCTCTGCGAGGTGCAACCGAATCTGTTGCCAAAGAAAGCATGTCTAGAGCTGCCAACGAAGTCAAAGAGTTTTATGAGCCCAACGAAGAAAGCCTCTATGATATTGCAGTGTCAGGGGATGGAACACGGAGGAAGAGAGGGTTTTGCCATCGTATGGAGTAGTTACTGCAATGTCAACAATCACAGGCAAGGCTCTAGACTGTGAGGTAATGTCCAAAGAATGCAAGCAGTGTGTGCAGTGGATGGGGAAAGAGAGATCACCTGAATTTGAAGAGTGGTGGGAACAACATCAACATCAATGCCATGCGAATTTTGAAGGGTCCTGTGGATTAATGGATGCCACTGGATTGCTAAACATTTTTCAAAGGTCTATTGAAAAATATGAAATACGATAAGTTGAATTCCTTAGAGATGGCGACAGCAAGGCGCACAAACTCTTACTTCAAGAGGCTGTGTATGGCAATGTTGTGGTCCAAAAACTTGAATGTGTGGGCCATGTCTAGAAGCGGTTGGGTTCACGCCTACGTTCATTGAAAAGGGACTGATGAAGACTCCTTTAGAGGACGGCAAACCAGTTGGTGGCAACGGGAGGCTGACGGAAAACCGAATAGACAAACTGCAAGTGTATTTTGGAAAGGCCATCAGGCAGAACACTCACAGTATCAGAGCAATGCAGACTGCAGTCATGGCCATTTGGTATCATAGTAAATCAAGCAATGACAACCCAGATCATGGCCTATGCCCAGAGGGAGAGAATTCCTGGTGTGGGTTCCAAAGAGACATTGCTAAAGAAACTACTGACTATGTACACAAAGACCCAATACCAGAGGCTGTGGCAAATGTCATTCTGCCAACTTTTGAAGCCCTCAGCGAGGAGAGCCTCCTGTCAAAATGCATGCATGGAGGCACACAAAACCAAAATGAAAGTATTAATGGACTGATTTGGCAACGTGCTACCAAAGAGACACACGCAAGTTTGCCTACAGTTGAAAGAGCAACCTTTTTGGGAGTAGCCCATTTCAATGATGGCTCAATGTCCTTGCTTTCTGTCATAAAACAGCTTGGAATTCTGCCTGGAGTCCACTGCATGAAAGCTTGTAGAAAACTAGACAGTGACCAGATTCACCATCCTCATAGAAAAAGTGGGGAGGCTGCCAAGAAACGGCGAAAACAGCTAAGGAAATGGAAAAAAGGACATAATGATTCTTAATAAGCAAATGAAGGACCATCCTACGTGTCTACCAGCTTTCAACTCAAGATAAAGGAGGCTATCCATATTCAAAAAAAAACTACCTTGCCTCAATCAGCAATTACACCATGTAAATCTAAAATTATCCTTTTAATTTACACCTTTTCACGTTCTGTTGTTACTATTTGTCTTAATTAGCATTTTTGTCTCCTTATTATTCAACTTGCTTTGTAATCATTCATTCAACGGAACATGACAGACGTTCTGTCGAAACATGTCTTTTAAACTTAAAAAATTGGTCGTTTTCCTTAAAAACATTCCATTTCTGTTTCTAATTTAGTTTACTAACTTTAAGCCTTATTTTCTGAAATATGCAAATTTTCAGGATTTTGAACACTGGGAACGCTCTTTTTAAAAAAGTATATGAGCAAATGATTTGAAATTTTCAGTGTCTTTAGGATAGTAAGAGCTGTGAAATGAGCCACTTTTGCGTTGAACTGACCAGTATTTTATGAGTTACTGGCTGTGAACCTCAAGTAATCCAAGGTAAATTTCTCATGTTTATGTAGATAGTCATAACTTTTGACTTATTCAAAGTATTGGCATGAGAGTGGCCCATTTCACAGTTCAAAACAATATGAACTTGCACTGAAAATTTGACAAACAAACTGTGTTTCTTGGCTGAGATATTTGGTTCCCAATATCTACTATTTTGGGAGGTACGGAAATGGGTGTGGTCAGATTTGTGGGTGTGTCTCCTCTGGAATATATCTTATTCATGTCAAACTTCAGAACTGGAAACTCTGAGCTATGCTACATTCAGTGATATAACCTAGATTTTTGTAGTGAGGATCTCATGGCCATGTAAATGTTACAAGAATGACCATTTTCAGAGCCACCTTAACAGTCAATTTTTGATAACCAGAAATGTTACTAGCTTTTGCAATGTTGTATTGTTAGGCTATTTTGGGGGCTTATAATTCATCCCGTCATTTCATAACTGTAAATTAGAGTAGCAATGCAGTTTTTAGGTTTACTGCACAGAGTTATCTTTACTCTTGCTAGAAATGATTTAATTGGCCCTCTATATAGTAAAGTAACTTTAGCACTGTTGCCAGATGAGTGATTGCACAATTAGGGACCTGGGTGTATGGGGGGCAGTATGCTTTCTCAATTAAACAATTGTCATTTTTCAATTTCCACTGTGATAGAGTATCTTTTGCAGTTTAATTTGATATATAGATGATTGGTATATCTTTAAAAGTTTGCGAGCACTGTGTTCATAAAATGTATGAAAATGAAGGTAGGCTGTCCCCTTAATTGATTGGGAAGCGCGTTACATAAAACTGTTGTGACGGTGATGGTTTGGTTTGGTTATTACAAATTTCAAGCTGCAGTTAACTCTCTCACCCTAAAAGAGTGCCACTTAAAGATTCTACTCCAGCTAATGCCAGTAGATTTTACTCTGTGGCAGGGTTAAGCGATTTTACCCATCAATGAAGGGGGAACAATGCCAGCACTGTATGTCCTACTTCCAGGTGAAGGATGTTGAATAATTGCATGAATTTCAAAAATACTTAGAAAGACTGAGGAGACAGAGAGATGATGAGGGTGTCCAGGAAGTGGATGGTCTGGTGAATGGGAAAAATAAAGCAAAGGGAATCATTGTCTTTTCTCAGGATTTCAGCATGGTGGAACAGGCAGCTGTAGTAAAGTTACCTCATTTTCATGGTGCATTTTTGGCGATAGGAAATGCAGGCTTGTGAAGTAAGTACACATATCTTGATTATGTTAAAAATGAAATCATGGTGACAACGTGCTGTAACATAGTTCTTGGGCATCTTTACCACTGGTTAAATAATAAATGGCATTCTACAGAGTTTTACAAATGTGATGGTAAGGTACAGTGTTTGGAACATATTATTGTAAGCTCACATTTTTACATGTCACAGTGGACAGACAAGGGCATTTGCCAGAACTGCAAAGAAACAGTTTTACCATGTAGAGCCTCAGCTTTGGATTTTTATCAGATTCATTTTGACAGCACATGTAACTGACATTGTTTTAATCACTATGGTCACTTACTTTTAAGTCAATGGAATTTGATCCTCGTCTCTGTCTGTGTCCACAGAATGTTTTGCCTTATATCCAAGGTAAATTTTACAAAGACAACATCCTTCAATCTTGTCCTATTCACGAATGTTAATGATTTCAAGGCAGTCAAGGAACGGATGATAGAGGGGGGAACAGCAGATTCTCAAACAGCACATTTCCACGCGACAAATGTTCCCCAAAAACGTGAGAAGGCAGGTAATAATATGATTGCACATTTATGATTAGTTAAATTTGCATGCTTCACCGTCCAGATAGCTCCTATTATCAATGTTATCCAGAAGGAACATAATCTTGGGGAATATTGTATTGATGGTTCTATGTCACACAACAAAGTTGAAAAATCCAGAGGGCTTCTTGATGCGTGTTCTTTAAAAACTGCGATATCTGCCGAGTTTTTAACATTACCAGATTTAAGTCACAGCAAGTGTTAATAAATTTTAAAGTGATGATGGCATTTAAAAAAATCAGTCAGGCCATCAACTTTGTTCTGAAAGCAGAAGTTAATTGGCCAACTAGAATTCTGAAGAAAGTGTTAGCTACATGTGGCGTCTGGTTTAGTCTTTACTCAAACCACAATGTTTGTGAACCGTTTTATCCAGTTCTCCTTGATGAACATGCAGTCTGATTTCTTGTTTTGAGAATGTTGATCAATGAAAATCTAATTTGGAGAAGATTGTTCAAGTGTTAAATTTCAACATCACCACTACAAACTGAAATAAAGAAAAGGAGCTTGTTGTGTTTATGTTTTCTCTTTTCATTTGTTTCAGGCCCTTATTTGAGAGAAGCAGTGAAGACCTTGGTCATGGGCCACTGGTCGGTGTCGTGACAAGTCACCGCCAGACATTTGTCCGTCTCTACAAGCCCAGAAAATTTAACTACTGTGGGCTATGCCCCAAACCAGCCACTGCCATGGAAGACGCCTTTCCCTGGTTGGTGGAAAATCTCTCTAGAGAAGGAGATACAGTTGTTGATGTTGATAGTAAAAGTGGGGGTGCCTTTGTCGCAGCCCTCAAAGGAAACAGACATGCTGTGTGGATTAGCTCTGCCTCCTTTGAAATGCAAAGTGAAATGAAAGCAACAGTTGACAGTACTTTTGCCAGTGACTCTGATGACAGAACCATCTCTGCAGATTAGGATTACAGTGATCATAATATTTCAAATGTAATTTAAGCATTTACATGCTGATCATTTACCATTGTTTTTCTATAATAATATTTAAATGATCTTTTGAAGTAGTGGAGCACAATTATTTTTAATAGTTTAAAGTTCTTGTATATTATTCTAAGTTTGAAACTGAATACATTAAATTGTGTGCAGTTTGCAATGCCTCTGTAAATTGGTTGCCTGTGCTCTGATCCCAGAGTGCAGTATTTCTGCAACCTGTGTTCTGATCAGAGGGTGCAGGATTTCTGCAGCCTGTGCTCTGATCCCAGGGTGCAGAATTTCTGCGGTCTGTGTTCTGATCACAGGGTGCAGAACTTCTGCAGCCTGTGCTCTGATCCCAGGGTGCAGTATTTCTGTGGTCTGTGGTCTGATCACAGGGTGCAGATGATGATGATGAATGCATGGTTAATGTTCAAAATTCACCGAAAAAAGCATGTTTTGCATGTACAACAGTTTTAGGGCTACAATGGTGAGACAAAGGAGACTGACAATGATGCCAAGAATTTCAATTACAATGAAAATGAACACACTCCGTTACTGTAAGCAATTTACCTCAAAAGTTAGTTTCCAACTCTGTTGTATAGCTAAATGGTGAGTGTTGTTTTTTTCATTTATCTCTAATTTTAAACTAGGTTAATTTAACTTCAACTGCAGTAGTGGAAAGCATTTATCATCAAGATTTAGTCAAGTCGTTTTAACAATTGGGCGACAAAGTGTGAAAGTCAAATAATGTAAACATTTAATATTAATTCCTAATGTCTTTGTTTTTGGTTTGTTTTTGTTTTTTTGTTTTTTGTTTTTTGTCTTTTGTGAGTTTGGTTACAGTAAATGTAGGACTGAATGATTATTTTGGCAAAATAGTCGCATTTTTATTTTCATTTTTCTATCAGGGGAAAAAACACAGCTACTGAGGAAGCATTTAGGAAAGATTATGGACGGTTAGCAGAGCTAAGGTCATTGTTACACAGATATGTGCCATTTGTAGCACTCACTGCTACAGCAACAGCGGCAACAAAGAGTACAATAATCAAAGACTTGTGTATGCAGAGTTGTGTCCAGATTTTAGGCAATCCAAATAAACTGAACATTCGGTATGTTGTGGCTGATATAGATCATGGAAACCTGTATGAGACCTTCAAGTCAATAACTGATGACATTGATGAAAGACAATTGAGTGCCACTAAAG
The DNA here is from genome assembly GCF_964199315.1 of Orbicella franksi. NCBI lineage: Eukaryota > Metazoa > Cnidaria > Anthozoa > Scleractinia > Merulinidae > Orbicella > Orbicella franksi. The sequence goes on along the minus strand of NC_138156.1, from coordinate 11,429,856 downwards.
TGATGGTATTCTACAGAAGAAAAGAGGATATCAAGGAATTGTTTGAACTTTTCAGTCAGTCCCTGGGACCAAAGGCATATGTACAGCCTCAAGGAACTGAGCCAATGGATGATCGCACATGGTTATTTGCAATGTATCATAAGAAGACACACGATCTTGTGAAAAGAACAATAGAAACAGAGTTCTACAAGGAGTTGTGACATTATTCATAGTTGGTGACAAATAATTTAAGAGTAATGAGATTTTCTTTGCCTTATTCCTCAGGGACCAGGTTGTCCGGGTGGTTGGCTGCTCCAATGACGGCGAGGTCCAGAGAATGCTGTGACCTGGAAATGGTCAGCTTGTATTCATCACGCCTTCCAGAGGCCTTGAAATCCGAACACTCGAAGTCCTCACCAATGGTTTCGACTTTGACCATGCATGTTTCAGAGATCGAAATGCCTTGTTGATGAAGGACAACAGAGTGGTCTTGGACTTACATAATAAAACCAGGTGGTTCTCTGGCAGGGACAATTTAGCATTGCAGGCTGGATTTCTGGTTTTTCCTGTTTTTTAAAAGAAGTAAACAAGATTAAAAAAACATTCGAATGGTTTTAGTCAGGGCTAATTTTAAATGTAAACTTGTGTGTTCATTGATCAGTCGATCTATCATACAATGTCATATAGGTTGTAGCTTGTTACAAAGTGAATTGAAACTGAAGCCTGGTAAAAGATGAGCATTACTAATGACCAACTCGCTCACTCTCTGCACAGAATGACCCCAAACTTTGCCATATTATTCGTTTGTACATGAATGATTTCTGTCTGCACCTAACCAGGGAAGGAAGTGGGGATTTTCTGCTTTTGGTAAGTTTACTGTTACCAAAATAAGAAGAGTTAAATTTGTTTAAGTCTGACTTTCAAACTAGGGTGGACAAATGTTGGTTTTCATCCTTAAGTGGTCTGATTAAGATTTCACCCTAACCCTAACCGGGAGGTAAGACGAGTAACTTTCCTGGCATATTGTCTTAAAAAGCTGATAGCTTTGAAAGTGGACTTTTCCATCCCCAAAACAAGTGGTTAGGACAGACAAAAAGGTGAGTTGCCCACTGGAGACCAGTTCTTAATATCTGGTCGCTAAAACTCAATTTTTGCTTGCATTGCCAACCATTGCGTCACAATTTCAATCCCTGGTCACCACACAACGACCGGGACACTGCCTTTTCCAGCCAGGAGATTATGTGGTCTGCATCAAGAGAGCAGCACTGTGAATGCTCCAAAAATTCTTCTTGGCCAGGTTCATTGTGTACAGGGAAATGGAGATGTCAGTTTACTCTGATACAAAGCCATATCAGCAAACCTGCACAAACTGCAACTTGACGGACAGCCATCATGCGAGAGCATCAGCAGCTTGACTCCAGTCTCAATCCAAGCTGCCAAAAATCACCCAGGGGTTTATCGGCTTCAGACATCTAGAAGGCAGATTGTCAAAGCCATTATGAAAGATCAGCTACTTTACAATGGCTCTGGGCCCTCCGATGTGATAAAGAATCAAGGGACTTTTTCACTCAGGGTTCAGGTGGACACCTTCGTTTAATGCCTTCTCAGTTAGAGAAGGTGGAAATTTATACTTTTTGAAAGAATATTTTAAGGTACTGTGTAATCAAGTTAGTTGTCACTCCAAAAGAAAACTTTTTGTACCAAGGCTACATTTTAGAACGTACTCAGTACAAAAATAAAATAATGCAAAGGAAGAAAGAAATCTCAATAAAATATATATACTGTAGCATGGTTCATGTAGCGTGTCTGATGTTTCACAGCGAGACACTTGAACTACTTGAAAACATCAACACAAGGAGCTGGATCCAGCCCAGCACCTAATAACGTGGAGAACAAAGACCCCATTTCCAGCAATGAAGCAGCTTCTGCAACAAGCCAGAGACCTAGAATAAACAGAGGTACAACCACACAGCTTAAGATCTTCAAGCCCTTGACCTCCACAAAGTTGATGTGGTGAACATGAACCCAATCTGCTCAGGTGAAAATGTGGTGCAAAGGACTGTTATTTGAGGAAACACAACCAGTATTTATACACAATAGAGACATCAGACAGTAGAGTGTACAACATACAATAGTTATGTAGTGAGCTTTTTTTTTTTTTTTTTTTTGGAATGTAGAGCTCAGTAACTTTATAATTTTTGTCACAGATGAGCAGGGACATTGCATCATGTATTACAGAAATTACTCGCATATGAGATGGGACACCCCTCAACAACTGCTCAAGGTACATGCATGTTACACTGTTTTGTTATTAAAATTAATGTTAATTTTTAAGGTCATAAAGAAAAAGTTACTAAATTCAAAGCCAGTGGAAACATTTCATGACATCAGCCTTTTACTGTCCTTGGGGAAACTAAAGTTTGGCATTCAAGGTGAGGTCTCTAATTTTAATTTCCATAACAAAATGTCTACAAAGTGCAGTTTATGACATTTTTATCTTTGGTCTTTTCAAGTCCATACCAACTGAGAGACCCAGCCTTGTGCAGCCCACGCTGAACAAAATTGATGTGGAGGCTATGAAGAGAGATCTTAAAAAATTTGAGGAGCACTATCCTGTGGGAGTCTCAAGAGCATGGGCTTGGTGACTCCAGGATATGGACAAACTTTTGGAGCTGCCTTATCACTCGCAGTGGCCTTTAGAAATTCTTAAAAGGTGTCCCAAAATGCAGAGGCCAGTAAATGAAGATATCACCATTCCTGATCATTTGCAAGCCATGCATGACAAAGAAACAGTTGAGACTCAGCAGGTGTGTTTCTTGGTTTATGGCAAGTGGTGCTTGCTAGATGTATTACAAGTACGATACACTACATTGGCAGATGGGTACAGCTTATAGTGTACGTGCATCTTACATATTTTTGAGGTGTTAAGCATATTAATGGAATTTAAAGCTACACTGTACGACTGAGCATTTGTTGGGAAAAAACAATAAAACATCCACTGTACATACATCTCCACAGGCATGCCTGTACTAAAGAAAATCCGTTAAAACTTATATTTAGTGTCCAGATCATTACAATTTTCTTCATCCATGGAATCCCTAAACATAAAATATGCTGACTGCTTGGAGAACATTGAGGTGGGAAAGTTTGTGGCAGTCCATCTGGTCAATTATGATAAAGTGCCAGTAATTGGAAAGGTTCTTGAAGTGAGTGAGTCAAGATCCACTACTGGAAAGGATCTTTTAAGGGGAAGTGGAGTCCACAAGATGTGCCCAGAAGGCAGACTCCATGGGTTGATGAGCTCCCCAAAACTTGTATCATCTTATGTCCATTTTCTTTAACTGACGACAGCAAACTATTGCCATCTACCAGGAAACATCTCCAAGGCGAGCATGCCAAATTAAAAGAGAAAGAATAGAATTGCTTGTAACATTCGCTACAATATTTGCATCCATATCTGTCAGGTCTTTATGAAAACAATTTTACCCCCACTCTTCTCGTTTGAGTATGGTTAAAGTGGATGCGTAACTGAAGTGTGAATGAACTGGTAGCCCAGTCAAAAAGTTAGATTGAAGACGTAAAAACGTGTTGGGCAATGCTTAAGTCCATGGCCTCTGCTATTTGACAACAGGTTTTTGGAGGACACTGTATACATGCATGTAGAGTACATTGACCCACTGGAAAGTATCAACTGCAATTTTATATGTACATGTAAATTGCAGTCTTTAATTGTCATCCCTGTAATGTACTGTGGTGTTCTTGAACGCTCTTTTTGTTTTTTTGAGGTGCCTTGTTTCCATGTTAAATAGAAATTGTTAGAAATTTTTCCTTCACATAAGGTGGCCTAATTCTGACAGAGAAAGTCTGCATTGATGCCCACAGTTGCGCAGTTTGAGTAATCTTACTGTTTTGGTCAATTCTGAACTTTCCTGTCCTCTTAGGTACTGTTTGATGCTGTTTTTTAAACTTACAGCTAATGCAATTTTGACGTGCAGTCATCATTGTAATACAATGTGTAATGTTTACAGTTACTTATATTAATAGACTGCTGTGAAGAAACTTGTTCTTCATCGCTCTCTCAGTATAATCCGAGTGTATGGAATCTGTTAAGAAAATTATGCCATATTTCTATAAAATTTCTAATTGAATATTGTTATCAAGAAAAAATATTTTGATTAGACATTGTTCAGGGAGGCAGCAAGATCTAAACCCTGTCTTCAATGATAAGATTTAATGTGGCTACAATGGATGTAACACTGGCTTTGTAGGGGATCAGAAATTCTGAATCTTCTCCTGTGTTCTTTGAGGGATCAGAAATTCTGAACCCTTTCTAGAGTTCTTTGGGGGATCAGAAATTTTGAATCCTCTCCTGTGTTGCTTGGGGGATCAGAAATTTTTGGATCATTCTCTATGGAGGAACCTCTCGAGACAAAAAATTGAAACAAATTAATTTAATTAGTTTCTTATGTGTGGCTTAAACATTACACCGCAGTTCAATTAAGGGATTGGAAATTGCTTGGAAGAATTTTTTGATTCCTTGCAAACAGGGAAATTTTCCGTCTGAGTTTTCACACTGCTTTAAGATTCAGAGCATATTGCAAAAATCATCTTTGGAATTAAATGCCAATCATAGATTTCCATCTAAGCTCTACGTTTCGCTTTAGGCCAATTTTACACCCATTTCCAACAAAACTTCCACGCCTGCAACATAAAAATAAACAAATTAGCACTGCAGGTTGGATTTCTGGGCTAATTGTAAACTTGTGTGTTCATTGATCAGTCGATGCATCATACAATGTCATGTAGGTTGTAGTTTGTTACAGTGTGTATTTAAACCGAAGCCTGGTAAAGGGGAGCATTACTAATGACCAACTCACTAACTCTCTTCACAGAATGACCGCAAACTTTGCCATATTATTTGTTTGTACATGAATGACTTCTGTTCACACATAACCAGTTTACTGTTGCAAAAAATAATGAGTTAAATTATTTTGTTAAGTCTGACTTTCAAACTGGGGTGAACAAATGTTGGTTTTCATTCTTCAGTGCAATTAAGATTTCATCCTAACCTTAGCCGGGAGGTAGGGCCAGTAAATTTTCTGGCATACTGTCTTTAGTTAAGAAAAAGCTGATAGCTCTGAAGTGGGCTCTTCCATCCCCAAAACCAATGTTTAGGCCATTTTCCCCTCTCAAAAGAATTCTCCCAGGGTGTGTAGGAATGATTCAAGCCAGTCAACAATTCTTTGCAGGTGAATGGATGCTCTTCAAGACTCCTCAATGGGTGTCTCTGGAAGTATTGGGGTTTTCCAAGTGTTCCCTCCACTCTTGGCTGACTTCTGGTGAATTCTGACAAGGTCAATCTCTGGGGTAAAACAGCTTGATTTCTCACTCCTGGTAATGCTAAAGGGTGAAAGAAAGATGTACACAGAGGGGAAAATGCTCTTAGTCTACCCACTGGGTACTCTTAGACATGCATGCCATTAATAAATTGATTGTTTTTCCCCCTTTCCCCACAGAACAAGAATGGGGATGCCTTCACTGCAACTGCATTCTCTGCACACCTGAAGAATATGTTCTTTGGACTGACGGGAAAACTGGTCTCAGTGAATATGCTTCATTCCTCTTTCATCATATGGGCTTATTCTCAACATGGACTTATTCTCAAAAAAATCAAGCTGGATAAACCAGAATCTCACATGAAATATACAGACACTGTAATGCACTCCTAAGCAAATTGGGAAACGTATATCCATGGGATTGGCAAAGTCGGTGATTTTCTTCCTATTGTGTTTTTTGTAATAATGGAGGCTTTGGATAACCACTTTAGAATAAAAATTGGCAGTATTAATTTGAATAACATTTCAATGACTTGTTCATCATTTCCAGATTCGTAAAGCTAAAAGTCAGATTTTTGAATGCTTATTTATGAAATGCTCTTTCTCTGAAAAAAGAGACCTAAACTGAACATTCAATCTGAATCAATCAAAGCAAAACTATGTAGTATGGTATCACTGTCTGGTTTATCAAGTCCTCTCTTTGGGGCTCCACAAAATATTAAAATTTTTGGATCTTGTTGTATTTTTTCATGGGAGTTTCATGTTTGATAAATAACTGTTTGCTTTTTTCTCCTAGTGACTGCACCGATGTGCTTAAATCCTTGTTGGCCACAGCACTCTGACATTCAACCAATCAAGCACAGCAGCCTTGTGATCGATGTACCAATAAGCGAAAGGAGCTTGCTGTCAATCTGGCCAGAGAGTTTGCTGAGGGCAGTCAGGAAGATGGAGGCAGGGTAGGCCTCCCCACCAGAGCTCGAAATTTAAAAAATCCTTAAATTGCCATTTGGCTACTAAGTTGGTAAAAAAAGGTTGCCAAATGTAAATTTTTAGTCACCAGATTGTAAAATCAAATAGAAGAGACACATTTTGTAGGCATACATGATGTACTCAATACTCAAGGGTCTGCTATGCATTACATGTAAAGGGCAATTTTGAACAGGGGTAGTTTTTCGATACGAGAGAATTGTTTAATTTACTGTGCCTTAAAATAAAGAAGCTGCTGAATTAAACATGGCGATCCAGTTGGTCATCGATGAATCATGGGTTTTTGATTTATTATATCTACTCAAATAAATCATATCCTTCATTCACAAGTAATGTCGCTTTTCTTTGAGGTTGAAAGGTTGACAGACGAAAAGGTGAGTTGCCCACTGGCAACCAGTTCTTGATATCTGGTCACTAACACTCAAGTTTTGGTCACATTGGTGACCAGTGAGTCACAATTTCGGGTGCTGGTTACCATGCAACCATCGTAACCCTGCCATTTTCAGCCAGGAGATTATGTGGCCTGCATCAAGAGACCAGCACTGTGAACACTCTGAAAATTCTTCTTGGCCAGGTTCATTGTGTCCAGGGAAATGGAGATGTCAGTTTACTCTGGTACAAAGCCATATCAACAAACCGGTACAGACTGCAACTTGACAGACAGCCGTGTATGGGGCACCGAACCAGTCAATATTCCCTACATATTTCCATGGTCTGTTGGACTTTTTATACGGTCAACTCGCCTTTTTATATGGTCAACTCGACTGTTTTTATGGTCAACTCAACTTTTTATATGGTCAACTAAACACTTTTTATATGGTCAACTTGACTTTTTATATGGTCAACTAAACACTTTTTATATGGTCAACTCAACTTTTTATATGGTCAACTAAACACTTTTTATATGGTCAACTTTCGAATTTTTAATGACGTCCACAATGCATTGCGCCCAAAATCAAACAAAGATGGCTGCCAGCAAGGAAGACGTGCAGCAAATCTCCTCGGCGTGTGCCATTGCCAAACAGGCCCTCGAGGCCATTGGGAACTTGCAGAACAAGGACATTCAAAATGTGGCAGCGTTGACCGCGATGAACAGCTCTTCAACGAACTCTATTTTGTCTTCAAGCTCGGGGTCGATTGCAGCAGAGCTTGCGCGACGATTCCCAAGTTACAACGCACATGGAGCAACGAGTAGAAAACGACCTTCAACGAGTAGTTCTACGAATTCTATGTCTCGTGGAAAGAAGAATGGGCGCCCCAATAAGACCATCATCCACAAAGACCTGGTGATAATTCCAAACCCTGATACCAACCAAGTACCAAGTCATGTCAGCAAAGTGAAGCTGGAGGAGAGGGGTCTTATTATCCACCAGTTGCCTTTTAACAAAGATTGAACTCACCTGGACTTGAAAAGAAACATCGAAAGCCAACTTCCAAGGGATGATATTATGTTTGAATACCTTAAGGTAAGTTATTATTTTTTGTTTGTTTTTCTTTTCATCAAGAGAAACAAAGAAATATTAAAGACATTTTTAGAAAGCACAACTTTTCTTAGGGCAAAATGCAAAGCAATTTGTGGAGACAAAAGCTTAGTATGAAGCAGAAATGACTGACTAATACATGGAGCCTTTGGGACTACATATACCTTTTGCCACTTTTATCTAAAGCTTGTTTTAGGTGTGTGTGTGCAGTGTGTGTTTGCTTTTGCCCACCCCTTTAAAAAACCACACATCTTTTTTGAACACAAGTCAAGGGCTTTTTAGTGATTCCAAGACAAAAATGTATCCCAGTTCCACACAAAACAGCAATAGGTATAAAGACAACAGCTGACATAAGGTTTATTTTTGTGTAAGTAAAATGGAGAATATCTTTTTCCCTTTTCAAACCACCATACCTGTAAACTGTGATGGTAAATTCACATGCATAAGCATGTAAACAGTTGCTTGGTTACAAAGCAGTTGTTTCCTGTCATTCACATGACTTGTGTATTTGATGAGAATTGCTTCCTTTTTTTGATTGTAAATGTATACCTTATAGGCTTGCTATGGAACCCTAGTAACTCCAAAACTAGCAAAGGGAGTGAGAATGGATGGTGAAAGGATAATAAAACTGTCAGGACAAGGGAGTGTGTACATCAGATGTTTGGAGCCCCTTGAAGAGGAGGATAGAGATGAAAAGGATGAACAGCTTATGACACCAGCCTATGCCCAACACACTGACGACATCACAGGAAACCCTGCTGAAACAAGTTCTTCAAGTTTACAGAAGCAAGAAAGTGAATCTGTATCCACAGATCTGGGAGTGCCACTCCTACTTGAAGATCCAATGCCATTCTTCCCAGAAATGTGGGACAGTCAGTCTATTGACAATAATTATGAAGCTGTCATTAATGTTAATCATGTATTTTCACCAACTGCACCATCAAATGGAGGTGAAACTGCACCATCAAATGGTGGTGAAATTGCATCATCAAGTGATGGTGAAATTGTACCATCAAATGATGGTGAAACTGCACAATCAAATGATGGTGAAGTGCCAACTAAAGTTATGAGTGCACAGGTTGCATGTTAAGGCTGATATGCTTGAGATCTTCTCAGATCCATCCATAATTAAGTTCAGTTTAAGTGCCATCATTATAAATCAGCTTGGTCATGAAGAAGCTGGACAAGGTATTGGGGTCTTGAGGGAAGTATTTTCATTGTTTTGGAAAGATTTCTATGAGTCACACATGTTGGGGGAGACTGAAAGGGTTCCCTATATCAGGCATGATTCTGACAGGAATAAGTGGGAAGCAGTAGCAAGGATACTTGTAAAGGGTTACACAGAGAGTCAGTATTTTCCCCACAAGATAAGCAAGACCTTCCTTGCTGTTTGTCTTTTTAGGGAGGAGAGTATTACCTGGGAAATGTTGCAAGATTCTTTCAAGTGTTATGTTTCTCATTCTGAAACCAAACTTATTGAGGGCTGCTTGGCTAATACTATTGCTTGTGACAGCGATGAGATGCTTGACTTTTTCTCAGCATTTGATTGTAAATGGAAGGTCACACCCAGCAATGTAGCAGAAATCATGAGAGAGGTTGCCCACAAGGAGATAGTGCAAAAACCCCAATATGTGAGTGATTGTTGGCAGCCAATTCTTGCCCACTTTAAGATCTATTTTCCAGATGTAAGTTTGTTATATCAATTTTATTCCTCTATTATACCAACTTATCTCAAAGTAATTGCCCTGCTCAAAGCAAGTCCAACTACAGCTGCTGAGACTGAGGCCATGGCCCACCTCAAGCGATTTATTAGAGGGCTTGATGAAGCAAAGCTTACAACCTTTTTGAGATTTACTACTGCAGCTGATGTTATTGTCACTGATGCTTTGACAATATCGTTCACGAATAGTGAGGGTCTTCAAAGAAGACCAATTGCTCACACTTGCGGTTGCACTTTGGAGGTGCCAAGCACATATGCAAGCTTTTGTGAGCTCAGAGAAGAATTCATGGCCATTTTGAATTCAGATAGTTGGGAAATGAACATCTTGTGAAGAATTATCACATACCATAAAGTTATTGTCTGAATCTTGATCACCTCCAATTAAGTTTCTCAGGCCGTTAGTTTACTGTTGAGTTAACTGTTGAGTTAAAGCAGTATTGCATCTACTTGCTTAAAACACAAATGATTTCAAACACAGGAGATATCATTTAAATACATTTTTTCTGAATGCCAGCAGTCTTCTAGTGTAATCAAGGCTGGCTTGTTCGAGGTAAATATGTTACATTTCTTTTCAACATTGGGGATTCAAACAATTTGTGTAATCTTAAATTTATTTTAAATATCAAAGTTATAGAAGAGAATATTACATCCAATAATAAAAGCTGTTGTGTTTTGTGCAGATTATAGTCTCAAGTGTTGATGTCTTTCTTAATGCATGTTCTTTCTTAATACAAGTTCGTTACCACATTCAGCTTAGGCCATATCCTTTAAATGAAAGAACACAGAATCCTTAAACATTCTAAGTATGTATTTTCACCACTTCTGTCATTTTCTTGCAAAGGATTGCACTGATTTTCCAACAATGCCATCTGCTGATCAGAAAGTGGGACAGTTGTATCTGGAGCCAATACCTGATAGTCTTCTTCTTCCATGGGAAATGGACCTGAGGGATCAAATCCGTAATCATGCATGCTACTAGGATTAAACACACTTGCAACTGCAGCATATCCGGAAAGTTCATTTTCCAGCATCCCAGCTGTATATAATTGAAGAGGAGAACGATTCCCCTCGGAAGATAAAGGATGGTTTTCCCACTGCCTTTTAAATTCCTCTAAACACTTATTGATCCTGGGAATGAATGTGTAATGCAATGCAAATAAATGCAACTCATTGAGAGGATCAAGGAGACCATTATCCTCTAAGTGAGCAAATGTTCTTGCAAAGAAGCAAATTACTCCTGAGTAAATATCTCTGTGGGCCCTCTCCACACGACAGTTGTGCACAGAACTACCAGTTATAATGCTACCTCTATCATAACCTCTTTGCTCTAACATAAATTCTGCTACTTTGAAATTTTCCATACCATAGTCGCTTCTCACTCTTGAGGGTAATCCATAACTGTTGATGCCTCCAACAAATTGTTCCAAGACTGTATCTGCTTTATTGTTATTGCAGCAGTGTGCATAAATTATAATTCGGGAATATCCATCGACACAAACATGAGTTATAAGTCTCCACCTTATTAGTTTGTGATTACCGTCGATGTGCCAGAGGGCGTTTGGAGTTGGAACATTTTACTTTCTTCTGTAGATTGCTGAACGCCAATGTAAAACCGTACCAACAGGATCAAGGGTGCGAAGACAATTTCTCACTCGCCATCGTTGAATATTTAGTCCTCTACTTCTCAGAGCACCAAGCAGTCAGGCCTGTCCGATATTAGGAGTTAGTTCTTGGATTTCTTGAACAATTCTCTCCAAATCAGAATCTGAAATCTGAGTCCAGCTTGACTCTTCATGGTCGGTCATGCCATACATCAATCTCCTCCTTCGAAGGGTGCTCTCACTTACACCAAGTAAGTCGGCTATTGTTTTCCATGGAAAATGCATTTCTCTTAAAAAACGTATTTGATCTTCCTCAATGACATAACGAGGGCGTCCGGGACCACCCTTTCTGGAATCAGTTCAGCTGCTGTATGCCCTTTCGCCAACGAAGTCTGACATGTCATTTCTGCATTGCTGTAGCTGAACACTCAAGTTTCTGACTTTAATCAGAATCAGGTTCAGGACAGACGAAACATCAGTTAAATCGTCATTATTTTCAATATCTGAGATGAGTAGCTGAATGGTCTCTGCAGCAGTAATCAATCGATCAGCAGCCTGGTCAATATCCTCAAAGCCCAAGTTATTGTATCTCTCTGCTTCCCTGAATGTGGATATTGTCGACAGCAGTAACTTAAAATTGTCAAAGAATAAAAACAACCCATGTTCGTTGCGTTCTCTTGCAGGGTTTCGAGCCATAATTATTGCTGCTTCCTCAAACGATAGATAGTGGCAGCCATCTTTGTTTGATTTTGGGCGCAATGCATTGTGGACGTCATTAAAAATTCGAAAGTTGACCATATAAAAAGTGTTTAGTTGACCATATAAAAAGTCGCGTTGACCATATAAAAAGTGCTTAGTTGACCATATAAAAAGTCAAGTTGACCATATAAAAAGTGTTTAGTTGACCATATAAAAAGTCGAGTTGACCATAAAAAAAGTCGAGTTGACCATATAAAAAGGCGAGTTGACCGTATAAAAAGTCCAACAGACCATGGAAATATGTAGGGAATATTGACTTGTTCGGCGCCCCATAGCCGTGGCGCGAGAGCATCAGCAGCTTGACTCCAGTCTCAATCCAAGCCACCAAAAATCGCCTGGGGGTTTATCGGCTTCAGACGTCCAGAAGGCAGATTCACAAAGCCATTGTGAAAGACCAGCTACTTTACAATGACTCTGGCCCCTCCAATGTGGTAAAGAATTGAGGGGCTTTTTCACTCAGGGTTCAGGTGTTTGCTCAGTTTAAGGATTTTCCAACCAGTTTCCTTTAAGAGTTGCCAATAGAGTTGAAACTCAGTCTCATCAGGATTAAATCGCAGACTAGACACCTTCATTTTATGCCTTCTCAGTTAGAGAAGGTTGAACTTTATACTTTTAAATGAATACTTTAAGGTACTGTGTAATCAAGTTAGTTCTCACTCCAAAAGGAGTTGATTAAAGCATGTTTGTGAGTTACCTCACAGTTATAGTTCAGTGTGCGCCTTTATTCTTTTTGACATATGGTACCAACAAGTGCCTCTTTTAGTTAACTTCCAATAACAAACAGAAAACGTGCTGTGTTTCTACCAAGTTATGGAAGAACAAGAAATGAGTTCTGTTCACTTTGATCATCAAAATTAATTCTTTGCTTGTGCAATCATTGTGTTAACAGCCCGTGCTCATTCCATCAGGTTATAGAGACACAATTTTACTAACCCTTTCACTGCAGGTCATTTCTTCAGCCCTGTGATTTTTGAGCCTTTTTTCTTCGTTGAAAAAAAGAAAGAAAAAAATCAAATAGTCATGTTTTTAAAGTTTTTGTAAGTTTAGTCATATGCAGTTTCATTGTTTTTAGGTTGTGCAAAAGTTTTCATACCAAGGCTACATTTTAGAACATACTCAGTACGTTGTAAAATAGCAGTGAAAATAAAATAGTAAGCAAAGAAAGAAAGAAAACGCAGTAAAATATATATACTGTAGCAAGCTTCATGTAGCGTGTCTGATTTACAGCGAGACATTACAGGGGTAGACTGACCCGCAGTTCTCTTGCAATGAATTTGCAACGAAGGCAGAGCCTGCCATGAAGACAACAAAGCGATGTCTCCATAAAGCATATGAAGTTGGTACTGAACCAGACTTAGCCATCTTGTACTACTTGAAAACATATACACAAGGAGTTGGATCCAGCCCAGAAACCTAATGATATGGAGAACAAAGAACCCACTTCCAGCAATGAAGCAGCTTCTCCAACAAACCAGCAAGCCAGAATAAACAGAGGTGGTATTACAACCACACAGCCAAAGATCCTCAACCCCTCAACCTCCACAAAGTTGATGTGGTGAACATGAACCCACTCCATTCAGGTGAAAATGTGGTGCAAAGGACTGTTATTAGAGGAAATACAACCAGTATTTATACACAATTGAGACATCAGATGGTAGAGTGTACCACATACAACAATTACATAGTCAGTTTTTTTTTTTTTTTTTGGAATGTAGAGCTCATGATGGCTTTGTTTTGTTGCCATGCAAGGACACAGTAAGATTCTCACTGGTAGTTGCCAAGGTGACTAATGCACAGTCTTTCTGCTTATACACACAATAAAAGTGTAGGAAACTCTACATACGATCTTTTTCTGTTCTATTTACAGTGGTCTATTTACAAATTATAATAAGAATCCTGAATTTAGGTATTTTTAAATTATTTGATTACTCTTTTTATTGTTATTGTATATATTACGACAATTGTATAGTAAATTTCTGTTTCTCTTATTCAGACTAGTAGTAGTAGGTCCACATCAGCTGTACAGTTGCTTATTTTAAACCTAATTATCAAATAAACGTATGTATGTGTGCATATGTATGTATATGTATGTATGGTCTTACTCAAGCAAGTATAAGAGTTTACACTGACATCAATTCATTTTCATTTCAATAGAAGGCTCCACCAGCATGCCTGATCCAGCTGCAAAGACTCAGGAACAACCTCCCCAAGTGCAGTAACCACCTCAAGACAATGCCGTCACGCAAAACATTGCTGCTCCTGATTAACCAGCTAGAAGAAACTTTAGTCTTTTCTATTATTTTGTACATTTTGCTTTCCTGTTTGTAAATTAGCACATTTATGTCATATCTGAAACCCTTGTGGCATTTTATTCAGTTCGTCATCCCCTTTATTAGTTTTGGTATTCTACATTTTATTTATTCTATTTTGTACGTTTAGTCGATAGTTTTTTCCAGGTTTTATCCTCTTTTTCAAGTTTATTTAAGTTTTGGGCACTTTCTTTGCACTTTCTTCACTATTGCATGTTTGCTTTTACTTTATGCATATTCACTGCAGTGTCACATTCATTTGCTTCCCTCCTGCTTTCCTGACTACATGTATGTATATTGTTTTGTTTTATTTGATTTCCCCATTACCTGGGTATAGTTCACATTTTTTTTTTAGGCATTCTCTTATTTCTTTTTCCTACCAGTCACTTCCATACACAATACATGTATGTGTTATAATTTGTTTCCTCATAACCAATGTCATATCATTTGCTTAATATATTTTTCTGGCAAGAGATGTTTTGTTATTTGTTACTAAGTTCACATATTTTCCAGTATGAGATGTTTTGTTATTTGTTACCTCATGGCCAATATTTAGTTCACATATTTTCCGGCATGAGATGTTGTACTATTTGTTACCTCATAGCCAATGTTTTGGTTTATATATATTTTCTGGCATGAGATGTTTAATTAATTATTGCCTCATTACAATGTTGCTTTGTAGATATTTTCCCGTATTAGATATTTGTTGGATGCACCAATTTTTGCTGGGAGATGAGATTATTTCTTGCGTTAATGTCTATTTCGTATATTTTTTCTGACATGAGATCTTTATTTCTTGTTGCCTGACAGCCACTGTTTATTTTGCATATTTTTCCAGCACAATGATGCTGACCTATTTGTGTATTTTCCAACATGAAGTGTTGTATTATGTTTTCTCATGATCGATAACACTTAAATTTGTGGTTATATGTAACACATTGTTAGGAACAACTCCCACCACTTCATTTCAAGAAGGTCGCAGTTCCCCTTAAACAAAATCAAAGGACCAGATCATCTGGCCAATGCAGAGAAAACCATCTATGTGAATGAGTTCAAATTCATTGATAAACTAAACATATATATTATCTGCCACATAAAAACATGCAACAAAAAAACGTCACATGAGCCAGGAAAAAATATTGTGCAATGACCACATTGTGGTGCTCCACAGAAAGTAAAGAATGCAACTAAGATTGTTACCGCAAGACTCTGTGCTGACGGTGATGGAGAGGAGGTTTGGTTTACAGCTTTTACAGACACAATTGAAGCATTTTCAAGCAAAAAGAACTTAACTAAAGACACTAGGTCTGACCAAATCAGTGAAGCTCTTCTAGATCTTGAAAATATTAACTTCACATATGACTAACATCAAACTTCGTCACTAAAGTTGCATAATAACTGTTACAAATAACAAACATCAAAAACATTCAATTTTGATGTTGATGTTAATGTACAACTTAGGTAAGTCAGCTGAGTAACTGTTGCAAATAAGAAACTGTTTAAAATCTTTCTAATTGTTCATGTTGATAATATACAAGTTAAGTAAGATGTTAACTTTCTGTTGATGTTACCGTAAATCAAATGTTATTCTTTATTTCAAATTCAAATGTTATGTTCTAATGGTTCAGAATAAGTTTAACAAATAAGAAACATCAAAAACATTTCTTGATGTTAGTGTACCACTTAAGTAAGTCAGACTAACTGTAACAAATAAGAAACATTTTCAAAACCTGTCTAATTGTTCATGTTGATAATATACCACTTAAGAAGTAAGATGTTAACTTTCTGTTATTACTGTAAATTAAATGATATTCTTTACTTCCAATAAAAATGTTACGTTTAGTTCAGTCCCATAGTCTTTAAATGTTTCATTATGTACATGTAAGAAGTATGTATCCTCCCTTGCAGAAAAAATCAATACCACAATAACCTGCTTTGTTCTTCAATGAGATGAATAATTTGCAACAAAAAGTATCTTTTCAACTCACTATTCTTGCTACTAGACAAATTGCTACTCGACAACTCTTCCCTAACACTTCATTTTCCTGATGCACTCTTTTTATCTCTTTCCTTACATTCAGTCAAAAACAGGCCACAAAACAGCCACTAAGTCAGGATTTCTATGCCTTCAAAAAGACAACACATTCTAAGATACAATAAAAGAACAGAAAAGAGGGTTTCTTGATGGTGTTCTGTAGCTGTTTTGCCCAAAATAAAAGAAACATTCACCAACAAAAGGCAGCAGACACATGAAAGCATTGCGTACCTTTTTTTTACCTAGTTACAAGAGAGGACTTTCAAGAGTCCCCTTGTATCAGCAATCTGCTGGATAGAAACAAAGATCTTGGTACAACCATAATGCTTGCATTTTTGCCAAGCTTATCAAACTGGACAATTTTTAAGCCTGCATCCTACATTTGAGAATACATCTTCAATAGTATGTCGAAGCAGGCAAAGGTTGCAGTTAAGGACCATGTATTGTAAGTAAATTTCAGTTACCTTGAGACTGTGATGTCACAGGTATTGCTTGTCAGTAAACTAAGTATCACCTATGCATTTCATAATGACTTAGTCTGTCTCTTAAATGGCCAACATTTGGTCTTATTGGCCCTTGGACCTCAAGAAACAAATTGTGACTCATCCCAGCACATTATCGTACTCTTTGCATTAGCTTAATGTTTTTGCTTCACATTCTATTGCTTCACTAGTACTGGAATGTCGTAATTTGTGTTTGGCCAGAGTGATTCCTTTGGTTTTGGTTGTACATACACTGTACCTAAACGATTCAAAACTGTTCTAGTAACATGTTATCACTTAGAATGACTAGATGGCAAACATTTCAGTCACTTACGGTTAGTCTTCATCAGTTGGGTGAAAGTGTTGAGCAGTCCGTCCGCATGTCACAATGTGCTTGTATCTTCAGCAAACTTTTACTGCCTATTATGATTTTGGAACCAAGTGCAAGAGGTGAAAGAATTGTTAGAACTTTATTATTTACAATCATGAACAACAGTCAAGAGTAGCAAGAAAACTACTAAAAACTAACTGGCCAAACGAAATTCAAGCATTGGAGATTTGCGACCAAGTACTGTGGGTTCAGGTGATCTGTCACCAAGTATAGACAGGATTCGGCAGATACTGTTTATATTGAGCATTTTTTAAACCCATATTTCATTGGCATCCACAATAATAATATAAGCCATGCATTACATTCATACTGTTATGTAACAACGGTTATTTTAGGACATTTACAGAAAACAACTAAATAGCAGCTCATGATTCCTAAATTTCTCATGATTTAAATGAGGGTATAATACTTGGTCTTGTCTTTGTTTTAAAAACAATATTATTTAAAGCAACAACAAAGAGTTCTTACAAACCTGGCAAATCTTTCATGTTCTCTTGAAGCACTTTCAATGCTATCTGGACAGCTACAGGTGTACACAATCTCAAGTACCTGGGCACAAAACATCTTGGCAGCTTACAATACACTGTTCAGCCACATGTCCAGCTGAATTCTCTAATGCAACAAATTACAGGACCCTTAGAAGCTAAAGAAAAAGAAAGCTAGGATAACTTAGTCTAATAAAACTGATCTGACTTGGTTCCCACCATTTCAAGTCATACATTCCATTTCAACACAAGAAGAGGTTTCATTGGTGTTACGAGTATCCCAAATGAAGCAAAGCCTACAATCTTGGTCAGAATAAAATAACGAAATAAAACCACTCCTACCCCCGAATCAATGATGAGCTCGTACTACAACCAAAACATGCCATTTTTTCCATCTTTGAAATGGGGGGGAGGGGTGGTCTTAATTTTTCATTTAAATTGTCCAAGATTTTAGCTAGTAGTTGTAGTTGTTGTTGTTTTTTCTTTTTCAGGCTAGCAGAACTAGATTGCTCATCTGCACGCCCCAGAAAGCAACATAGAATTCCTAAAGTTTATTACCATGGAAAGGATAAATAAACAATGAGTCAGTCATTGATCGCACATATCAAACGACACTTTTTTCTTTAGAACATTGCTGCTCGAAATGCCCTCGATCATCGCACCGATCATGCCTGGATCATTTGTTGGGAAAAAAGATCACAGTACAGTATCATAAGGACATGACACGATCGTGGCTACACTTCCCTACAGTGCACTAGAACCTTCACATTTAATTTTGAGACATTATCCTCTGTTAGCCCCGGTCCAAACGCCGCTCCACTCGTGCCAAACCAAACTTGATTAAGCTCGACTTTAGAGCGACTTTGGAGCGACGGCTGGTTCAGACAGCGTACTTGCGTTGAACTTAATTTGGGAAGCCAGTGGTAACAATTTGCGACGAGAAAATACGCATTCTGAATTCAAGAACTCTGTCCAAATAGAAAAGCTGTGACTACCATTTCGCTGTTATAGCAATATTTAGGAAAGCAAATTCAAACTCAAGGTTCAGTGTTTGTATTTAGACAGGTTTTCTCCTGGTTAATTCGCCTTGTTAAAGGGAAATCGCATAATCTGGGCTATTATCACGGAGAAAAAGCAAAAAATGAATTTGCACGAAAGAAACTCGCTTGTACAGTCCCGTTTCTCTTAAATGCACGACTGGTCACGCCACTCAATTTTGAGCCAATCACGAGTCCTGTTATATGAAAAATACATTACAGTAATTTATGCATTAGGTTCGACCCATAAGGAGAACACCGTATAAATCAGCTGCCACTCCAATGTTAGACTGCAAAACAGTCGTCTTCGGACGTCTTCGGAAGGCGCAAAGCACCGTAAGCTTGATCCTCACGTGTGAAGCGCACGAGCCTCACACGCCCGTAGGGCGTTTGAGGCGAGAAAACGACTGTCGGCTTTTCATACAACGAATTCATTCTAAGCGGGGGTCGTACAATGTCACTAAGGTGACAGAAATTGCTTGACAGCTCCACCCACATCTTACAGCGGTTTTCAATCACACACGACCTTCAGCACAAAAGCGTCTAGACAAAACCTAAGTTTTGGTGGATGTCTCGTTGCCGACTGTGTGCAAAATTTACCTGGAAAAGAGACCCCTTGCAGCGGTCCACTCATAAAAATCATCATTTTACTTTCGGTATTTACGGCTAGCTTACTAAATACATTGGCATTAAATATTCCTTGAAATATACAAATGAAGACGTTTTTCAGGGTTTTCAAAGGCCATTCGCATGCATGACCCCGAGAGCAAGCTAATCTACACGCAAACAAATTATTTCTGCACGTATTTTTCCTGTTTTTCTTGGGGCTACAGACTGAACAATACTTAATCCTATAAGGTCCTATAAATCTTATAACTTATTACCTTACAAAGTTATAAGGTTTAGAAGACGTTTAAGTCTTGTTCAGTCCGTAGCCCCAAGACAAATATGTGCCATAATAAATTGTTTGCATGTATATTTGCTTGCTCTTGGGGTCATTCATGCATGCGAATGGCCGTTGAGGAACCCGACCTGCCCATCTTCAGTTATAAATTTCGAGGAATATTGCCAATGCATTTAGTGAGTTAGCTGTTCATACTGAAAGTAAAATGATAATTTTTAAGAGTGGACTGCTGCTAAATCGCTCGGAAGCGCATCCAAGTCAACGTCGTCCATTTTCCCACGAGAATTACTGTCTTTACTGTGAAACTGAAACGGCGTCTATATCTTTTTGATGAGGTGTGAGTGACATTTGATGACAGGTTGCGTCAGAATTAAACCAATGGGAATTTGCCGTTGCTGGAAGAACGGGTAATTTTGAACGAATTTAACATATGCATGGCGGACAGCCGTATTTTCTAGCGTCTGTCCCCATTCTCCCTCGCCGTTTTTACACTCGCTCCGGACCTTTCGTTCGAATATTGACCGTCGCTCGCGTTCGCAAAAAATACGACTGTTTTGCAGTCTACTCAAGCGTCGCATTGTGCGACAGACCCTGCCGAATTTAATATTTTTGGCCGCACCAAACCTAACCTGCCGAACCAAACTGATTCAAACGCCGCTCTTCTGCCGTACTTTACTCATCAGTTAGGTTCGGCGCATGAATAGAGCGGCGTTTGGAACGGGCCTTAGAACGCTGCCTCTCGACAAAACAAAGTTCGATAACCGCGATCATTCGTCGAGACCAAAATATTACATGTGGATATCATGCCATCGACGTTACACTTCCCTAGTAGCGCAGTGGAACCTTCGCATTCAAATTTAAGACAAATAAACAAAGGAAAAGTCAGCTGCACAAAGACGAATGAATGTAGCTGTGACTTACGTGATGCTTGACGTTCCACGTGGGTTTGTCGATTTCAGCTGTCTTTCAGCTGTTCTGCAACTCTTGAGGTACGTTAGTGATGGTATGTTCTTCTTTAAAGATCTCGTCGAGATTAAGGCTGTAAAGAGCTCTACATGGCACGCAGCTTGTGATTTCTGCAGGAGCTTGCCTCAACCGAACCGAAATCAACGCTCCCAGGGCTCACTATGGAACACACTGAGACGACGCCAAGTTGACAGAGGGGCGCCAAAGCAAAGGAACCAAGCCTTCAGAGCTAGGTAACCTCTCATTTTAATTTGAGCACAGGCATCACAGCACACGAGGTTGCAGCATCGCCCAGGAAATGAATGGTTGAAAAAATGCACTCGCGAACGAATCCTCTAAATCAAATAATAAAAAAAACCTCCCAACTATGAACTGTAAAATTATAATTATGATAGACCTGGTAGAGAAATTGCCTAAATCGAAACAGAACGATAAAATTATCTCGAAGGTTTGTTAGAGTGGTTTTCAATAGGCCATTTCCGAGTTGTCTTTTACCTCTGTATCAAAACTATAGTAGTCTTCGTGCGTCACCATTCATATGAAAACATGTTCCGCCAAGAGGTTTTTTCATGAAAATCAGACTCATTTTCATTTATAAAATAACTGAGCTACTACACGCGCTCTCATTGGTCGATAGGTGTGTTTAGATGAGAGTACGTAAACACCGTTGTGACGTTTTAGATTCGCGCGTATTTTTGAGAATTACTTTTATAAAATCAATAGAGCACTTTTTCCATGTTTACATAGCCTCATCTAAACACTCGCGGGTTGGGGGAGTTCTCGAAACGTAGTCGAGGGTTTGCATAACTGTCTCGAATTCTCCGAACCCTCCTCGTGTTTAGATGACGCTATGTAAACACGGTGTTCTATTGCTTAAATATGAGAGGTTTTGCACGAAGACTCGTTTTGAAACGGAGGCACAAGGTCCACACGGTCCCTTGAATCAAACCAAAGTAATCACTCTAACCAATCACAAAGGGCAAAGAAAACCCAGTAAACCAATCAAAACTCGAAGCAATTACATGAAACTGACGCGTACCTAAGCGAGTCATGATTGGTTTTAGTTTTACTTCTGATTAAATGAAAAAGTGCCGCGAGCATTTTTAGGCCAATCGTGTAGTGTAGTAATGCAATACTTAATACTTTTCTACATCCAAATGACAACTACTCAATTAACAAATCCTAACTGAATTGAATTCCTTAGGCTAGCCTGCAAACAGGCTCCTAGCGAGGGCGGAAAAAAATTCGGCGAGCGAAGTGAGCCATTTAGCACGAAATAAAGAATTCCGCGAGCGAAGTCCACGAGAGAAGCGATTGGTCGCGTTCCCCCTCCTCACCACTCCGCTCTCAGCTAGCCCCGCTCGCCCTAGACCGCACTCAGCTAGCTCGCACTAAACCCTAAGCCCAACCGGGAGCCTGTTCGTATGTTTTCCTTTGGCGAATGTAGTAAGTCGACTATATTTCGTCATTTACTTTAATTTCTATAAGTAAACTTGGTTCCACAACAGATGATCATTTCCTAGCTTTCCCGCAGATGCGTACCACTTCTAAGCAGGCTAATCATCGTTGAAGCGAGATTGTTTAAACATTAGTTCAAACAAAGCGGTTATGTGAAAAAATAACTCAATGAACAAATAGTAGTCTGAGTGTCGGGCTTTTCGAGGGCGGGGTAGGGGGGAGGGGGAGGCGAAGAGACGGAGGCTAAATCCCTCATTTTAATCCTGTTCTCTCGTTCCCTCCTCGAAGAGGGGGAGGAATCAACTAGTAAAGAAATCAACTTTCACAGGATCATATCGCATGATTCAAGCTCGCCATACGCTCTCAGAGTACTAAAAATTCCATACTTCATTCATTTTTATTATTTATATTTATTTAGTAAGTTACATTTTAAAACGTTGGCTCTTAAAGATAACAAAACATATACTCTCTTTTCAATGATATCGGGAGAGGCCGAGTAGTATAATTTTGGGGTAATTTTTTTTTCATTTGTTGTGTTTTGTTTCGTTTTTTTTTTTTTTTTTTTTTTTTGTTGTTGTTGTTGTTGTAGTAGCCGTATACTACGTATGTATGAAATTTGTCCTTTTGTATCGTCGCATTTTAAACGATTAATGCCACAAAAACATCCTATGAACTGATATGAACATAGCTTTTCATTGTTACATCGTCGGAAGAAAAATATCAATCTTTCTATTTTGTCTGGCACTAATAAAATCATTAACTTTCTCATCTCCTCGACTCCATGAACTAGTTCTCTTCACAAAGTGATCCTTTGTTAGGAAAGATAAAGCCTCGCAGTCTGACGTCGCAGCCATTTCTCTGCGCTCGATACTTGAGCCTGGTCTAATAAGTTGTCGGCTTTTCGGACGCAAAGAGTTCGCCGATCGAAGACTTTTACGCCGTGCAGAGGGCGACACTGAAATAGCCATGGCTCCCACGAGGAATCCCGGACTCTGCTCCACTTCTAAACCGTTTTTTATAGTTTTTGATCTTCTGTCTGTGAAATCGTTCAGCTTTGAAATGGAATCGCCGTTCCAACTTGGCGGGCGTGTCGTTTTTTCGTTGACTCGTAACTGTGGTAGAGAACCAGCATATCGAGAATACTGCACACGTGGACGATTTTCGAATGATTTACATGCAGACGTATTACCAGGATCGTGGTCTGTTAAAACAATGCGTGGCACGTTTTTTTCGTGATCTTTCGAATTAGTCTCTTTGCTTGCACTGTCGCATTCGTTTACGAAATAGCCACTAGCCACACTTGGTACCAGCATAGGTTTACTGCGATGAACAGACTTCATATCTCCCTGTCCAAAAGCATTCTCCGTCGATATAGTGTTATTTGAACAAGCAGGTGAATGCCGATTCATCTTACACCCTTTGGAAAGCTTCCGTAAAGTCAAATCAAACAGCTTTTTTCTCGTACTTCTTCCTTCCTTCAATGCTGTGAGCTGTTGAGAATCGTTCCCTTCACGTACATTATTGCCTGTCGTTTCATTTTTAGCGCTCACTTGAAAGCGTGACTTCGCTTTTTCATAATGGACTTTCCCTTCGCGTTCAGACTGCTTGTTACCTGTATCATCTAGATAGTTTAACTTTGAGCCTCTGCGAACTAGCGCAAACAACAATCCCTTGCCCATAGTATACAAGAACTCCACTTACACAAGCAAAGTCGGTTCATAAAGCGCCTTCACTGGTAACTTCAAAACCGAGATAGCTATGCAAATTTACTAAGCACTTAAACTGTTTACCTGCTGCTTAGTGATCCAGCAATGATAACCATTGTTTCCCTCTTCCTGTCCTATTGTTTTTTGAACAATGGCAAAGCAATTGTCAAAGAAATGTCCGCCCGAGATCAACGTCAACATTTGTTTTCTCTAAAAGCCTCCTTTGCTAATTTCGGTATTTGAGTGTTATTAAGCTAAATTTTCGGGAGCGGTTTTGCTTGATAAATTGATAGGATGTAGAAGACAATGTACGTTTTGCCGCAAAAAAAGTTCTCCGGCGACAGTGACGTTGTATACTTACGTCGTGACGTCATTTCTGCCTTCTTGCACGATTTTCATAGAGTTTCATTATCTCTTCTGCCGGTGTAAATAAAAAAAAAAACACTTATATGAAGCCCATTTTGCATATTTATAAACTCTAAAATAGTAATACTTAATATCCGTATGTATGTTACCAACCATTGTTATCGTGTGTTTTGCAGTTCTTTTTGTATAAAAGCATTGCATCTTTGTGGTGTTATCAGTGGCAAGCTGGGAAAAGCTGGTCGTTTCCGCACTTTAAATTTAAAAATAACCACAAAGATCTGTTTGCAGTCTTTCCTTGTCATCATGAGTAGAATGAAAATGGTGACGGAAAAGCAATAAAAAAAGATCTGATGCAATTCAATGACTCGATAACACAACTCAAACCCACTGCTATCCGATAAAAGATGCTGACGGTCGTTTACACACAAGGAATACTGTCGTAAATTACTTACAGTACTTTAAAAAAAAAAAAAAAAGAACGAAAACCGCAAGAGAAGAAAAGGACCAAAATTCATCACCATCCACCCAGGTTTCATGCCCTATTTGTGCGCAGTTTTCAACTGAAGAGAAGGGACTCGCCTCACAAGGCGGTAAAACAAGTGATGCTTATTTCAACTGGAAGATTTTCAGCGGAACACTTCTCCGTTCTTATTCTACGATAAAAAAAAAAGAGCTTTTGCGGTACTCGAAAGGTTTAATCTTATGACAGTTCGCCGGCTCAGTATGGAGGGAATAGAATTAAGGTAAACGCGGATCTAACTGGCCGGCTGCTTCTCGAAGTCGAAAACTATAAAAATAAACCGCCCGCCGGAATTAATTAGTAAACCAAAATTAGCCCCTCTGGCATCGGAGCGAATCAACTTTAAAGGAAACACCGGTCGTTTAGGCAATGAGGCAAGCAATTGGAAAATTCACTGTTTTGGTATCAGTATAACAATGGAATTAGATAGAACTCCTCAGAACGCTTACCTGGCTCGGTGTGGACTTCTAAAGTTCATGCCATTTATGTTGCTTAATAAAATTCTCCACTGAGAAACGATTTTCCGGCTTAAAAATTCTAAGCTGATTAGTCCCATTTTTTTTTTCAGCTATTTCAGTGTGTCCCTCTTTTTATGGGTTGAGTGTCCAATTAAAAAAAAATTAAAGTAAACTCTTGTTTGCATGACTCGAAGGATTAACATCTTATCGTAATCGGCGTTGCAGAGGAAAATATATACGGGCGGTTTGTGATGATTTATATAGGAGAAAAAAATATATTACTGATTTAAGTATTAAGCATGCACTTTGCTGTTTTGAACATAAGAATGCAGACCGCGCATCGGCAACACAGCCCTGGAGCAATTTGTTTTCCCAACTAGGTTGATCAATCAAGCCGCCCTGCAGTTGGCGGGTTCTAACGTCAACATCAATTCCCGATTTCATATCATCTCGCGATATTTTCCGCATAGGATCAAAAGCTGTCGAGATAAATTTCGTGTGGGCTGATCATGATTTTTTTCTCTCGAGTTTTTTTACATGTAGTTTCTTTTAAGCAAATCAGATTTCAAACATTGAAATATAGCTCATATTTTCAGGTACGGTGCAAGAAACTTGTACCAGTGTTCCCACTTTAGAAAATTTAAGGCCCTCCGTGAGATTGACATGCGAATCCTGAGCCGCATATGATCTTTGTATGGCGTAATATTCTGGTTTTAGGTGGGCCTTACAACGAACGAGGTTGGAGGGGGGAGGGGCAGTGTTTTGCTCAAGAGACTTATAAGCGCTCTTAAGAATATTTCGAAATGAGCTGGCAAATGTACATAACAACAAGAGATTGATAACAAATATTTTCTCTCGCGCGCGATTGGGCTAAATGCGTCACGTGACTGAATATGCCCCGGCTAAACTGGGGAATATCTGAGCAATATTCCCCAATTTTTTGCGTTTTGAGAAAAATATTTGACGGATAATAAACACCAGGAGCTCCTGTAAACACACAATAGCCTTCATTTCACTTAAAAAATTCTCTTCCTCAAAGCTCACGGTTTTCCTCGAGCAACGCTTTCGGAAAACTATTTCCTTCTCGGAACAGATAATGTCCGCGGACAAATACCCGAGCATATTTTCGCATCAAATGGAGGCTATTGTTTATAAACCTTGAGTATCAAAAAACGTTTTCGATTTACTGGTTTTAATTAAGCTCTAAAAAGTGCAATAAATCGAAACTGTTATTCATTTTACTGAACAAAAGCAAATGTTACTGTAGTCGTAACCATGCCATTATAAGACAGAACCGTTCGTTCTTCGCCCTCCACAATCCTTGCAAAGGATGACTTCCAAAAGAGACCTGGGCGATGGGGAGGAGGTAGGTACATTAGGTCGCAGTCACTAGACAATCAAAAATTCCTAGTGATTGCAAAGTGGCTAACGGAGAGGGAAAAGTACATGTTACGTAGCGAGGTACAAGTTCTGGAAGGACAAAGATTAAAATACTCGATAGCCAAGAAAAATGGAGCCATGAAAATAATGTATTTTTTATTGAAGTCTAACTAAGTAGCGCGGGAAACGAAGTACACATGAAATACTAGCTGATGTCAATGAGTTCCCCGGACGACGCAAAACTGAATACAGATCATATCTAAGATGATCTCTTATTGTATGTAGTTCTGTCGATAAGAACATCGTCATCTATAATTTTAGCAAGAGAAACTTTGGTAAGGCTTCAATTTTACAAGGTGTTTTAATCAAAAGGAAGACCGTACATAGAAAGTTTTGTTCTAATTTACCACCACTCAACCACCAGCGTTGGTCAAATTAATCCCCCCGTTTACCATTTGCTAGGATACATTTTCACTGGGGTGGGAGATCGAGAGATCCTGTCAGAGTAAAGCGCTCTGTCCAAGAACATAATACAAGGACGACTTGCTAGTTCTACGTTCTGGCGTTCAGCGCACAGACCAGTTGGGTTCATAATGAAACCGCATTTCCCAGTATTTGCTTGTGCTTTGGAATAACTGTGTATGTCAGCTGTTTTCCCAGTGCAACAAGAATACTTGAAATCTCCCCTTTTCCATAAATTTGCCTCTCACCTATTGAAGTAGCACGACCAATTCTGGTTACCGCTAGATTTTCATCCGTTTCACCGATCCTAGGCTAAAAATGTTTATTCTCCTCACTGATTCCATGGGTTTCTTTTATCGTTTGGTTTTGAGAATCTGCCGGCAAATCAAGAAAATTTCAATTAATTTATGATTTTCGCGCCTGCCGGACAATGTATTGATACTGGAAGGAATAAGCCTGGAAACACTCTAGTGCCTTACAAATGAGAGGCGAATGAACGAGGAAAGTTCTTGTCGCAGTTACGAGTCACTAGTTTGCATATGCAAGTGAATATATGAAAGACCATATATCTATCATATCGTCATAGTTTGCATATGGGTAAGATCAGCATTTGATAAAGTGTCTTTGAGATCCTAAGTTATAATACAGCCTCTGGTAATCCCTCAAAGACTTCATCATCTGAATCCTCACTTTGCCTCCTACGCTTCTTTCTCTCCCTTATCATCTTTCGTTCCTGCATCGATTCCAAAGCGTGCCTATAAATCCTAACTCCCAACAGCGCACTTACAAAAAAGTTGATAGCAGCCTGCCATTTGCTTATCTCCGTGACTTTATCCTCTCCAAGACGACACGAGAGAGGCTGAATATGCGAAATGATAAAATACCCAAACAGACAGGACATACTGAAAATGACTTTTAGCAGGTTCTTTCTTTGCCAGAAGGCCTCCGCAAGACCTTGCACAAGCGAAAAGAACGCTGCGCAGATCCAAAGACGAGTTTCTTCGCCTTCAGAACAAGCCATAGGACCATTCCCCTCTACACTATCGATAAGTCTCAACACAGCCGTCCAGAGAGTAACTAGGAACACAGCGTATGTTCCTGTTGGTAGCCATGACTTCTCATCAGCTTGATCGTCTGACTCTTCTAGCTCTTCAGTCACATCAAGGTCTATTTCTGTGAAATCAAGTTGTCTCAATTTGGGCTTGGGTTTGGCGATGGTACGCCTGTTGGCTTCGGCGAAATCGTAGGCACTCCTTGATCCCGAATGTGCAGGAATACTGTCCAAGGTTCTCAGAAATCCTGCTCCATCCCCTTCGCTCAGTGAGTCACCATAGCTAACCGTCTTTGGAGCGGCAGAGCGCCGAGTCCTGTTCTGAGCGGGGCGCCGCGCAGTGGTAACATTACCATTCAATTTCTTGTGTCTTCTCGGAGTTGCATGTACGTTGGCAGTGGTCAAATGATTCCTTGGTGTTATAACATGACCTTTAGCTCGTCCAGTGGGATTGGGCTTACGATGGGACACACGCCCCGCGGGTGAATTCCCTCTACTTGCTGGAAATTGAGCGGGAGAAGACCCACGAGCTGCCAAGTGTCGAACTGGAGCGGAGACAGGCGATGCAGAACGGCTGGAACCAAATCGCGCCGGAGATGTACCACGGTGTGGCATGTGACGAGCAGATGACGGACCCTGATTGGGCACGTGGAAGGCAGATACTGGTGCATGGGTTATTGCATAACGTGCCGGCGATGACGTTCGGCTTTGTATGGTTGGAGTAGGCGAGGTGGCTCGTCCTGGGGCGTGTCGTATTAGGCGAGGAGTGCTTCCCGTACTGTTTCGACGCTGCTGACTTGCAGACAATAAGCTCGATCGATTCCAAGCGTTATCGTCTCCGCTAATCTCAGCCGAAGTCATTTCTGGGATGTTGTTGGGCAAACTGTTTCCTGTTTCCATTACTGGTTGCAGTATAGCTAAAAAAAAAACGAAAATGTCATTTTATTTAGAAATGTAAGCTGCAACGTGAAGTTTCGTAACATAATATTAGCCAATACTGTAATGTCTTCACCTGATTCACGACTCCTTTCAGTGTTGCTAGACAGAAAAAAAGTTATTGAAATACCCCTAAGCGTTATTCATCAGTACGGTGTGATTTTTTAATTGGTGTCCTCATCATGCATACATTAGAATTGGACCAAAGAAGGTTCAAGAATCGCTTCCAAATATATATAAGGTGGGAAAGGCTATGGACCGAACATGCTTATGATAAGCCCCACATCCTGCACATCAAAAACTGCTTGTTCCTTATTTCAGAGTTGCAAAATAAGCACCTAAATGCGGCTAACCGCCAACAATTAAAGGGTGGAAATTTAACTTTCGGCCATCAAAGAAATGGTGGAGATATGGAGGAGCTCTGGATATATTTAATCAAAAGCTTGACAGTTGATTACAGCCATTAAAGACGACGCTATACAAAAGAACGGAAAGGTGATTGTTAGGCTAAGTTGTCTCTGTTGGAACCGTTCAGAGATGACGCAAAAAATGAAATGAAAGACAAGATGTAGTACTGTTCCGGAACACAAAGGACGAGATACAAAGGTTAAACAATGCGATTTATTTGTATCCAGGACAGACAGAAAGACCCGCAAGCTTGAACGTACCAATTACCGCTCAGCACAAATATTAAAAGCTCCCGTTCACAAAACCCAGATTGAATTTGGTGTGTAGAACATGTCAGTGCGATAAATATATCCATGACATAATAAGCATAATCTGTATGATCATTTCAAGATCACATGCTCTGATGACTCAAACATTATAGTCATCAATGCCTTTTTTGCACGGATTCCAACTGAGAAAAACAAACCACCTTATAATTTACTTCATGATTTGACACTATTTCTATTCGTGTTTTCTATTTTCGATGCAGAAATTCGGATGACGCCAGCAGTCAAAAGTTTAGTTTAAGCCGCTATGAGATCAGCTACCCAACCTATCAAGTCGCGCAGCGAAAGCAGATCAAGTACCCTTTTAAAAAGTATCCATAAATCCCTTTTTGGCGGTTTTCACCGATTGTTTATACCACGTTTCAGAACTTTCAGATTGTAATTTTTTCCACTATTACAAGTTTTTTGAACTTACGTGAGCCCTTAGTTTGTGTTTATGTTTTTTATTCGGTATGATGAATTGAGAGTCCAAATGGCGCGCTTTCGCACGAAATCGAAGTGTCACCATGCTGCAGAACACTTTAATTTGTTTTAATTGTAATCAACTTATGGCTAGCTCGCAATCATACGAATTGAAAAACATATATTAATGAATTTAGGGCATTAGCCGGAAAACCGTTTTACACTCGGTCGAATTCGGAAATCTCCTATAACCAATGGTAAGATATGCCAAGGTTATCTGATATACTTTTCACCAGCAAGTGCTTGGAAAGAAACGTTTTCACACGAGATAACTCCAGATCACGTGAACATTTTAAAGTGAATTTACCTTAATTACAAGAAAAGCTCGCTTAATAATACACAAAACAAGTGAAGAAATTTTTTTCCAGGGAGGATTTCGTACAAATATAATGACCTCGGAGCTTCAGATATTTAGCACCCTGGTTACTCGGTTTATGCGTTTGATATTAAAAAAAACGTTTCATCTCATATGCAAGCTAAATAGAGCCATAGACGATATAATTAGACCGCTTTTGTCAGCTTGGAAGAATTTTGAATCACCAGCAACCTTCAATTTGCTGACCAAAATGACATCGTTTGCCGTGAACAAACCTTATAAGAACTTATGACTATAAAACGGGTTTCGCGGTAGGATCAGAGTTGTTTTGACGAGGGAATATTTGGACACGGGCACAAAGTGCTAATAAGCAAATTAATGTACCATGGCCTGAAACTCCCCGAAAAGGAAAATAACTATTGCGTGTACCTTCTTTCCTTGGCTCAAAATCGTCTGGAAAACTCTCACTGATGTCCGTTACATGGGTACCAGAGTCTGAATCAGCCATATTTTCCTACTGGCCGTAAAATACAACATTTAAAAAACCTTGTACAGTTTCCCCAAAGCTGAGATACGATCGGCGATCTTGGCGCTCATTTGCCCAAGGAAACCTTGTTATACGTGATCGCAACAGGATTTCGCTCGAAGCGATTCAACAAGCTTTCCTTATTGGTCAGTTTGATTGGGTGATAAGTAAAAACCAAACAATACGCTTAAGGCGCCATGACACAAAGTACCGTGTGGCTAATTATTGGAAAATCAGTTTTGTCGTCGGAGGTTTAACCCAAACTTTCCGCATTGTGTTTAAACTTCCAACTTGAATTCACTTAATTATTTATTAACCAATATTCGGGTGTTGGAGTAATTAGGTAATGAAGTATTTCAATATGTGGTCTTTATTCCCTTTGTGTTAGGTACATCATTTACATAAAAATATACCAGAACGATAATTTTAGATTGAGACTCGTGAACGCAATCGAAAATTTCGTGGGACTTTGCAGCATTCTCGTATTTAAACCATCTCGTGCATGCTTGTCTTTCAAACTGGTGAAAACAAACCGTGCAACCGACAAATTTTACTTCACAAATTCAGCTAAAAAGTTCAAAAAGATTGATGATCTAAGCTGCGACTCAATTATTACTGTTTTTCTAACAATAATTCACAGCTTCCTAGGAGCCTTAGTTTAAAAAAATGGGAAACTGTCCATAACAATAAAATCAATGGTTTATTTGGAGCATTGTTTCCAATTAAAGTTGCAATAACACAGCATTCCTATTTTTAAAGCGATATTGAAATATTGATGACGTAAGGATTAAAGGGTTTAATTGGAGGCTGTAAATCTCTATTTGTCAGCGATATCACGGCAGAAACCTTAAGCGGGGTCAGTCGAGAGGAGAAGTGGGAGGGGAAGTAATGGTTCACCAATACGCCTCTTCAACACTTAGCTCGTATAACAATTCTCCGTAACTAATATTGCAAGAAAAGTAAAAATGCTGTGTGGTCCTGTGTTTTGTCATTTACTTAAATAACATTCACTTTTGTTATTTACTGCATCCTCCATTACAAACCATTTTACAGATTTGCTTTATACGGTAATTGACAGTTTTTAAAAAAATGTTAGCAGGTTTGAGTTAGACGGGCCTTGAAGCGACGGCCGGGCAGTTAATTTCCTCCATCAGTCATATTGCGGCAGAACCTTAATTAAAGTGCTACTATGACGAAAATCGCATCTTTCAAATTTAAGCCATTTTAAAACATAGACAAGAAGTCTGAAGAATTTTGTTTACTATTCTGAAATATTTCTTTTCGTTCTAGAGATATTCAAGTTTTTAAAATATGAAAATTAGCTAAGTGATCATGAGTAGAAGAGGGAGGGAGGGGTGTTGTTCCAATGCTGACCTCAATCATTCAAAACCATCTAGCATAACAACGAACAAATTCTTTCCCAACTAACCAAATGTTACAGAAAAGCGGAGTATCCTGGGAATCCAAATTTGAACTAGATACAAACTCATAAACAAACTAGAAAAAAAATTGATACATCCTTGTATACCATATGCTCGAAACCACCGGTTGACCAAGAGCCACAGGCGTGGCTCGGATGTGAAGGACTTGAAGCGTTGCAAATGTTTAGAGAAAATAGACCTGAACGTCTGCAAAAGCAGCATTGTAGTTGAGTGAATACGTTTTGAAAAGTGAATCTTAGGTGGGCCTTAACATTCTTGCAAGTTTTTTTCAGTTTTGGTCAGGGCTTTAGCATGCACTTGATATTCAGAACAAAACTCAAAACAAATTCTATTGTCAGTGTGCGATCGACGAGCCATCTTCTTTCCAGACATGTACCACATGCATGCATGCATGCAACCTGTTCAGTATTAATAAAATCTCGTATCTCTTATTTCTGCTTCCATCTTTGGAACAATTAGTCAGCCTTTCGTTCGCTGCCAACTAAACTACAAATAGTGAAATGATCTTGGATGAGACTAACTTGGAGTTGGCAGAATCTGAAAGTACCTGCAGCAATAGGACGGCTTGGATCGTTAACTAATAAGGAACTCGGCCAGCTTGAGGCGGTGTTGATGAAAGGAATTTCTAGCTGAAACAAATAAATACTGAACGTATTCGGCAGCTCTGGATTGTGTTGTTGTCTAGTATGACCTTTCTTGGCCAAGCGAGCCGGAATGGAAGGTAAGGAAGTAAATTCCACATGTCACCCCTACTCCTAAATGAATCCCCCTCAAACCGTTCTCAGATCACTTCCAGCTTAAAAAAATCTTGAAAGGACCTCAAAGTAACCAATCCTTCGAAGCGAATGTTTCTCAAGTGTACAGCCCAAGTGGCTTAACACGCATTCTTATCCTCCATAAAACAGATCTACGCAGTGCGTATGGAAATATTATCAGCCGGGGAAAGGACTGAATGTTATACCTAAAAATAACTTGAGAGGGATTACCGTGGGAGTAAGGTCTATATGTGAGATGAACTTGACATTTATTGCATCACACTTTTCAGGTATTCATTAAATTGGCACTGTTGTCAGTAATTACATATTTATTTTGGCTTCGGACATTGCAAGACGTTAGTTAGACAAAACACTCTTCAATATTAAGTTGGAAACAGCCTGATGACCGGTTGTCACTCAAAGTTATGAATGGCTTGGTAACTGGCCTATATATAAAAATGTATTATTTGGACTGATATTTGGATTGCTGCCTTGATCGCATTTTCTATGTCAATCCTGTGTGCCAGAGCATCGTGACTGGAAGATTCTTCGCATCAACGGCAATATTATCATGGGAGACATACACACTGAAAGCACTGCATTTGTATGGATAAGTAAGCTGGTCTCCGTGAGAAAGCCAGTAAATCTAAGCGTTATGGGAGAACGGTTTCAAACCGATAAGGATCAACTCAAAACAAGATTAAGACCGTCATCACTGTTACAGCAATTGTGGTGGACTGGGTCATTCCTGTGGAATCTGGTGTTCGCCCAAATTGGACTTTTTCGCCCAAACAAAAAAAAAAAAACCTTGGAGTTAAAATAGCGTTTTCGAAAACGTGTGTAAAGAATGAAGCACCTATGCTTTTAAGATCGTTGGATGAATGACAAACACACTCCTCTAAAATCCAGTAAGGCTACTGATGCCATCATCTCCATTAAATCCGTGAGCTATTTACACTATTTCTTTGTTATAAAACCACCGTACAGAGACATACCTACATACAAACATAACTTCATTTTCATTCAAATTTCGGAGTAACCTGGTAGTGCTAATGTCTCCTAACAAAGAAAAATAAATAGACACCACCAGCTGCAGCTTTTTTGTAACAGTAAATCTTTAATTAAATCTACCTGGCTGTTTTTTTGCCAGAGAGGTGGCCAAAATCTATTGCCATTTAGAATTGTTTGCCATAGTTGCCTCAATCTACCAAAGTAGCTTGTGTTGACCCAGTTGGCCAAGCAACACAAAAATCAACACAAAGATGAACAAACAGGCACTGTTTGCAGAACCTAGGCCAGTCTCGTTTCATTTGTCAATCATAGAACAAGGCAGGTGGTAAGAGAGAGCCAAAGTACTTTATACAAAATATTCCTGTTTTGGAACCAAAATGACAAATCGTGGCAGCAAAGTAACGTTTATGAATAATAAATGAGAAGAGAAGTAAAATAGAAGTCTTTTGTCATTTGCCGTCAATGCAACACGGCACCGATGACGTCGCATGCAAACCTATATTTCTTGACACATTCCCGTCGACGTTTCGGAACCATTTTGTGGCCGGAACTCGTAGTTTGAAATGGTGTAAAGCTAAGTTTGCATATGGTGTTCTGGCACTGAACAATGGAAATACCTTATGCAATTAGTTAGACTTAACAAGCTCTAAGCTTACGCTAGGCAAGCGTGTCTGAACCCATTAGTGACATTCCTGAAATATCAATTTACCACGGCTGGTGAATGCAGCCTTCTTTACCGTGCGCGTGGACGTCTCGTCGTCCTTGAAGGCTACTCCACATGTCAGCCGTGAACATTTGATGGCATAGGACAACAATGCCCTCTTGTTTGTTATCAGTTAGTCTTTGTTCTTGTCACCTGTCTGTTTAACAGTTGATTAATACTGGAAGGAGAAATTACATTTTGACAACTCCTGAATGGGAATTAGGGAGTTTGCATGGATTCATTCCCTTTTTTTGGCAATGGTTTCCCATGGCTCATACTCGTTCCACTTTCAACAGCATCTTGCTTTTGAATTTTACATTGTCAGCGAAAGCGGAACTACAATAAAATCAGGCGAGTGAAGCTCAGTAACTTTTTATCACGTTCTAGTTCCTTCGATGTCGTAATTAGTGCTTCATTTCCATTACAAAAGCCAAAGCGGACGCAAAAAATCAACAAAACACATAAAATGCCAAGTCCTCTGAAGCGTTGCCAGATAGTCAAACGGAGAGGTGCCAAGCTGGAAGCTTATTAACAGACGGATCAGTCAACGCGAGCAGAAATGATGCTAATATCAGAGCTGAAAAGTATCCATTTCTGGGCAAGTGCCCTGGTGGAGCTGATTGCGACTTTCTTTTTCATTTTCCTTACCACTGGTACAACCATCACGTGGAATCCGCTTCATCCACCGTCCACGGAACTGATTTCTTTGTGCTTTGGGTTCAGCATTGCCACACTGGCCATGTGCAGCTTGCATCTCAGTGGCGGACACATCAACCCCGCCGTTAGCATTGCCATGATGGCCATCAGGAAAGTTTCCGTTTTTCGAGGGATAACCTACGTTATTTTTCAGCTGGCTGGAGGTAAGTGTACCATAAAAGACGTGTTTGCATTGTTGGTACATAATTATAAAAGGATGTAAACAACTTTACTTTTACCTTCTATATTCAGTGATTCTTCGGAATTTAGTACTCGGTGAAAGACTAACGGAAGATTCTTGAGATAGCAAAAAGATAATGTTTATAGATGTAAGAGGAAGTCTTTTTTTCAGTAACTTCGTTTCGAACGAACGAACGCATTTAGACCAACGATCTTAAAAGCATAAGGAAGATAGAAATTATCCTACAAAGTTTGTCCGCTCTTCTCAAGAAAAAAAGAAAACGCTTGCAAATGTTCTTTTCATACCAACCATATATGTAGTGTTAATTTGGTAAGGTGCACAACAAGTCTTCTCAATGTCCTTTAATGGCAATATTGAATGCTGTCAAACTTCTAATGATCATAGAAAACGAATAATAACGGCCGACCTTTCTTTATTTCAATCCAAACAACACCGTTGAACTGTTGTACTATTTCTAAAAGAGTAATCTTAGGTACGAAACAATCGCGAAAAACGTGACTTGAATAAAAAACTGGCTGAACACAAGTTATGGTAGTCATGTGGGTTAATAACAACTTTCGTGGACCTGGTTAAATCGTCTGTAAAACCGCCACATTTTTGTTCAATTCTCTCACTGAATGAAAATTACCGAAGCGGGTTTTGTATTTTATGTCGTCGCCTCCAGAGGAGAGCTGGCAAATTGAATATAGAAAACGCCCCTAACGCTTAACGAAAACGCTATGACAGGTATTTGGCTCGCATACCACTTGGAATAAATTCTAAAAATATTTAGAATGTTTTCACCCAAAAAAGCTTTCATTCCACACATGACTTAACATGCATGTTAAAAGGGCATAAGTGGGACTTCTAGAGTGATTATTACTCATACTTATGTAAGCTTATGAAGATTGTTATATCACTTATCTAATTGAAACCTTCCAGCAGACTAGAATTAGACACAATGCAATGTCGAGTGGAAAACGTATCTAATTTTCAGTTTTTTGAACTTTTTGACTATGTCTTGGAAACAAAGATCTGGGTTTACTGCCGCCATTTTGATTGTCCGTCATTGTTTCCCAGCAAAAGCTACTTTATCAACTGACGTCTTTTGCAGCAAACTTGTCAAGGGCTTCAAAAGTGCGTGGAATACAAATGCAAATGCCTGTATAAAGCGTGGCTGTTTCCCATTTGCTGTAATTGATCAAGCAAAAACAAAGAACGTGTGCCCTTCGTCTCGGAGAAAAAAACATCACCTTTGAGATAATACACAATCAATTAATACACACTAGCATCCTTTGTTTTTGAGTTATTATTTTTAGAAACTTCATGTAAGAGTTAAACAATTAAAATCGCCATTGGCTCCCGACGGGGTCGGTCAAAATCTTAAGAGACATCAAGCTAGTTGATATACAGATCTTATCAATAGCTTACGTTATTAATGGTAATTTCTTCCGTCCATTAAGACGAAGTTCAAGTGGAAAGCTCTTATGAGTTCCCATCCCAAGGCAACACCTACCTTAATTATTCTCTCAAAACCGATACATTGGCGAACAATGCATCGATAAGTATAAATGGACAATGACCTTGGTGAAATATCAGAATCTCTGAAAGTTAAGACTTAATGGGAAATTCTAACGATTGGCAGGGAGGAGAAACACATTGTTTGCTCGGGTCAGTGATTGGGCAGCAAAAAGGCAGGAAATAGCGGCAAACTTGCTAGCAATGCTGCTGATAGTCAACAAGATTCCGGACTAAAAAAGACGCCTTCTGTCTTACAACATTTGGTGCAATATTGCCGTTGTGTTTTTTTTTTTTTCGGGTTGGGTCTATGCAAACTGTGAGTTCCACATGTTGTCATTGGCAAGCATTTTGTGTCGTGTAAACAATTTTTAAAAAATTCCATAGAGGCAATACCGAACATTCTGGGCGGGCCAAAGATATTACGGATATCCGGTTCAACCGCGCAGTGACGTTCGCCTGAAAAAAATACGTGACACTTTAATGATTCTGCTCTCACTGTGAATCGCGAAAATATTTTTCGTCAAAATGGAGGTTCTGCATCAGGGCAATCTTTGGTTGACTGATTTTTGTATGGCTCTTATATAAAAAACTAAATAACACTCAATTTATTAATTGAAATACAAATGATCGAGTGTGGTGTGGTTTTGGGGTAGATAAGGGAACATGTTTCTAAAAGACATCACGCAAACAAAAACGTATATTTACAAACCAAAGCTAAAGATTTTGCACGCACTGCGGACCGTTTTTAAACCGTCTTTATGCACACAAACCCGTTTTGTTATAATGTTGAAAAACGCAGACATGCAGCAAATTTACATTTTTCAATCAAAATGATAAGATATCTTTCTATTCTTAACAAGGTATCGCTGGCTCAGCGGTATTGAAATACATCACACCTGACGAGAAACGCGGAACCCTGGGAGCGACAGTCCCAGGCCCCGGTGTGACCGCGGCACAAGCGGTAGGGATTGAAATATTGCTGACATTCCTTCTGGTCTTCACTGTGTGCGCTAGTACAGACTCCAAGAGGAATCACTATGGATACGAAGTCCCGCTGTCTATCGGCCTTTGTGTAGCTGTGTGTCATTTTATTGGGGTGAGTTAAGGTCTCTAAATTTATAGCCTACCTCACACTGACGCTATAGACCTTAAGGGTTTAACAATCAAGCTGTCCAATAGAAAACTAGTGATGTAGAAACGAAACATATTGGTTGCCTGGGCCAATAGTGCGGTTAAACCATCATTACTTGTAACTTGTAACATCTCTGAAATAGAACACTTCTATAGATGCATTGCGGGCCTATGTTGGGAGGCAAGGGGTGCTTACCATTTACAAAAACCATCCGGTTGGAAATTTCAGGCATAAACATTAAACAATTGAATGCCACGTTGCGGGAGAAGGAATCGGTATTAAGTATATCCACATCAGCTAGAGAGACTTAAAACAGCGGAAAAATAGCATCACCTCAAATCACAGCCCATATTTTCTGAAGCTTCCCAAACGGAATGGCGCGAACCATTTGATTTTCCAACTGGAATTTCCGGTTTTCCCATGTAAATAGTAAGTGCCCCAGATTTATTGTGAACTTAGTACAGGTAAAGCTCACTTTGACGCAGTTAAGATCAGTTAAGACTCGTTGAAAACCTCAAACAGCAACCACAACACAGGCTGACACCGTCTTTTAATTTTTCTTTTTAAAAGTAGTCTCATAAAAAATAAAAGGAACACACATGTACACGCCCCCCCCCCCAAAAAAAAAGAAAGGAAGAAAAGAAAAACAGACACATAGACAACAAAAACAAAGCGGCAGCAGCAGCAGCAGCAACAACAACAACAACAACAACAACAACAACAACAAAAAACCAGTAAAATCTTGAGTTGTTCCCGATGTGCCTCAAATCCAGCATTTTCCTCTTGGATTTAGAGCTCTTTTTCTTCCTGCTTGTCCATTTTTACGAGCAACAAGGAAAAGGATTCCCTTAACAATTGCTGCAGCTTTTTCCGACCTAAAACAATAGTTTGCTGCATATCTGATATTTAATCTTTGCCCTCCTCCTTAACTGAAAAAGTAATTCAGATCTATGGCGGATATACAGCTGGCTAATTTCCACAGCTATAAACACCATGATCCACAATTCTTCCTTTAGTTTGGCTCACATTGCATCATAATTTAACTTTGTGCTTTACTTTTAGATTGGTTTTACGGGATGTGGTATAAATCCTGCACGTTCGTTTGGTCCAGCGGTCATCATGAACAAAAAAGAAATCTGGGAGGATCACTGGGTATGTGATTACAGGGTCTAACATTGAGCAATTTACATATTTCTAGATTATTACAGTACAAAAGAGGCTGTTTAAGGGTGAAAACGTATTTGGCGAGGTAGATATCTTACACAGCAACTCAAAAAAACGCAATGAATAAGCATTCGCCGAATATCAAACTTTTACAGAAAGCAGATTTTCGTTGCCAGATAAGCTCTGATACAAATTTGAAAAGAATAGAAAATATCTTTCAAGATAGATTTGTGCTATGTTTGACAAAAATTTAAAAAGATAAAGTAGTTAAAAAGATAAAGTAGTCAGTGCTAAATAGCTTATATTTAAATGGCCTCTCACTAAGCTTTCATCCACAGTCTTCTAACGAAAACCACAGAAACGTTCTGCTTGGTCAATAGTTTTCACCAGCTTAATAAAAAAACTTGTGCAGCACCATTAATACTACTATGAACATAAGAAATTCCCGGCAAATAACTTTCATTAGAATTAGAACAGACTTTGGTTTCATTCCCAGCCTTGAAAGTTAGAGCACCCCTTTTAATAAAGACGGGGTTGTAAAAGACAATTTGCCAACTATTTAAATCTTGAATGGAATCTTTGTTTAAACTGTTCCCTTCATAAGCTCTTCAGTTTCAAATCATAGTCTGTATCATTCTGAATATTAAAAAGGCGTGGCTTGATTAACTGCCCCAAGAAATTTAAGCCCGAAATATAGAATACTATTTGTCACACGAGTTTAAAAACTCAAAATCTTACAAAGAACGTATGGGCTCATTACCGTTTTTGCCACCCATACATTTTTGCAGTTTTGCGAGATCGAGACTACCGAGAGCAACACCAGCTGGTGGCCAGAACGGGACTTAAACCCGTGACCTCCGGATTTCAAGTCTGGCGCCCTAACCACTTTGCCACGCTCCCTCCTCAGTATACCAATGGTTGATCACTGAAGTTCACGGTGTTCCAGGCTAATGGAAGGGAAAATAGATGAAACCAAAATAGATGGTTTCTTCTTACTTCACGCAGAAACACCGTGAACTTCGATTAATTAAACAAGGTGGTAGCCAGCCAGCTCTACCCATGATACCTTTCAACATTGCTGCGCACGCTTCTGACACTTCTGCAAGACTAAGTTTTCCCGAAACGCCTGTCATTTTAAACATATCTGTGTGTCTTTCAGGTGTACTGGGCTGGACCAATTGGAGGAGGTTTGGTGGCAGCACTTCTGTACCAGTTGGTTTTTCGATCCCGAAAAGAGATGGGCGCCGCTGCTGAGTCAGTCAACGAATTGGATCTTTACGCAGATTCAAAGCTGTAAACTGTCGGCTGATTGCAGCTACGCTCTTCTTTTTTAAAAGAAAAAACCTTGCCCTCTAGATTGTTTAGTTATCGTGCTGAGTTTAGCTTAGCTTTTTTTTGAAAGCCTAGTTTTTTTATCTTTATGTAGCTTGTCAAAGCATGACCAAGCATTGCTGCCGATGTTTTCGCTGAGAGCTAAGTCAGTGCTTGACATTTTACGAGCGCAAAAGTGGTCTAAAGATTTTTCAATGTACATGCGGATCGAAAAACTTTCATTATGAACAGTGTGAAATTTAGCGAAGTAAATATAGAAATTCGTAACTGTGGTAAGCTTTTTGCTGAATAACAAATCAAAAGAAGATTTTGTTTGGTTCAACACTTTTGGGCATCTCATAGGCCGTTGAATCATTTGCTTTTCTTCCACTAAATATTCGACAAGCAATCTTGTTTGATTAAGAAACTGTATGTAAATTATCCCAGATAACTATAATTTCTATACATTCCGGAACATTGATTATTGAACTTAAGGCGAAAAAATGACGTCCTGCGTGTTACATCAATACAAGTAGGAGTAGTTAGATTTTTACGTTTTTGTCACAGCCGTAAGGCTTAAAGTGGGCTGTTTTCAACCTTCAGATGAGTTTTGAGCACTTCTAACTTAGTTCTAGTTTAGATTTGTTAGTCGTTTTAGAAAGTCAGTGTTTGTTTGTTCTTTGATTTTACTCTACGTATCAAACGGTATATAATTGTAGGACTTATATTATGCATTTGAAGGATACTTACCCGATTTCTCAAGACGAAAATTTTAAAATTCCTCTAAAATTTGGTCGATCAGTCAGTAACTCAGTGAAAATAAACGCATTGAGTTCTTCATTGATTAGAGCTGAGTACACGATTGAGTAATGGGGTAGAGCTACAGATAATCATAACGGCTGCAGCACTCTCGCTTCCTTCTAAACGACTAGAATCAAGGCTTGGTTAATTATTCAATGATGATTTCCCACTACACGCAGTCTTCACATTTGGTAGTCTGAAGTAAAAACTGTTTATCAAGTCTTTGTGACCGTTCAGAAAGTTACCGAAGGCAAAAAAATACATCCGGCATCCTGGGGAAGAACGCTCGATCAAATTGTTGCATTCGGGCCAAGTGGTCCATATCGCCCTCCTTACCCGGCCCCGGTTTCTGACATATGATGTTCTACTACCCCCCTTGATCAGATGTTAGTCCGTCGCCGGTCCCCCCTTCTCTTCCTCTAGGACCCTAGAGAATGCTTTTGTCAGGTTTAGTGGTGCCTCGTTGTGTTCCACCGCAGCCGGTGTGCCAACCCGAAATACTTGATCTAGAGACCAATTCGAGAAAGAGAAAAATCACCGTATGATCATTTTCAAAGAAGTTTTGCAGAAACTTCAATTTCTTTTGAAATGGAGTCAAAATCAACTCCATGCAGGCCGCCCACCATCGTGACAAGAGAACAGGAACCACGCAAAGCAAATGCACGTTTGCGGTATTTTCAAGATCTCACTTAATAGGTTTTTCATGGGGACTCTATGGTTGTTTCAAAAAAGGCAGAAAGAGGATATTTTCGTAATAACTTAAACGTACCAAATAGGCCATTTCCGAGCTGTCTTTTTCCTATGTGTCAAAACGAGACTTCGTGCGAAACCATTCAAATGAAAATGTGTTTGGCCTACAGGTTCATTTTCATGCAAATTAAACCATTTTCATATGAAAGGTTTTGCATTAGGACTCGTTTTGAAACAGAGGCACAAAGTAACTCGGAAATTACCCATTACTGAGCTCTGTTTCGGTAGTTGTTGTCTGCTTGCTCCTGCAGCCACTTTGGGTGATTTTATGATCAGCAAGCAATCGCTGTTCGGGTTGTTACGCAAGA
This sequence comes from Orbicella franksi, assembly GCF_964199315.1. Lineage (NCBI taxonomy): Eukaryota > Metazoa > Cnidaria > Anthozoa > Scleractinia > Merulinidae > Orbicella > Orbicella franksi. Next base: position 11,387,234 of record NC_138156.1, on the reverse strand, counting down.
AATGTTCATACTGTGAGAGCGGGTCGCGCGTAGAATAGCATGATACCTAATTGAGCCAAATTGTTTAGGGGTCAGTAGACGGTGGCTATTTTTGAGATATCGATGCCCGAATTTGCAGGAGGCGGAACGCAAGTACCTGCAGGCTTGATGCGTTTTCGGCGTCTGTCGGCTAGTGCCACTTAAATGATTTGCACAACCGTTCAAGATTCTTTTTGCAACACCATCAAACAGATTTGCACCGTAAATTCAAAAGACGTTTTTGCCCCAAGGTGTTAATTTAGCCGTGGAGACCCAGGGTCAATTAACAAAGCACGCTCTGTCAGGTGATAGGCTGCTCACACATCCAAAGCAGTGGTCTCCGTTTCGCTCCCTTGAAGAAGCGAAGACCGGGTCGATACTAGATAGGTTCTTATATACCTCTTTCCAACTCGAATCAATTCACACATCAATACAACAACATGACATTTCATTGCGGCACAAAAACGGATCTACTTTCACGTTTCTTTTGGATCGAGGTCTTTGCCGAATTTTTAACTACACTTTTATACCTGTTTCTAGCCTGTGGAACAGGGTTAACTTGGAATAACACTCCAAATTCTGTTATGCACATTGCATTGACTAGTGGACTGAGCATTGCAACTCTGGCCATGTCAGTTTTTCACGTTTCTGGTGGACTTATAAATCCAGCCTTGACCGTCTGCATGATGGCCGTTGGAAGGGTCTCAATCTTGAAAGCAGTGTTCTTTATTGCAGCGGAGAGTGCGGGAGGTAAGGATACATTGCAATTCATTATAATATAGTTTGTAGGTACGTTGCGGATTACAGGGAGCGGGAAAGCAAGTAGAAATTCAACTGCATTGGGAATCTGTGAATACATTTTTAAAATGAAATGTGCAAGTTCACGAAAGATCTGAAAGTTACAACAGAAAGTAAGCTGTACGAAGACGCTTTCGATCAATTTTGGTCTGAAATCGGAAAAGGACGTTACCGGCGACAGGCATATGGAGGGAATCGAAAGAAACCTGAAATATTTGCACACACTTGCCATGTCTAATTCGATAATGACATCGAAATCAGCCTAAAGACTTGAAATAACTAATCAAATGATAATTTTGAAGCGAGTTTTGTCTATCAATCTACGTCCAAGGTTTGATGTATGCTGCACTGCAAGTTGTGTTAATCATAGCGTTTTCCATATCGTTCTCAGTTATCTAAAACTTCTAAAGTACTCATGTATTACTGCACAAGTAGATGCCGATGTTTTACGGTGTAAGGCTTTCTAGAGCAGAAACTGCTTTTTCACTCATAAAGTTTACCTCTTTCCCTTAAGCTTCACAGTCAAAATGCAGTTACATTTTAACTTACGTCTTTTCCAAATCTTTAAATTTTTTCAGTTCAGCTATGTTTACACATTATTATTCCGAAGCGCCTTGGGCAATTAGTGAACTGGCGCCATAGAAAAGCAACTATTCTTTTATTATAACAGCTACGTTGTTCCAGGTCAGTCCCATGTATAACCTCTTTGTCAGATTTTAATGTCCTAGCTAGAAAAGGGCTGTTGTTAAAACCTCTGAGAAATCATCAAATGTACGTTTTCTCTTTCGTTAGTATTTTAGCATTAGTCATTTCTTAACATGCAAGTATATTTTGTTTTGCGACATACGCAGAGATCACTTCGATATTGACCTGACTTAGGATGGCATTACGCAATGGACCTTCGCTTCGCTAGGTTTTATCTAGCGCACATAGATCTTTTTCCTACGGCTTGAAAATTCCCAATCTTCCAACCTGGGCAGTTCAAATATTTCAGACAAAATCACCAATTGACCAACAAACAAATAAACAAACAAGTGAAATGAGCACCCTGTCCTGACAAAGTAGCCCGTTTCCAATTAACACCCCCCTTCTTTTGAGTTGCCAAAATTAAATGAGCTCCCCACTTGGATTCTATGCCCTTGCATGTACGCACCGCGGACCTATTTTTGCAGTTTTGCCGTTTCGGTATCTGGTCTGAGGGATTATGATCGGAAGTGTTAGATTTATAATGTTTTGGCAGAAAACTCTAAGCATAGACTCAGGCAACTATATTGTCGATGAAAATCTACATTTTACAGACATTGAAACAGTAGATACTCACTGGAAAAAACACGGCTCTGAACACAACAAATAACTGAAGACGAAGCGCGGCGAGTTTTCCTCCAGAACGGTCGCTCTTAAAGTAGGAAACGACTGCTTGTCCTTTTTCCGTCTGAGGAAACCGACATAATATGTTTCGGTTCTTCAAAGACATCGAAAATAATTCAAGACGTAGAAAGATGAAATACTAAAATGAAAAAACTGAGATTGAATTGGCAATTGCGTGAAAGGTCGTAGAGTGACATTGCGATTCAAGACCTTTCAGAACAGTCCCTCGACAGTTTAGCGGTAATTTTAAGAATTACAGTAACTTGACGACGCTGAATGGACAGTAGACAGAAATTCAAAATAATTTATTCCCGATATCTCGAAAACCTAAAACGTTTCTCTTTTGGAGTTTTTTGCAAAAGGAAACCCAAAAATGTCCTTACCAGTGATTGAGGAAAAAAGAAGAACATTTGCATTTTTGGATGAAAAATTGACAGAATTACCCAAAGAGCCAACACTAAATAAATAATAAGGCTTCACTCTAATGGACCACCTCTTTTGCAACTACTACAGCCGTTATGTTCTTTTGCACCCACTAAAATTTACTTGTATAAAATTTCCGGCTTCCGTCACGATCGATTCAGTATCTGAAGGGGTCACAAAAACAGTTAGGATCTGAACAAGATCCCAGGATAATTATGATCAAATGCAGAGCGTATGCAAATGACATATAGCTTTCTTGTGAGTACTTGAGAAGGGTCCCCATGGCATGAAACCACGAGGGTAATTTCAGTGAAGCTTAGGTCGTGTTTTACAGGGACTAACATTCGATTCAGGGAAACCGCCACCTGTTTGGCTGATTTGTCTCCCTGTCCCAAACGAAGAAACTGGAAGATAATCCTCTTGTTTGTGAAAGTACAGTCCTTTATTTAAATTACACGACCTTGATCTATCTTACTACACCAGCTCAAAGATCTCTCCGTGTACAAAACAGATAGCTGAGAAACATAATTGACGCCGGTATCTTGTATCTTGCCCAGGGACACATCACCATCACGGGTCTAATTCAGCATGGAAACTTAATAGCGCAATCCGAAGTCTAACTATCAGGCCATTCCGAAAAGGCGAACACCGAGCTCAAATTTGAGCTGTAAGCCAGTGCATGAAGCTAGAGTAAGGCTGAATTCATCAGGTTATGCTGTTGACATGGTCACCTGCAACCTCAGCGACATGGTCACAATTTCAAGTTTACCAATGATTTGGCATTCCGGTCTCGCGATAGCATTATTGTATGATCAACTGATATACAGTGACGCTACTGATCAACTAGATCATAGTCTATTGTGATCAATCAACGTATAATTGTTGAAAAGTGTTGGAAACTGTTGCCAGCTACACGGCTCGGGTTGACTTTCTTTGATGTGCACCGCTTCAACTTTAAACTGAAGGTATTATTCACTATCTGAACTCGGTCGGACAAGGTGCGTCAAACTTTTACTGGAGATGTAGTCAAAGTTTCTGAAAAGTTGCATTGATACCGTTATTAACATTGAAAAATGATAAAGTCGTCGTATTCATACATACTAGTACACTTCTGTCATCTGGATATAATGATTCTAAACGACCTATATCTCTTCCACTCGACATACAGATCTTCAGGACCTACAAAGTTAAGGTTTACGTTTGACCGCCATTTTCTCTCAGAAACATGAAATTAATGGTTACACTGCTTTTATGCTCAAAACGTTAATTTGCGCGATGCACATGGTGGCATTCGGCTGCCACGCGAAAAATGAGACAGTCGAAGCTCTCATAAGCGAACGCTTCGAAAATTCGAAAACGTGGTCGCAAATAGAGCTGCTTGCTTCTAAGAATGGTCGCGACTCGTAAGCAACCGGCCACGGGCTGAAATAATGGAGAATGGACTTAGTGTGATTGTCTTTCAAATTTGATTGAGTAGAGTGGAGTCGCTTATCCAGTGCCATCCATGACGTGTGCAGCGACTCAAAACAGTTGTAGTTCTTTCCCAATCGGAGAATTTCGTCAACTTTCCGTATTCACAAGACCATGAGCCAGCCTATAACCCAAAGATAGACTTTTTAAAGTCTTTCAGTTTCTCGTGCACATTAACCCACTAACACTTCCCCTCACGGATTCCACCCTCAGTCGACCCTCCCTCCAATTTTAGTCAACAATGACAGATAGTCTCAAACTCAAGTCTGTCATCCACATCAAGTCACGACAAGTGGCTAATGAAAGATGACGAATATTTAGCCAATCAGCATGTGTGACTTTGAAAGTCCTTCTCGGTTGTTCCTAGCCCTTGAAAGCCGGTAGCTGTGGGGGCTTTATAAGGTCTCTTGAGTAAACATCGCCTGCACTTTTGAACACTGAGACAGCAGTGAGTACCGGTCTTGTTTTGGTCCATACATATAATTAACACGGATCGACGCAAACATGTTTCTTCGAGACGGTAAAATGGAGTTACGTTCCCGATCATTTTGGACCGAAGTCTTCGCCGAGTTTTTAGCAACACTCTTATTCCTGTTCATGGTATGTGGGACTGTATTACCATGGAACTACAGCCCTCCTTCGGTTATGCACATCGCTTTCAGCCATGGACTGAGCATTGCGACTCTTGCCATGTCTATTCTACACATTTCCGGAGGACAGCTTAACCCAGCCGTGACCATCTCTATGATGGCCGTTGGAAGAGTTTCAATGTTGAAAGCTCTCTTCTTTATCATAGCGCAGTGCACGGGAGGTAAGGATTTATGCAAATAGAAAATAGTATTCGGTCTCGAGAGAGTTAATGTAGATCTATATAAAATTCGCTATTCAGGAAATTGGCTAACGATTCAAAGCATTTGGCTGTTGTAGAATGATATATTTTGGTAAACGTAAAAGCACTGACCTCTTCCGGAGGAGTGTTAAAAAAGAGCTAAAAAGTCACGGGATTTCTAAAAGGCTACAGCCGAGTTCTTCTATACTTAATGAACAACAAGTGAACTTAATTTCAGGTTGCTGTAGTTGATTAAGTTTTCACTTTATTAAGCTTCTCTTGTAAACCGGAATTGAAAGCCAACACTCAATGGAATGACGTGACAATTCACATTACTTCAGATATTTACATAAGAGTGGATCGCAAACAAACTCCTATAACACATGATGTGTTTTGAAATTTTCACATAAAGTAAGAGGGAACGCAACGCTCACTTCAGGACGAGAAATAAATCGTTTTTTTTTCCTTCAAGACAGGACTAGTTATTTTCATGCTTCGTTTTAAAAATAATCTTAATGAAGGCGAAAAGCAACAAGAAACCCATCCGAGCCTGAAGCAAGCGTAAAAAAATAATATAAAATCTCTGGAGAGAGTGAAGTCTGTTTTTAGTCAATTACACGAGACACTTCACGTCAGGAAATGGAAGGAACATCAGACTTGGGACTATTGCAAAAGCCAAACGAAGATTAGCACCTCCACTTATGAACGCAATATCAGTCAGTATATCAAGTTTTGTCAAAAGCAAGCTCAGTGTAATAAAAGAGCTTGAAAAGATAATACAGTTAACACGATCAATTCGAACCCATTGGACCAAGGAGAATATTTCAGGCATAAAACAAAAGAGCCCACAGCGATGAAATGAAATATGTGGTCAAGAATTACAAATTCGTGCCGTTCAAGTTCTCGATGAGATAGTTATGCATAGCTCTGATATAACTGGTTTTAAGAAGTCCCATGAAGAAATTAGTAGATTAAAAGCTGTCTTAAAACTAGAAATACGTGTACAAGAAAATAGAAGTTAAGTTTGTGGCTAACTCTATTTTTAGACAATCAGCCTTATTCTCAATTAGTGTTATTTTTGAAAGAAAACAATCAGATTGTCTTTTTTTAACTCTTTTAATGTACATTCTTTTTCCCTGTTTTTTTTTTTTTTTTTACCAAACACGCTAACGTTAAAGATTGATCTCATATAAGGGAAAACCATGGAAACAGTAGTTACTTAAATTATCTAACCTCTCGGCCAAAAGAAGGTATTAAATTCAGACAAGACTGTAAATGAAAACATGAATGTACAGAGAAACGACAGAGAGCATCCAGGAAGAACTGTCTAATGTTGTTATCTGTTATTGCGGGGAATGTTTCCGAGGAAAATACATGACCGTCATTTTCCTCCATTACGCCTTACAAGCAACATCAACTATTATGATCTCTCTTGTAATATTCGCCCTTTGATGGGTCAATTTGGTAGGCAGCATTCTCACGTGCAACCCGCTTCCCATTCGTTCTCCTTTCTCTATACTAGAGTAAGGAAATTTTGGAATGGTGGTATGGATCTGGTAAGCCAAGCTTTATATCAAGTCTTATACTACAAAGATATATATTAAATGTTAAGATTCCGAGCTGCGCAACTGTTAACATGACTCTTTTTCAAGGGAGTATACCTTTTGCTGTGGAAGGCGCGGTGGCAAGACAGGTAGCTCTCACAGAGCCTGTCTCCACCCATGCGGGTGTATAAATGAGTTTAATGCTGGGGGTAACCCTGTGATGGACCAGCATCCCATCCAGGGGGGAGTAGAAATAGTCCTAGTCGCTTCATGCTACAGAAATCGGTGATAAGCGCCGGCCTGATGGGCCACTTGGCTCGTATGTAGACTTGCCCTACAAGCTCAACTCTAAAGACAAAATTTGCTCATGTTTTGTTTCCTTTTCAGCCATCTGTGGGGCAGCCATTGTTTACGGCATCACTCCAAGCCAATCTGTTGGCGCTTTAGGAGTTACAGCACCCGCCAATGACGTCACCACTGCGCAGGCGTTTGTGACGGAGCTAGTCCTCACTTACATTTTGGTTTTCGCGATTTTCGCGGTCACCGACCCAAGCAGGGGCATGACAGGTTATGGGGTACCGCTGGCCATTGGAATTACTGTGTTCATCTGTCTCATGCATGGGGTAGGAACTAAACATTAGTATGTAGATAGCATGCCTTGTTTGAGTTCAGAGCGGCAATTAAAACAAGAAATTTCATAACGCTTTACAAATATAAGGACCATTTTCCAACGAGAAGGCAAGGAAAAAGGCAAAGTCATATGTGCGAATCTGTGAACTATTCTTTTTACAATACCGTAACTGCCTAATTTCTCGCGCGGGTGATTGGCTCATTTTAATCATAAATAAGAGTACAGACGAATAAAATTTTACTTTATGCAAGATTTAAGTTTGACTTTTAGCTGTTAAACTGTCAACTTTTTAACCAATGAGATTTTATGGACTTTTTTAAGTAGCCAATCAAAAAATGAGAGAAGCTATTGACAATGTTCGCGACATTTTTAATAAAATTCACTTATCTTTGTTTATGGCAAGTTTACGGCGTCTTTTCCCCTCAATCATTCCCAGCATTTGACCAGTTTTGGGTCTTGACCAGTTTACTGCGGAACCACTTGCCTCCTGCTCGTGGTTCCACAGCCACTTTGACAATGTTATGACGCAATTTATCATCAATAAGAGGCCAGACGCATAAAAAACTGACGTGAATTTGTTAATTTATTTCCATTGCAGATCCCATCTTCTGGGGCCAGCCTAAACCCTGCTCGTTCTCTCGGCCCTGCTGTCATTATGAACTCGTGGAAAGACCATTGGGTAAGAAAACAGGTTGTGGATGATGTGGTAGCAAAATTTGCGTGTCCAAACAAGGGTATTTTCTACCCTAGTGCTAATGTCTTTTACGGTATTCTTTTATCGAATCTATCGTTTTCTGAATGTGTATTCTTTTGTTATATTTTGGGCACGTGCTGGCCTTTTGAAAGAGGTTTCTATTAACGATTTATAGGGGGAATTTTCATACCTTTTTTGGAAAAGGAGGCCAAACTAAGTAAATTCAAGATACACTAGTATTATTTAGTCTCATACTTTTATGGAGCTCAGCGACTCATACCGATACAAAACGTCTCAGTGGCGACACGAAAACAACTTTGGATATTCTACGAAAGCTTCGCCAAGGCAAATGTTTTATCCCTGGCGTAGAATAGAGCGTCGGTTTACGATGTTAGAACACAGATATCAAGTGCTCGTAGAATACTGCAAGACAAGGATTAGTTTTGTCGATGGTAAGATATCTGTGCAAAGAAGTGATGGTACATGCGGTATCGTATAAACTCTTATTCTTAGGCCATCGTAGTTTGATAAAAAATATAATACAAACAACGGTGATAAACATTGTATTCGAGCTCATTTTAATCAGAACTTGACGTTTTGTATGCTAGTCAACATACATATTCAAAAGTGACCGTTACAAATTTTTCAATGGAAAATATTAGTGGTCTGGAACATGCAGGCTTATGAGACTACGACAAAAAATATTACAGTCAGTCAGTAACTCAAGCTAGAGGCAAAAAAAATTGGAGTACAGTGCCGTAAAAACGATGTTTCACAATCTAGGTCTCGTGGTGTAGAAGAAACTTACGGACGTGATTTAACACGATCTACTCATTTTTCTCTCTCAATAACAGATATACTGGATTGCTCCTACGGCTGGCGGCCTGATGGCGACGTGCACTTACCAGCTGTTATTTGCAGGGCAAGGAAAGAAGCAGACTGATACACTACAAAATGGTAACACCTACACTGTGGAAATGACGGACCAGAATGATACATCAAAGTTCATTGTCTCCAATTTTTAATAGTTTTAATACATGTTTGAAATTCAAAACAGAACTGTTTGTAGTATACAGCGGAAGAAAGAGACTCAGTATATAGAAACTTTTGGGAGACTGGACACGGGTTAGCTTGCAAGGATTTCTGGGTTCGTTTGGTGTAGACGAAAACTTCGTAGCATGGAATAGGCCATATTCGTATTCTCGGTATAGGACTGGAACTAACTTGCAACTGAGGCTAATGCCGGCGGGGAATCTTTTCAAATGCAAATGACTTTAATCTTCGTTTAATAATATTCCCCCGCATAAGCCTCCATTGCAAGCTGGTTCCAGTCCACTACGGCGAGAACACGAACATGGCCTCAAGTTGTTGAGAGTATGGTTGCCCTGGCATTGTTTCTCAAGAGTGATTCGCAAAGTAGAAACAGTCTCTACACTGATAGTTCTGTATGAATTTTTAGTTGACTTGAAATAAACCTCTCGATTGTAAATAAGTTACACAATGTAGACGGAAGTTAAAAAGAAATCCCTGAAAACTACGAGTCTTCAACTGGATTGTAACCAAGCAAAACTGAACTATGAAGCCTTTAGAATACAGCTGTTGCATATTCGCCATTTCTTTTTTATAAATGCAGGGCTGGAAATTTTAAAGCAGTTTTCTTCCGGATTTTGTGTTGCCAACGCAATTACCGCCTCTTCTTAGATGTAAATATTTTTGCTTTTTTATGCAACGTTTCTAAAAGAGGATAATGCACTTTTGAGGTCTAGAAAAATTTTTGAACGCACTTGCGTTCCATTCACGTGTCCATTAGGAGTTTTTCTAGACCTCAAGCGTTCAATATTCTCTTTCGAGTTAAACAACATGGAAAACCATCTTCCATTTGGTAAATTGCGCATATTTAATATACTAATATTTACAATACTGACAAACGGATGGCGTGAAGAATTAAAACTTTAATCACATTTGTGTGTTATCGTCGTAGTGTTTTTTATTTATGGACTTCCAATCGCAAAATCTAATCAGCGGCTTCCACTTGTCACGCATGTGCTTGCCGGCGTTATCTTCCCCATCCTTCGTTGTCTCTAAATCTCCTTCACGGAATCCGCGATCCTTTCGATCAGCACCAGGAATCGGGACCTCTGACCTTGTCCAATTTTCAGTCCGCGTACTCACGTCCTTATAGACCTGCTGCAGACCCATTCATTCGTTTGTTCCTTCCTTCTTTCCTTCCTTCCTTCCTTCCTTCCTGCCTGCCTGCCTGCCTGCCTGCCTGTCTTCCTTCCTTCCTTCCTTCCCTCCTTCCTTCCTTCCAGCCTGCCTGCCTGCCTGCCTGCCTTCCTTCCTTCACTCAATCAATCGTTTTTGCGTTCGTTCTTATGCTCTCTCACCGCGAGTTGGTTAGTTGATTAGTTCGTTCGTTCGTTAGTTCGCTCATACATTCGCCCATTCGTTCGTTCGTTCGTTTGTCTCAAAATCTTTCTTTGTTTGCGTCTATATTTGTTCACCCTATAGCTTTTGTAAAGAAGTACACTGCTTGATGGTGGGTATCAGCTATTTTTAATTCCTCTCTACAGTTTATCCTATTTCAAAGAAATTTAATTACATTTGAACGTCGGTGCTTAACACCTATTGTCTTTTAGTAGCTTGCAACTGCAACCTGTCTAGAAGTCGATGTAATTTTTTACCTTTTGTTTTAAAGTTGCTCCACAAACGGTCGTTTTATGTAGGGCTTCTCGATTTATAGACAAAGGAGTGAATAGCCACCAATGGAGAGCTAATCAGATTCGACAATTTGCGGCATAGAATGCGGCGAGTTTGTCGGAATTATACTAACGACATTAACTTGGTGAAGCCTCCATTAACTAGAATGCATTAACAAACAAGGCTTACAGAAAGACAATGCAACCGAGGTGTTTTAAAAACAAGAAAAAATATAAAACTACAACTATACCTCCCGCAAAGCGAATAATTTTGTCAAACAATCCACAGCTGTATTTTATTTCCTAGGCCTTTCCACAAATATCACGTAAAATCGCCTTAATATCTTTCCAGGACATTCTCAATTTTTTTTAATATCGCTAAACGGTTCTAAATATCTAGAAAAACCCTCGAAATATCTCTTATCTGTGATTTAAAAATAAACCGATTTTGAATCACTTAGGCCAAATATAAATGTTTCGAATTTTTCAAAATTTTCTTGCAGAAGCAGTAGAGGAAGAAGATTCTGGCGCATCGATGTAACCAGCATCCACCATTTTTAAAAATTGTTGCTTTACTGCTTTAAGTGATATCGAATATATTTTTCAAGTGGGAAATCGCTAAAATGTCTTGTTTCTGGCATAACAATAAGAATTGTTTCAAGAAAATAGAGAGGAAAACACAGGGCTCAGCCAAAAGGAGCTGTGACCATTTCTAAATATCCCCAGACTTTCTAAATATCTAAATATTACCTAAATATCTCGGAAACTTCTAAATATCTCAAAAAAAAAAAAAAAATCCGGGTATTTGTGGAAAGGCCTACTATTTCCCTATTGAAGTCATTTAAAGCAGTTGTGAATTCGCATGGTCCTTACACATGGTGAACATTGTTGCCATAGCAAATTGTTATATCGCAAACCCAAATTTACTAAAAACATCATAAAAAGTATTTAAACATCCGTCAAATGTTTAGAAAAACATCACTACGTACAAGTTCTTGGTCATATCGCAGAGTTTGATTGACTTTGCAGTGACGGAAACAAATAATAACAAATCAAACACGCGCATCTGACAAAGATGTATTGAAAATATTCAGACTGCGAGCCATTTTCTGGGCAAAACATGATGTTAAGGGCAGGAAGCGATCTCCATAACAAAAATAGAAACTTAAATTGCTACCAAGCCAATAGTCGCGCGCAGCGAACAATTTTGTTTGACGACCATGCATCAAAATCATGTTAAGAATCAACATAAATGATGCGCGCTGTGTGAGCTAAGACATTTTGAAGCTGAACAATCGACTGGCATTAGCAGTTCAAACATGCCGGACGCGACTGCGCTCCGAAAGCGCAAATTTTGGATTTGTGCCGGAGGAGAATTTTTTGCGACAACGATGGTTGTTTTTCTGGTTTGTGGGTCAAAGTTAAACCGGTACAGCAGCTCTGACATTGTCCTACACGTCTCCGTCACTGCAGGACTTAGCATCGCCACATTAGCCATGACGATCGGGCACCTGAGCGGAGGCCTCATAAACCCTGTTGTGAGCGTTGCGTTGATGGCAGCACGGAAAATCTCGATCCTAGAAGGGGTGTTTTATACGCTGGCGCAGCTCCTTGGAGGTAGATAAATTAGGTGCACATAGGGAAATATCCTACACCATGATGGATATTTTTCAACAATTTCGCTCGCGAGAAACGAGGGGACCAATTAACATCCAAATAAACCGCACTGCGTTTGAAGAACTTTCTAGTACATTTTAAACGTGCATTCACGTTTTTCATGCGCATTCAGGTATATGTATCTTATATTTAATGGTGACTTCTAAATGAGAAAATTACGACAAACGGGTTTCCCTGTTTAGTTCACTGGTCCTAGAAATCTTTAAGCAAGAAATTGTCTTTATTTTTCCCGATATGTGCAAAAAAGCTTGTTCTTAACCATAAGTTTTTATTTTATGGTCGGTTCTTGTAATGGGTTTTATTTTGGACGGCAATTAAATGATGAAATTAATGAATTCAAAGCGTAAAGAATACGTTTCGCTTAAGGAATACGTCACTTAGTCAGGCGAATTCAAATAAAATCGTTTGACTGCGCAAACTTTCGTCTTCAGCCTGTGAGGGCCTGAAAAATAGAAAATAAACATGAACGTGTTATCAGTTAAAAGCGACAAAGGAATAAAATCACTGTGACAGTTATACTTCTATTCCAAAGACCGAAGTTGTTCATTATTCAACCCAACTTAAATTCGCAAATGAAAAGTTCACAAGAATACTTCTTTACAATTGTAATTTGTCATTGACTAGCGGTAAACAGGTGAAGGCAGTCAAAAAAACTCGTAAACACTAAAAGGAAGTCATAGGAAGACATATATTTCAAATCTTTCGGAGTGGTTGTTTTAGGGTAAGCTGCAAACATGCAACTAGAAGATGCGGACACTGGTTTTTGTTTTTTTTCATCTCCGGTTTATATTTCTTAGCGTAGCAAAAAGAAAGTGATACAGGGAAATTTCCATACCATTAATTGTAGTTTCCGAGGTGTAATTACAATTTACCGTGTATTTTAAGCTTTGCATTTGCTGAAAAAAAAAAAAAAAATTAAATTAGCTACAAAACCGGTGTAAACCTTACGAAGAAGACAGAATGTACGCAGTGTTTTATGTACGTACGATATTCAGTTTTTTTTTTCTCGAAATTTATTCTTCTTTAATCATGCAATCTTAAATTTTATTTTGTCTCGCAAAAACGTAATAGGAAGCGCCACAGCACTTTTGTTTAAACTCCGCATGCATTCACTGGCGATGTTCTTGATAAAGCTGGCATCTGTGATAAGCCGGCACAAAAAAACAAAAACCTTATCTGTTCGGTAACCAAACACATCCGTACGTGTCACTTGTCATTGCATGTTTCCATTTTAGTTTACGCTTCATTTTAGTTTACGCTCGGCGTTGGCCAAAAAGCACACTTGATTTTTATTAAATTAAAGTCTGTGATAATTATCAAGATTCCCTATAGCGGTCCTCGGAACGTTTATTAAAATAAATTTCTGCTTTCCATCAATTTTTTTTTGCCAAAGTTGACTTGAACTTTTTTTTCTTATGAAGAATATTGTTTTCCCGGTCCGAGCTGAATATTTTTTCTGCCGATTTTAGGCTGAAAATATTCTTGTGAATATTCTTAGATTGAAGCCTGGTATATGGCACACGTAACTTCTTTGAGAAATATTATTAGCATCAAACATACAGCTAGTGCTGTTTTTGTTGTATTTTGGGCTAGTTTTGCCATTTAGAGAAAGGAAGAATTTTACGCGGCTTAGTTAAAAATATATAATTGTATTGTATTTACAACGTTTTCAACACAAAAATTCTATTCTCTTCAAAATCTCAGCCTCGGGTTTATTCTTAAAATATTCTTAAAATTTTGAAAATTTCAGCCTCGATATTCTTATAAAATATATTCTTGTGGGGGCAGAGTGTACATATTAAGAAAAAATCTGAGGACTCCCGATAATGAATCCCGCCCTAACCGGTGAAATAGTACACCGAACGCAAGTAAATAAACTACACTAAAAAACAGATTTAAAGGAAGCAAGTATATGGTTAACTTTTTGCGCGACAAAGAAAGATATTTTGAGCTACGTTACCATGAAAACGAATATTGTTCGACAGTTCGGTTACATTTGAAATGTCGTGGAAACAAAGATAGAAAGGATAAAGAAAGAAAGAAATTGTGAGCTCTGTTACCAGGAGAGCGAATATTGTGCGACAGTTTCATTCAGTGCAAAATTTCGAGGAAATAGTGGAAAATAAATTTAATTTTGAATCCAAGTTTGTAATTTTAAATTCGTACATAAAGGTGACCCTTGTACCCAACGTTACCTTAAAATCTTGTTTCCCAGAAATTCGCGCCTAGCTTACTGCAAATTAAGTTTTTGCACAGATTTGAAATTCTATACAAAATTCACTTAGAACTACCTATAAAGGCTTGTAACCTAGCGACACTAACTTGACAAAATATTTCTTTTACAGGAAAATAGCTGTTTACAAGGAAACTGAACTCTTAGAATGGGTTCCACTTTTCAAGTGCCCCATCAGTTTACAACAGTTTTTTGACATTGGTTCTTAACTTTACAATATCTTGGACCGACAGAAAATTTAAGATTGTAGTTATATATAGAGGCAGAGCAAAAGCACATGTTCACAAAAGCGATTTAATTTCACAATTGAAATGCGTCTGAAACCCTGTCAGGATGGTATCTTTCGCAAATCTACTGTGCAATTTGCTATCGAGGATTGTGAACTAGCAACTCAAGGCTGGTATTGCTTTTGGAAAAGATTCCTTTATGTACAAAGCTTGCCAGTAGACGTATTCTACCGAATAGCGCAAGCTAAAATTATATACACAGTGCCGTCTTTCAAAACAAACAGCAACGACGAAAAATAAATATTTTTTTCCGGAATACACTTTATATATCTGAGGCTTCCATATTTGCCAAACGTTCTGTTTGTACAGTTGAAAGGGTCGTGCCACTGAGTGGTTAAGATAAAAATATGTTCTTTGCGGCTGAAAACCTGAATGACATTTTTGACTGCTTCACGTTTACCCTGTCATACGGATCTGTAAAAGACAGATTATCATTAAATGGGCGAACGAGTGAACAAACGAGAGGGCGAGCGAACGAAGGAACGAACGAGCGAGGGAACGAACGAACCAACGAACCAACGAGCGACCGAAAAAGCGAACGAAAGAACGAACGAAACGAACGAACGAACGAGGAACGAACGAACGAGTGAACAAACGAGGGAACGAACGAACCAACGAACGACCGAGGGAGCGAACGAAAGAACGAACGACCAAGAAACGAACGAACGAGTGAACAAACGAGGGAACCAATGAAGGAACGAACAATCAACGAAGCGAACGAAGAAACGAACGAACCAAGGAATGAACCTACTCACTAAGCATTGTTTGTGTTTAACATTCTGCCAATTAAACAATTACACTTTCTAACTCCACCTTTGAAATAAACGTATTTTTGTTACCAGGAATTTTAGGAGCAGCGCTTTTGTATGGCGTGACAAGTCCTCGGTTACACGGGGACCTGGGAGTGACTAAACCTGCGGAAGAGATAAATGGTGCCCAGGCCTTTGGAATTGAGCTCCTTCTCACGTTTGTGCTGATTTTCACCATTTTTGCCGCGACTGATCCTGGAAAGGAACATCGAGGGTACGAAATACCTCTGTCCATAGGATTGTGTGTGTTCATCTGTCACATGGTTGGGGTAGGTGTGTTAAAGTAGCTTAGAAATACTGTACCAAGGCAACCAAAATATTCCAAGGTGTAATTGAAGCTTCTCTCTCTCCCTCCACAAATGTGCGCAAATCTGCTTACTGCGCGAATAGGATTCCTTCATTGTCGAAATTGATGAGTAAAAGGAAGGAATATATACCGAATGGAACAACCTACTTTGCGGGGGAGGGAGGGGGACGGGGGCAGGTAAGGGGACGGGGGAAGGTAAGGGGACGGGGGAAGGTAAGGGGACGGGGGAAGGGAGGAAAGAGGAGCTGGAACAAATTTGTGATCGCTAGATCTTAGTCACGGGACTAAGATAGCTGGACGGCTGTCTCCTAGAAGGAAGGGCATTGGTTGTACGTGCAGAAACTTGTCTCGACTCAGGGTTGAGGTGTGCAGGCTATCAACATGAGGGACCTCACACTGTATCAATGTTTAACATTTTTAAATGTCAAACATTGACACAGTACCAGTCTTTAAAAAGAGTACTAGTCTTTTAAAACGGTACCAGTCTTTAAAAAGACTGGTACTGAGGGAAACAGTTAATTTTGTTTTCCGAGAATCTCAGTGTTACCCGCGAATGTATATATTGTTACACAGCACAATGAAGACATTTAAAGAATTGGTGTCCAATGGTGGTCGTCGGTCAAAATTCGCGGATAACAGTTCACTGTTACTCCCTGACGTCATAGATTTAGCAATGTTGCCCGCTCGGGAAACATTTGGCGGAAAACAGTTAGGTGATCTCGAAGTAGCCAATGAGAGCGCGCGTTGTTAGAAAAAAAAAAAGGAAAAAGCAAACAAAAAAACAACCACCAGTACATTATATTGAATACAAACTTCCCAATCATGGTATGCAGAAATTAGCCTGAATGTTAGGATTCCTCTGTTAAAATTGAACGAGCGCAAGAAGCTCCTTAAAATCAGTTCATGGACATTTAGCAATCGGTAGCAAGATGACTAATATTTTCGATCGACTCTTTTTTTTATTCCAAGATTCCTTTCACTGGCTGCAGTATGAATCCCGCGCGGTCATTCGGGCCCGCCCTGATCATGAACTCTTGGAAACATCATTGGGTAAGCGAGAGAACCTGTTTTACGTCCACGTACCCCTGGGAGCGAAGCGAGGTGGCCAAGAAAATAGTTAGGGCACTTAGACTACAGATCGATCGGTCAGGTTTCAAGTCCTTGCCGGGGTCATTGTTCTACGTTCTTAGGCAAGACACTAATTTACTCTCACAGTGCCTCTCTCCACCCTGGCGTGTATATGGGCACAGGTGAATCGTTGAAGCAACTCGAGAGAAAGAGCTAGCATCTCATCCAGTGGGGTAGTAATATTCCTACGCCCTTCTTGCTACAGAAATTGGTGTTAAGCCAAGAAAGCTGGATTTACCTTTTTATCCCAATTTTTAAAATTTAAACCAATCAGCCGGTTTCCGATTCATTTTGCTCGCGAAATGCTATCTGGTAACTTGTTGAAACATTGTAAGAAGTCGATTTTAGGTGCAAAGACGCATTCTTGAATAATGAACGTTTCACTGCCTTTTTTTTTTTTTTTTTCTTTTCCCCCGTTTTTTTAAGGTTTACTGGGTTGGACCCATACCAGGCGGTATCATCGCTGCATTGCTGTACGAGCACGTCTTTTCTTCAAGCAAAACCGAAGTCGTTCCAAATGTAACTTGAACAGAGCAAGCGAAACTTCCTCACAACGTAACGGAAAGATGATCAGTACAGTTCCTATCACTCAACGGTCCCCCATTCTAGACTGTAGGACATCTTGAGTCATTTTGGCCATGTCCAAAATTACCTTTAAATCAAAGAAAACCTGGAAATAATAGTTTACCAAGATAGAAAAACACCAAAGAGATAATAATAAACGTTTTTCTGCTGGAAGAAACACCTGTTATTATTGTCCGTACATGAAGCATACAAAAACTAGACTGATAATTTATGCCTAATATACACAAAATGTTACCACTGCAATAACTAGCTGTAGGGACTGTAACAGTCCAATGTAAAAATAAATACCAAATATTTTATTTACACTAAATACACTGAGTTTTACGTTCACACTAGGGAGTTTAAGAAACCACGACGGCAACGGGAACGTTGCTAAACAAAAGCTTAAATAGCAGAACAATGCCTGTGCCTTTGCGTTATAATTCTTGGTACATTTCTTTGCCATCCTCGGCAAAACAACAACGTGAAATGACCAAATTCTGATTTGTCTGGAGAACATGAACCACAACGGCTGATTTTTTAAATTTTTATTTCAAATTTATCGCTGTGTTCCAGACTTGTGATAGTTTTGTGATAGTTTTGACAGTGATAAACAAAGTAAATGACTTTAGAGTACCGCAAGATTCGTAGGTCAAATATAAATTCCTTCTCTTAACCGACGTTGTCCTCGGTGTCGCGTCGTGGTTACTTAAACTCCGTACTACTAATACGAGACTCGGCCGAGGCTTGAGTTTGTAATCATTCTTGTTCTTCTCGCTAGCCATGCAGTATAGTGGATCCTGTAATGTTTTGAAACAGGTTTAACACATGTTTAAAACTGATGTGGATTCGTCTTAGCATTTTGAGCTGGCAGGTCACCCATGATCTTTAAATACAATCAGTGACCATCCCTCCGATCACCGGTATCCTTAAAAGATTCTCGAAGAAGACGCAAAATTCTCTAGTTTTGATTCAATGTTTTAAGGGCTGCTCTATACTGCAGGAAGTTATGTAGACTCTGTTTGCAGGTTTTATGTGAGTCCGTGTATTTTCCTTTTTCTGTGGATGCACGCTCAGTGCATCATGATTTCAATGCTCTCCTTCTTTGAGTCGTTGTAATGAAACTTCCAACACACCTAAACACCCCTGAAGTGTTTGCAGTTCCGCCTGGTTGATGCCTGAAATTATAAGAGATAACAAAAAAGTAAATATATCCTAACCGTTACTTAGTTCCTAAGGTCTCCCTGAGACCTTAGGAACCAAAGCTAACAGACGAAATCCAAGAACACAACGGTTTGCGATTTATCTAATGTCATTTCAGTTACTGGGTAACGAGGAATCTTTGGACGAGTATATTCCAGGTCTGGGACTTTGAGGGAATCAACCAAAAGGCCGAAAGCAAGGGAAAAAAACCCCGAATGCCACCGTGATTAATATCAAAATTGTCTCTGCAGTACTGTATGCTATATCAGGCAGGCGATGACGAAAATAAAGAACTGAATGAACTTGGGGGATCTTGATGTCAAGTAATACTTAATTCTCCACACTACATGAACTGACAAATCTCTGGCAGTTCGTAAGGAAAATCACTATTTTTTGAACTTTGGAATGAAACTGACGTAACAAATAGATTTAATGTTTACCATGTGTCTGTTCAGTATTTGATCACAGATGACGTCAAAATGTGGTAAGAACAAAAACGTGACACACGAGGCGATAGCCGAGTGTGTCACTGATGTTCTTGCCACATTTTGACGTCGTCTGTGATTTGTTACTGAACAGACGCCCGGCAACATGGAATCTACTTGTTTGATATAATAAAGAAAAAAAATTGTTAATGACGTCATCTATGCATCTGTCTTCCAATTGATCATAAGTTAGAACCAATCAAAATGCGAGAATAATTCGACATAATTATATAAAATAATAGAGAGTATAGAGACGGCGTAGAAGGCGACTGTGAAAGCGATAATGAAGATGTAAGAGTACATGTTACCTGAGTCATCTGCTTGTCTTTTTGAGACTTTCGCTTTACTTTCCTGGCATATTTCATTGTACGAGCCCTTGATTGTTCCCAAGCTTTGCAGCAGCTGAAAGTTGTAACAGGACAAGTAAAACAGAATTAAAACATCACTCACACAAGAGAATATAATACTTGTGTGCCCGTTGCAACCATAGTCACATAAGACACTGCATTTTCCACCAATTTTGCGGCTTACCCTAGCTTCGAGCAAACTGTAACTATGATGTAATAATCCTAAAGTCATTTCGACAAGCCCTACAAAATTTCATCTCTTACAGTACTTCTGCAGTTTGAATTTCATTAACACTTTTGCTAAGAAACTTCGCTTGCCCGAATCCACCAACCAGACTGCAAACACCACTGGCCCCAGGCTATCGGACACGACTTTCCTTGCACGCTGCACTAGTTTACAAACAAACAAACAGAGTAGCCCTTTAGCAAGAGCAACCTTCCCAGTGAGCTGGTAAATGCACCACCGCCACCACTGCTGCTGTGGCCGCCTCGACCACCACAACCATCATCATCACCATCACCATCACCATCAACAGCTACAACAACGGACCCACTGAGTCCCTCATGGAGGGCTGTTGCTGTTGCTTATTTGATGAAGTAGGTTGGTATTTAGGGCAACCTTGTCAGGAGTTTTAAAATGCAAAATACGTTAATGCATAGTTGGCGAATGAGCCACTGAGGGTGATCACTTCCATGGGGTTATTGTTATGTTTAATCCCTGCATTAAAGACACAACTGCCATTTCCACGTAATCATCTGAGTAAAGGCATGAATGGTACCAAAACAGGCCTCCGGATTCGTTCTCACCTCTGTATATCTCAGTAAAAGTGAATGAACTCTACTGAATGCTGGGCCAACCTCTGTAATCAAAAGGAAATTGTAAGTAAACTAAAAGTTAAATTAAGTTTTTCATGCTTATGATAGCCCAGAAGCCAGAGTCTACGAAATAAAAATCAAGCCACCAGACATCAAGGGCTAAGTCTTTGAGCCCCACATTACACCCGCGCTTAACATGGACAGTATTTTTAACCTACAACACATACCAACACGTGTAATCTTTCAATTCATCCCAAGAAAATATTACGTGAGCAACTTTTTGCAGTTCTAGCAACCTCGAGCCTTTCTGAGCAACTTCTGATCAAAATGTAGGTTTAGAGCACATGTCAAGCACGAAAAAGCCAACTATTTCCCAGAAAACTTCAATTTATGCGAATTTCTTGAATGTTTATCAACCTTTGAAGTTTGAAGTTCTTTCGTATCGTTCGGCAAGACGTAAAATAAACCATGTGTTCTGGTCTATTAGAATTTTTTCCTTGACCGATGTTAGCAATCATTGTGTGGAACGAAAAATTTAGCTTTTAATTAACGTTTATATAAAAATATCAAGAAATTTAGGTAGCAACTTTTGAAATTTAGGTAGCATTTTTTTTGGATTATTGACAATTTTTTGGCAACTTTTAGGCATTCAAGTGAGAAGCTATCCAACATTTTATGAGCAACTTTCAAGATTACCCCATTGTACCTGACAGTAAAGGTGCTGGTCTTTTACACCAAGGCTTCATCTCGGTCTCAAAGCAGTGAAGAAATCCAGACACAGCCTGAGCCATGGTGGTGAGTGATAGAGACAGTGTTTTGCTCACTTTCTCAACTGTTATAGCGTCAGCATCACATAGAGGAGCCTGTGGTCAAAGAAACATACGAAAGAGCTTAGCAAATTTCAAACTAGGAAAAGAGCGACTATAATGGGCAATTAAAAACACTGATTTATCATGAGCAGAAAGGTTATCTGATTCAAGTGTAAGATTTATACAGTCGAACCTCCACTAAAGGCCACCTCTCAACAGCGGTTACTTTTTTGGTCCCGACGGACGGTCCATACATTCACTCGTATTTTAACTTCTCTACAACGGCCACCTCTCCACAACGGCAACGGCTACTAAAACTCGTCCCAACCGGCCAAAATAACCTCTCGACAACGGCCAGTTAATCAACGACTGACGAACGGTGTATACAAAATCCCATTTTTGTATTGTCAAAGGTCACAGACTTGATCCGTACCGGGCGTCGTTAGTATCTGTTTCTGTTTAGTTTCTACTGTATTGATACATTTTGATGAACATATGCTAGAATAAGCTTTTTTTGACAAAAAATGTAGCACCCCGAAAAAAAAACAGGGGTTATATTACACCCCTACCTCCCCATAACGGCCACTTTCCTCTGTCCCCAAGGTGGCCGTGGCGAAGAGGTTCGACTGTAATAAAATGAACTGTTTGTCATACATTTTCTCTTAGCTCGTCCAGCTGTTTGCTCTGTTCTTCCAATTCATTCGCCAACTTTTCTGTGACGGACATCAACTGTTTTTCATCAGGTATTCTGTTGATTGGCAGATATTTTAACACTAAATAATCATATGAGGACCTGCATAATTTTGAAAAACACTTTGTTCAGCCACGTTTACACAATATTTTTAAATTGAAGTAGAGTCGTGCTTGCCATTGCTTTAAAAACTGTGTTTGTTCAAGCAATGCTTTACGAACTTGGGACATGACGTTATTTTTGCGGGTTCCTACAGTAGATAATTTTTCAGTTGTTGAATTTTTTGTGGGTAAGAAAAGTTACAATCGTGAAAAAGAGGCAGGGAAATGTGTTGGTGAAAAACAAAGTTAGCTGTTGTACCAAGTTGGGTATTTCAAGTGTTTTACCAGAGCCAAACAGAAAGTTACAGTTCGAGACTACGCGAGGTGCACATCTTGTAGTAATAAGCATGCAGCCTTGTGACGGCTTTTTTTTATGCTGATGGCCGTTCTTTAGAACCTAGCAGGAATAAAAGTCGTTTCAGAACGGTTGGAAGGTTTCAATTACCTGGTGTAACTTCATCTGTTGACATTTACACAATGATTGGGTTAAATGAATAACTACTGTGTTTAGATGTAACATGACAAAGTTGTTATTTTCTTAAAGGAGCTCAGTCAAGGTATTTTGAGTTATTTTGGCCACATACAAAATTACCTTTAAATGGTAGGAAACTTGAAAATAACAGTTTAATAAGATAGAAAAACACCAAAGAGATAATGATAAACCATAAAGGAACAAGGGTGGCTAAGGATGGAGAAGATTAACACGGATTACAAACGACAAATTTGAAAAATTGAGGCTGACAACATGCACAAACCGTGACTGAGCCCCTTTAAGGATGATATTTTGTTTTATCATTGTTTACAAGAGAAGTAATGGCTCTAAAAGTATATATATTTTTAGATTAGAATGTTCCAAGCTTGAAGTTACGTTTGCAATCGCGTGCAAACCCGTGCCCATGAAGTTTAATTTATTTCACTCTGTAAAGCCGGTCAAGTCGAAGCTTTGAACATCCCCCTCCGGGCAACTCCCTGGGCATAGGAGATTTTGAATTTTCGGTTGTGAATTGCCTTCCCGAGGGCAAATATTGGTGGTGAAATGCATCTAACTTAGTACATACTTGGAGAAAAACAACTTGTAGAGGAGGACAGAAGTTTACGTGATTTAGAAATGAACTTTTAACGTACATAGACGCGGAAAACAGAAGCAAAACCCTTTTTTCCTTGAAACCCGGCGAATAGCTTTTCCAGGCCGATTTTCTCCAGCCAGGATCTCACAAATGAACATGGTTTTCCCTCAAAGTTCTCTCGTTTCCCTATCTGCAAGATTACCGCTGTGATTTCCGTCAAGGTAAACACACCGGAATTTGTCCAAATCTCGTCCTACTCCTCCCATATAACAGTGAAATGCCCGCGATATGCCCAAAGGAGGGAGGGGGTGGAGGGGATGTTGATGTTTCTATTTAATCAGTCTTCGGAGTTCTGTTTATCGTGGTGTCAGAATGTTGGTCTGGCTGAGTTTTATTAAGATTTGCAAAGTATGCTCGTCTGGACATGTTTTTGCGTTTGTATAACAACTTTTAACACTCATTGTAGATTAAAAAGCATTTACTAAACTTTATCCAAGTAAACTTTGAATTCTTTATTTCTTTTTCTTTGAAACATTTTACAGGAGAATCCCGATTTTTCGATCCTTGAAGGGAAACGAAAATTGCTTTAATTGAAACACTCGAGTAGTTCGAGAATTTTTTTTTTTGCAGGGGGTTGGGGGAGGGGGTAAAATGACAATGTTCGACTGAGGAGAGGGAAACGACTTCTAGTTCGAGTTATCGGAAGGTTCGAAAAATCGAGAACTCAAGGAATCTGGAAATTACACTGAAATAAGTGAAAGCAATAGACATACTAGACATCTGCACGCGGCTTGGGTTCAACTCTAAGAAGCCAAGTTTTCAAACAATAATTTATCCCTGTATATTAAACGTCAACGTTATTCCTGGGGTTCCTTTTCACTCGTCGCCACTAATTTATAACTTTCTTCGCTCTCTCTTTTTCCTTCTCTTAACTTTACGAACAAATGAGTGGATGAAAACAGACCTAAAACAAATATTGTCGTGATAGAGTAAATGAAATAAGTCTTGGCAACGCCGACCCAGTTGATAAGGAGACCGCTGATCACTATGCCTGTGCCAACTCCTAGTCCCCAGTAACATCCACCCAGGACACCTGCAGTCAAACAAACACGAAGTTAGAAACGTCAAGCAGAAAAGCGGCGATTTATCTGAGCCGGCGATCAGTTTTAGGCGGCAATGTTGGTAAGAAACGGACCCTTATTGCCCGAAATTTTGTCGACATCAACTTTTTGCTTTATGTCGCAAAAGAAGAAAACAAATTAATAAATAACATAAAAATAAACGAATGCTCCTAGGTTCCAGAGTCGCCTAAATTTCGTTCAAGTTCTCCACGTAGTTTAGTGGCCAAATAAAAAAAGTACGAGGACAAAATAAGAGTTAATGAGATTTGCGTTTAACTCTCATTTCAAGCGAATCATTACTCTGCGTAGCTGGCAGTTGACGAAACTGCGAGCTCAACATGGTTGCCACAGATATCGCTTTTCAAAATTCCCTGGCTTCTCCTCGATAAAATATGATTTTTATGAACCAAATAACTACAAAATTTCAGATATAGTACTGGCCTCCAGCTACTCCTCACAGCGGTCCTTTCCACCCATTTATTTAGCAAGACTGATAACAATTGATCAAAAAAAAAAAAAAAAAAAAAAAAAACACCAACAATTCGCCTTCTTCGTGAAGGAAAACATCTTTGAGAGCACAACAATGACCTGAATTGTTTTTCCAGCCTTCAATGGTATTTAATCGGTGGTGTAATAATTTCAATTTTCCCTGACTTTTCTTCAAATTGTCAATTTTCCCTAACTCAAAATAAAACTCCCTGACTTTTCCCTGACCTTAAGAAAATAAATTTCGGTTCCCTGTTCAAACGTTCAAGATCAAGCATTGATCCCATCCAAACAATGTATTTTTCTTCGAACTCAAAATCTTTGCAGTGTTTTTAGTAGTTGCATGGTGCCTTAAAAAATTATTGCACATTTAGCATGTTTCAGTTTATCCCAGACATACGGTTAGCTGACGATAAAATAAGAAAAAAATCAGTGGCTGTTTATTGCAACTCAACCCTACGCCTTGATGTACGGCCAAATTCGCAAACCAACATTAAAAGAAATTTACGGCAATCAGTAGAGAGAATTGATAATCCGAGTCATCAATTACCTTGTGTAACTGCGTAGAAGCCAAGTCGTAAGGATATGGTACCGCCAAAAACCACACAGGCTACCCAGCTTGTGCCATACAGCAATCCCTGGACACTGTATAGCACCACACCCAGCCAAGGGTTGAGGACAAATGCCAGGCCCAGGTACACCGCTACGTAAAGTGCTAAACTTGCGGTTATGGCGCACACATGTCCGACCTTGGTGATTACAACCTCTGACGCGAAGTACGCGAGCATAGCTACGGTGTAACGCAAACCAGATGCGATACCCAACATGTAGGGCTTGGCCCCGAGATCATCCAGGTACCAGAAGCCGAAGTATTCGTGCAAGCCGTTCAGCATTCCTAGATAAGTAGCCATAATTATAATCACCGCATTACGGAATTTCAGAAGTTCTTTCAGTAATGGTAATATAGTAACGCTTGATGATGTCTCCAGATCGGCGTAGCTTACTTTTATGAAGATAACAGTGAATATTGCCAGCGCATTGAATCCAGCAAAGAAATAGAATGAAATGAAGTAGTTCTTCACAGTCTCACCGCACACCTCCGATTGGTAAAAGTTTATGACTCCTCCGACGAGAAACGAACCTCCAGCGACGCCCACTTCGCCCCACATTCGGAAAGTTCCGAACGCGTGAACATTTTCTTTCAGAAAGCCCACGACTAAAGCATCAGGCATGCTGAAAACGACAGAACCAATGATTTGACTAGTACAAATTATCACCAGAAAAATTATGAATATTTTCGTGATTTCGGATTCGTCGACTTTGCGGGTAAAATGTGCAGTACTAGCGTGGTTTTCAAATCTTTCCTCTTGTTTGTCGTCTCCTAATTTTAGCGTTCCTCCTGCGGTAAAAATCAGAGATGTTATCTCAGTTTTATTCGCTTCAGTCTTGACACACTGTTGATTTTGCGGTTGAACAGCCATAAGCAACAAAGTCCCTGTTGTATACGACACCAGCGAAGCGAATAAGATAATCTTTCGCATCCTAAATTTGTCCCCGACCATGCCCCATAACGGGGACCCGATGAATTCTGTAAAGAGTCTCACGCCATTTAGAATCCCTGTATGTCCAGCGGTGAGTCCAAGCTGCTTGTAGTACAATGTCAGATAAGGCAGGGAACTGCCAATGGCGGCGAAAAATAGAAAGAAATAAGCTTTAAAGGTTAATTTAGACGGGTTACACGTCGCTGAAGAATCTTGCGAAGTCGCCGATTGAGAATGCCCTTTCATTTGGTGACGGGCATCCTCGTGGTCCATTTTGCGGCGATAATATCTCGACTGCTGTGCTGTTAACGTTTTTGAACGATTAAGTGTCTAAATCAAGGTAATACGAAAGCTAATGTAATTTACATATTCAAATATTTTACAACTGCCTCGCTTCACTTATTTCATCGCTGGTTTCACTCAACCGAAACAAAACAACCGCCTTTAAGGGCGGGCGATATGTGCGTTTGTGTCACAGAAACATTTCTGTTGAAAAGGTAGCGTTGCTGTAGTTACCAGATTAGAGTGCCCAGAGGGCCTCTAGAGTAAACGGATGATCATTTACTGATTTCAAGGGAACAAAAACATTTTTTGTCACAATTCGAGCACCCGAAAAAGCACTGCTTTAGCATAATTATACGATGTTCGCACTTCATTCTCTCATTTAAAGTGCCTTTGCTACACTGTGAGAACACAGATTTAGAACAATTGCAAGTTTTGTTTGTTCACTTGGGCCTGTTTCACACCAGCGACAAAACGACATAAATCGCTTAATATACAAGTGAATAATATGAAAGATCATATGTTTGAACTGCAGAGAAAGATATGAAGACATGATTGATCATCGCAGTTAAATTTTTTTATATACACAACTTAAGCAGCTGTGAAATTAAACCCTGAAAACAAAATCAGGCTTTTTAGATTTCATAGCTGCTTAAGTTGTGTGTATAACTGCGATGATCAATCATGTCGTCATTTTAATCGCTTATGTCAGTAATGTGAACATCGACGTAAGGAATAAATCAGTTTTTTTTTCCTTATGTCGTTATGTTCAAACTGTTAAGGCTAGTTTTCACTAGAACATAAGCACAAGCATAAGCATAAGCACAAGTGAAAACAGGCGCGACGTAAACATAAGCATAAGCAGAAACATAAGAAGAACGAACCCACTCATTTGTCTTTTGCAGTTTTCACTAGTAACGCGCTCGACATAAGCATAAGCATAAGCACAAGAAAAACGAACAGTTCCGTTTTTCTTGTGCTTATTCTTATGCTTATGTCGAGCGCATCTCCAAGAATTCCGCCATGATTACGATCACGGTTAAAACAACCGCGGGAATTTGTCCAAATCTCCTCCCCAGTTCTCTTGTATGGTGTTAAATCCCCCCCCCCCTCCCCCAATGGGCGTGGCAACGAGTCAAATGCCTGGGGTACGCCTAGGGGGTGTTGATGTTTCTATTTGATCAATACATAATTTTCTGACTGAATTTTTTTTCTTCAGAAGTCTGCTTTTTTTCTGGTATCAGAATGTGTGTCTGGCTGAGTTATTAAGATGGGTTATGATGATCCGTGTAGCAGACATAAATAGTGTGTCTGTAATTTTTTGAGCAAAGTTTTTCACTTCAGAATTCGGTTTATTCTAGTGTTTCAGTGCTTCAATGTTTGTATGCGTTAGTTAGGTTTTACAAAATATGGACATGAGGGGTTAGTAAGCAGGTGTTAAGCAGACCTAAACTGTAATTGCACATCTGGTTGTCTCTTTACCAAAATTTCCCTCAATTTGAAGAGCATGGTCAAGAGCACATGTTTCTGCATTAGTATGCTGGCATTCCACCTTCAACTGCAGATGTCAGAATAATATATTTTTTTAACTGAATAAGCAAATTCATGGATTGTTTTTTTTTTCCTTTCAAATATTTCTAATTGTGTAGTTTCAGAAAATATCGATACCCCTCATGGAAGGGATTTTTCATATGACCACCCTCCCCTTCGGAAATTCAAATTTTTTTCGCACACCATGGAAATATTTTTATTTCCAGTAAAAGTAAGAAATAAGTGAATTAATAATTTATATCTGAGATAAAATAAAGTTTTATGTATGTCTTTCTGTATATATAGTTCCAGAGTCTGAATTTTGATGCTTACTAGTGTTTTCTGGTAAATATTTTGAACAAGAGAAGGCTTTCCCAGTAATTGCTTTGTGATTAGTGCAGTAGAATTAAACAGTCCCATCATTGCACACTTATCCTACTCTAACTTACTTTTTATGTTCCAGTCCTGATGTAGTTTTTACCAAGTCAGGAGGGTAGAGCTGAACTTTTGACCTAAAAATATCCTGAAGGTCATTTTGGCGACACAGTGCATCAAGGAAGTAACAGTCATTCTTGAATTGGTCGTCCAAAGAGAAATGAGCTGCAGACTGTAAACTTTTGAAACAACAGCAAAAAATAATATTAAAAAATGATTGTAGCTGACAACAAACTGAATACAAAACATACAAAAAATAGGATGAGGGTACTGATTTAATTAGATCTAGCTTCATGAGTCTTGTAGATGAAGTGCATTTTCAATTTGCTTTTAAAACGATTTGTGTGAGTATTATTAATCAGTTACAACACTCTGAAGGGCAGGTGTCGTGGCCTCGTGGTTGCTGCCTTTGACTCCAGATCAAGTGGTCCAAGTTTAAGCCCTGGCTGGGGACATTGTGTTGTGTTCTTGGGCACAACACTTTACTCTCACAGTGCCTCTCTTTCCCCAGGTGTACAAATGGGTACCGGTGAATTTAATGCTGGAGGTAACACTGTGATGGACTAGCATTACATCAAGGGAGGAGTAGTAATAATCCCAGTCACTTCATGCTACAGAATTGAGAAAGCAGGATAAGGTCCGGCCTAATGAGCCACATGGCTTGTATGCGAACTTCACCTTTTTTACATTACAATCGCAACACTTTGATTCAAGAGAGACTGGGAACTAGTTACATGTAAGTTATCTGATGTCTCAGATCAAGATTTGAGTCCAGTTCCCTTAAAATTTCATCATGAGTGTGTTTCCAACCTTTCAAATTAATCAGTTCATTGCGATATGTAAACTAGTTGACTGTAAGCTCCAAATGTTCATAATTTTCCTTAGGGTTGCCACTCATTAGAACCCAAAAATTCCCTGACTTTTCACTGACCTCAAAACATTTTTCATTGACCTTGCATTAGGTGAATTATCAAATAAGCGGAATCCACATTTTCAAGTAGCTTCAACTTCTTTTGCAGACCACTGATAGTCTTCTCTTCATTTTCGACCTCTAACTTACGATTTTGATGGGATTTTGAACACACATGTATGGCATTTTACATGTACTTGACCAACAAATCCATTTTTGTTTTTTTGTTTCGGCCTCTGTAGCACGTGCATCTGCTTTAAATTCCCTGACTGTTTGCTGACTTTCACAAGAACTAAGATTTTCCTTGACTTTTAGCAACATTCCCGGACTTTTCCCTGACCTTGAAAAATTTATTTGTTTTTCCCTGACTTTTCCCTGACTGACTGGCAACCCTGTTCCTTTACTGATAACCCTACTGTCCCAGTTCCAGGTATCTGTTTGGAAATCAACCCTTCATAACTGAAACTGCTGCCACAATATAATGTTAAGCCCTATCTCCTAATCCCTGTATTGAAAAATTTACTTTACCACACTATGTCACTTCTAAGTAGGACACAAACCTTGCTGTTCTTATTGGGGTTGTAAAGTGATGAATCTGACCTGACGATTCTACTGCACTGACAAGATCTATCAGGTTTTCCCAAAATGCTGCTTGTTTGTTTCTAGACTTGGTACCCTACAAAGAACACCACAATGAAATAGCATCATAGGCCTGTATGTAATGTGGAGCATAATAACAGGAACATTAGTCC
Organism: Orbicella franksi; assembly: GCF_964199315.1. Classification (NCBI taxonomy): domain Eukaryota; kingdom Metazoa; phylum Cnidaria; class Anthozoa; order Scleractinia; family Merulinidae; genus Orbicella; species Orbicella franksi. Next base: position 11,357,179 of record NC_138156.1, on the reverse strand, counting down.
TTGATATAAGTTAGTACTACTGTACAAGCAAAATATAAAATCATGTGATAATTTAAATTGACCAAAAACGGCAGTATTAAATTGCATAATTTTTTTTAATATTATATAGCTGGTAAATTTCACATTACCAAAACTGCCCAACATGTTTAAGGCACAAAATGGCACCATGGTTAACCTAAATAGCACTGAATCAACAGTGGTTAGCTCTCAATATCAGTAAGGGTACAACCGTATCCCTCATCGACTATTAAGTCATCGTGCTATTTTGTCATTTCGCCATAAGAAGTGTTTTAAACTTGCCCCCAAAACTGCATACATTATCGTTTTTATTACATTGTCAAAGCTTCTTGTTGTAAATTTACACCCTTGAAATTTACCTGAACAAGGTCAATATCATCACTTTTACAAAGTCCCAACAAATGACATGAAAACAGCAACTCTGAAATATTATACAAAGTAAAACTTGTTATAAACTTTGAATTTTACAGTTTTCCCAAAATAATGGCTTTGGAAATTGAACCAAACATGTGACTAACTACATACACAGGCTTGCAGGTACAGTATACATACAAGGATGAAGTGTGGCTCTCTGGCTGAGTGGTTAGGGTACCAAACTTGAAATCCTGAGATTGCAGGTTCAAGTCCCATTCTGACCACAAGCTGGTGTTGTTCTCGATAGCCCCACGTTCAACTCCTAGTTCATGTTTGTAAATAGCCAACTGGTCTGCCTCCTGCCAGTTGGGATTTTCAACCATGTTATGTTAATTAAGGATTTACATCGTTTGTTTCATCATTTCGTTTTGTTTCCATTGGCCCTGAAAAATCCCATTGGGGGGAGTGGTCAATAAAGATATTTAAATGTTTTGTACTCACTTTGAAGTCTAGAGTCATTTCTCCCTAAAGCCTTACTCTGTTGGTTCTCCAGCATATTGTACATAACTGGATCAAACCTGAAAATACATGTAATAATTATCAATAGTACATTGTATGGACTTAAACTGTATACACAAGTCATTCCCCATATTTATTGTATGGGGAATGATTATGGGTACTACCGAAGGTTGAGAAAAGGCCACTAGACGTTTCGCCTAGATATAAGTCTTATATATGCCTTACTTTGCTAGCATCCACTGCAGAAGTCTTAACCTTGGTTCTCCTGGTTTGAACAGCAGCTCTTCCATCCATGAATCTTCGACACCACCGAGATATGGGCAGTCAAGCTCCTGAAGGGACATGGCAGATCACAGAGTTCAAATTTAACATGAAAAAAGAGACCAAAGTCCTAATGTCACAAAGCTACAAGCTGCCAACGTTACATGGATCTATGTACCTCTAATCTCGATTTAAAGTGAAATAGTCTGTCCTTCCCCGAAGCCGCCATTTTTCAAAATCCCAACTCTAAACGCATCATGGGACTTACTCCTCGAGCCTCGGTCACATGATATCGGTAATCCAAGATGGTGGACTTCCTTGCAGATAACAACGCTTGCGGACAGACCGTTTTAAAGCTCGTTAGCCGAGGAAATGCCATCGTTGCCGAGCTATTGCGGCTCTCCGACTTTATACCTCCGGTTTTCAAGCAAGAAACGAAAGAAGACCGTGATAAATATGGCGAGATCTTGGCAGACTTCTCCTATTTCAAGGGACCTGACTACTACGAGAACCGGATTGATTCCAAGGCGGTGAGTTGTTATTTTCGTTTTTGCATGTGCTGCACGTAGTTGTAAATTGAATCACATAAGCTTAGGGAATGAGAGCTAGCATAGGTGTATCTGGTATGAGATGTTTCGTGCCTTCTGGCAACCATGACGGTTTTTGATCGCGGAAATATACGAGGTAGCTGAAATCGACAGATAAATTGTTGTTTTTTTTTTCCAAAGGGGTGAACATGTAATACTAGAATGGTGCAGAGAGGTACAATGGACGGTGGAACGCCTAATGAACGTTTTGTCTCATTAAGTCTGATCCTTCATGAATAGGAAACTGAAAACTCATAACTATAGAGAACCTGTCAGTAAAAAATAGTGACAGGTTGATCTGATCAGGAAGACCCCAACCCCAACCCCCTTCTTATCCTCGGCATCTCTCCATTTATTTAGCAAGACTTTCCTGGTGTTTTTAAAGTGAGTGATAGAGTCAGTGCATCAGCATTGACAGTCAAAGGTTTTCTTGGGGGTAAGAAAAACATTCCATCAAGTATCCATGCCTATCCCAGGGAGGGTTATTGGAAATTCCAATGGGAAGGGGAGTCTCAATCCAAAATTATCAAATGAAAGAATGAACAAAACTGGAATATATTCCTAGGGATATGGTGGAGGCTAAATCAAGAAAATGCTCTGTGGAAGAGGTACATGTACTGCTATTTTCTAGAACAACACATCGGCCTGTTTACTATGTTTGAAGGGAAATGGCTTTTTGTAGGCCTTGCTTTCATGTTGGCACCTGGTTCAGGTTGAGGAATAAGTGGTTGCTAGTAGTAATTTTGTCACAAATGCTGAGTCTTCAGCAAATTAAAGTCAAATCAATGGCCATCTTCATATACACTGGTTAACAAAATAATGATAAATAATTATAAATATGAGTGACTTTGTCAATGAGGGATATATAGCATTTGTTGAATTATAGAGGGGAATGGTTATGAAACTCAACAAAATTCTTTGTTGTATGTTTTTGTTCACTTTTTTGACCTTGACGGTGCACAAAACACAATAGTTGTTTACTCCGTACTGAGGAACTAACCAATCAAAACGTGTTGGTTACGTAATTCATGCATAGTGTATGAGCGCAAAACAAAAGATTGTGCACTGTCGTGGACCTTCCAACATAAATCTTCGCGTCTTTGTTTGCTCCTTTGATGTTTGCCAGGCATAACTCTGTGTTGGTTTTGAAACGTGATGTTAATTCGTTTTTTGGTCGCAGGAACTTACTTTACCGTAGATGTTATCAAGTAATTGTCACTTTCAAACAAGGCCTTACTTACTTACTTAATCTACTGTGGTTGACCAGCCTTCAGCTGCTATGTCCGTTAGGGAAATAGTCATAACCGCTAGGTTTTGCGTACGTGTTCTCCGGTTAGATATATCCACGAGGTTTTCCTCGGTTAGGTCAGTTCAAGTGCAGATTTAACTGCGTCAACTTCTACTCGGCATTGGGCCATAGTTTCTCTATACACTGTTACTCGTCTATTCTATCAAGTCAAGTTCAGTGCGTGTGCAAACCAAAGTGAGTAATCTATTCCTTGTTCTTTAGGGTTAGTTCTTAGGTTTTCTATTGTTATTTGTTTCGGTTGAGTTTCCTTTTATCGTTACTAAATCGGTTAGTTAGTTCTGTATGCTCGGAATCGCGCTTGATTAGGTCCATATCTCCAATATAGAGTTATTTTGCCATAAAGGTACCGTCCAAGTTACACACCGTGTAGCCTATTAATCGTTTTCCAGCCTTCCGTACGATCAGTATAAGTGCCGATTATGTTACACTTCCATGTTACGGACGTTATTGAGAATGTTAGCAATAGTTTCTTCATTTATGTTATTTTATCTTTATACTTCGGTATGTTAGTTACGTTAGCTTCTATTTTCGTTATTGTATTTCAGTTCGAACCGGCATATGGTTTACATCATACGACTTACGGCTAAGCTTACAGCACGTGGTTTAATTTTACCTTCGTCTTGGCACGTGATTCGTTTCATTTGAGTTTGTATGGAACATTGATCTCTGTCAATTAAACTCTGTTTACATCGTAGTCAGAAGTTCTTGTCGAGTTCGTTTTAACACTACGCACTGCTCTACGCATGTGATTACTTGGATTTTTGGCCTGCTATATTCTGTCCTTGTAACTCACATTTAGTTCGAATTTGCTGCACCGCGAAGGAATTCGAAGAATTCGCTGACTAATTTGCACGTCAATCACTCCAACGCACTTCAACCCCGTGTTATCTGCAATTTGTCATTCAGTGTAACGCACGATTGTCGTTTTCTTATCTACCGCAATTAATCGGATTTATCAAGGATTAACGTTCCACAATGGCTTCCGCAAAACCGCAATCACCGGATGATCTAAAGGCCGCCCGCAGTTTTGCGAAGACAAACGTGACAAGAAAGGTCAATAGACTTAACGAGTTATTGTCCGCACGCGAATCCGCCGACGCCATTCAAAGAGTCCAGATTGAGCTAAACGAAGTTCTAGAGGAATTCAAAATCGCTCATGAAGCTTATCATAGCCAAATTAAGACCGAAAGAGAACGTCAAGATTCGGAAAAATATTACGACTCGCTTGTAGAACTAGCGTCGGAACTAGAGAGAGAAATCTCTTCATGGATCATGCAACCAGACGCTCAAAGATTGTTGACAGCTCAAAGTGCTTTCGTCGGCCCCGAGGATTCTGTAAGTAACGCCGGATCGCGTGATTCGTTCCACACGCGATCTGTTATTGGTTCTCGCACAAGCAGTACCCCTAGTGCAAAGGCAAGGTCTGCTGCAAAAAAGGCAGCGTTAGAGGTCAAGGCAGCTACCCTTCAAAAACTGCACGACCTCGAAATCGAAGAATTGAGAATCAAGCAAAGGAAAGCGGAAATCCAACTGCAAGCCGACATCGCAGAGGCTGAGGCCGAGAGACAAGTGTTCGAGGAGGCAGAAGCCGAGGAAAACCGCGAGCGTGAGCTGTTTCATCGGGATGAAGTCACGCCGGTCAGAGCAGCACTCAAACCCGTAAAGTCTGCGTCTACGCCCATGGAAGGAGGCCCCCCAGGCAATATCATTGACGAGACAGTAATTGGTTCTCAAGGCAAGCAACCCTATGAACCAAACGAAACTCGACAGCCATCTAAGTATCCTCTGAACCCCAAAGCACCTGAATATCGCCATAGGATGACACCAAACCAAGAAAGTTTGCCATATGACATCAAACCCAGTAGCCATCACGATGCATCATTCGTTCGTCTAATGGAGACGCAAGATCGACATAACCAAGCCCTTATGCAGCTTGTACGTCATCAGCAGCAAAGTACAGCAGCACTGACTCTTCCGCAGCCGAGTATGCAAGTTTTCAGCGGTGATCCCATCGATTATTGCGACTTCATACACGCGTTTGAACACCTCGTGGAACAGAAGACCACAAGTTCAAGCTCTCCCCTGTACTACCTAGTGCAGTATACTTCTGGTCCCGCCCAGGAACTAATGAGGAGTTGTCTTTCCATGCAAGAAGAAGAAGGCTACGTGGAAGCGAGAAGGCTGCTGAAGGAAAGATACGGTCGGAGCTACAAGATCGCTGCCGCGCATGTTAAACGACTAATTGAGGGGCCATCGATTAAACCTGACGACGGATCAGCGCTTGAGCAGTTTTCCATCCAGCTTTCAAGCTGCGTCAATACGTTGAAGGAAATTGGTTACGTCAATAAGCTGGACAATCCCGACAACCTCAAGAAGATAATCGACCGGCTTCCATTTGGAATTAGATTGAAGTGGCGCGATACTGTTGACCGTATCATAGAAAGGGAAAACCGAGACGTCACCGTCAAAGATATCATGGACTTTGTGGCAGCTAAGGCAAGAGCTGCAACCCATCCCATTTTCGGCAAGGTAGTAAACGAAAACAGGGGAAAGCAAGTTAACGGCAAATCGTCGAGAAAACCGCCAAGAGGAGGGGGCTTCTCAACTCAAGGCAAACCTCCACCCGATAAAACTTCAAAGGAAAAACCCAAGTGTCCATCATGTTCTTCTAGCCACTGGCTATCACGCTGCGACAAGTTTCGCAAACAGTCTCTCCAGGAAAGGCAAAGGTTCGTGGACGACCATAAACTCTGCAGTAACTGCCTGACAGCCGGTCACTTCGTGCGCGACTGCCCAAAGGAAAGCTTCTGCAGGGTACAAGGGTGTGTCGGTAAACATTCTACCTTCCTACATCCAAGAAGCAATACAAACGCGTCAACCGCTTCAACCATAACCGAAAGCCCAACTGGGGGCCAAGGCAAAGGCGTGGAGCCACCGCCCGTTAATTCTAACTCTGCCAACAATGGTTACATCAAGTCCAGTTACTCCACATCAAGTAATTCAGTAACCGGGCTCGCGATTCTTCCAGTCCGGGTCAAGGCAAAGGGTCATGGTAAAATAGTGGAAACGTACGCATTCCTGGACTCCGGTTCAAACACGTCGTTTTGCACCGAAAGCCTTTTGGAAAAGCTGAACTTCAAGGGAACTAAAACGAAGCTGTCACTAACAACGCTGCAAGGTGAAAGCGAGCCTACTGAATGCTCCCTAGTCAGTTTGGAAGCTTTCGATCTAAGCGAGAACAAGACAGTACAGCTGCCAAAGGTCTACTCTAGGCCAAGCTTGCCTATTCCCCCTGAAGCTATCGCCCGGCAAGAGGATGTCGACCGCTGGCCATATTTGAAAGGCGTCAACATATCTCACATAGACACTGAGATTGGCCTTCTAATCGGCAGCGACGTACCGGAGGCTCTACAACCCAAAGAAATGAGACCAAGTGAGGATGGCGGTCCCTTTGCAACTCGAACAGTGTTAGGTTGGGTGCTTAACGGCCCGTTGGGCAGAGCAGCCACGACTGAAGTGTCCACTGCGAACTTTGTTCAAGGAAACAAGACCCTTGATGAACAATTTCATGAGTTTTGCAACCTAGAATTTAGCGACACCTTCTATGAATCAAAAACGTCTATGTCACTCAACGACCGGAAGGCTCTGAACATTATGGAAGAAACAGTTAAACTAGAAAACGGTCATTACGAAATGGCTTTACCCTGGAAGTCCTACCCGCCACGCCTACAGAACAACAGAACTCTAGCAGAGCGCCGACTCCTCCAGCTGAAAAGGCGACTGCTGAGAGAACCACTTGTCCATCAGAAATACAAAGGGTTTATGGACGATCTGCTATCTAAGGATTACGCCAGGAAAGTGAACAGTCAAGACCCTGGCCCTCTAGGAACCCGCTGGTACCTTCCCCATCATCCCGTATTCAACCCACAGAAACCCGGTAAAGTGAGAGTAGTCTTCGATTGTTCAGCCAAGCATTACGGAACCTCACTGAACGACCAGCTCTTACAGGGGCCGGACCTGACTAACTCTCTTGTTGGTGTACTCTCCAGATTCAGAGAGGATCAAATAGCCCTAATGTCTGATGTGGAAGCAATGTTCCACCAGGTACGCGTCCGGCCAAGTGACTGCGAGGCTCTGAGTTTCCTGTGGTGGCCAGACGGAAATCTCGACAATCAGCCAGAAGAGTACCAGATGAGAGTCCATCTGTTTGGAGGCGCGTCTTCCCCAAGCTGCGCAAACTTCGCACTGAAGAAAACAGCGGAAGACAACAAAGCAGATTTTGACCCCCAAACCATTTCAACCGTGAAACGCAATTTCTACGTCGATGACTGCCTCAAGTCAGTTGGATCAGACGATGACGCCATTCGACTCGCAAGACAACTGCGCGAGCTCCTAGCACGAGGCGGATTCAAGCTCACGAAATGGCTGTCTAATTCAAGAAAGGTCATCGAGTCCTTGCCAGAGTCAGAACGAGCAGCTCAAGTCAAAAACCTCGACTTCGACAAGTTACCAGTGGAGCGAGCTCTTGGTGTACAATGGAACGTAGCCTCCGATCAGTTTGGTTTTAGTATTGTCATTAAGGACAGGCCTGCTACAAGAAGAGGTATACTATCCATAATCAGCTCAGTATACGACCCCCTGGGGTTCGCCGCTCCATTTATTCTCAATGCGAAACTGATCCTGCAAGACCTTTGTCGTAACAAGTATGGCTGGGATGACAAGATTCCAGATGAGTTCCTGCACCGCTGGCAAGTATGGCTGCAAGAGCTACCCAAACTAGAGCAACTAACAATCGACCGTTGCTTCAAGTCGCCAGACCTCGGCGAGATCACGTCGTGCCAGCTTCATCACTTCTCCGATGCGTCACAACAGGGTTACGGAGCCGTCACATACCTCAGAATCACAGGTCATGATGGAAACGTGAAATGTTCGTTTGTCATGGGAAAATCCAGACTTGCACCAATCAAACCAGTTACCATTCCCCGACTGGAGTTATCAGCAGCCGTTGTAGCAACAAGACTAGAGAAAATATCTCGAGGGGAGTTGAGTCTACCGATCAGTCAATCATTCTTCTGGACAGACAGCACCTGTGTCCTGCGTTACCTAGAAAACCAAGACAGGCGCTTTCAGACTTTCGTTGCCAATCGGGTCGCAACGATACACGACGCATCTTCTCCCTCTCAGTGGCGATACGTAAACACACAATTCAATCCAGCGGACGACGCATCAAGAGGCGCGTCAGCAGACTCTCTCCAACGCTGGATACATGGCCCAGAATTCCTAACTCAGTCAACTGAGACATGGCCACAACGACCTGTTGACATGAACGTTACCATTCCTGATGATGACCCAGAAGTCAAGAAAGACGCGGTGGTACATATGAGCGAAGCTTCTACTCGAGATCCCGTTTTAGAAATCATTGAACGGTTTTCATCCTGGACCTATCTCAAGAAGATAGTAGCGTGGATACTCCGTTACAAGTCAAACCTCACCCGTCTTAGCAAGGAACGAAGGAGAGGAGTGACGAGTCCAATTCAGTCAACCGACACAACCACGCCCATCACCATAGCGGAACTGAACAACGCTGAATTCGAAATCCTCAAGCACGTCCAGAGCAAATGCTTCAAGGAGGAACTCGGTTGTCTTAAGGAAGTGGACCAACAGACAACTTCTAGCAGACAGAACGTGTTGAAGAAATCTAGCAACATTTTCAAGCTTGACCCAATCCTAACTCATGGTCTCATACGAGTTGGTGGTCGTTTACAACGAGCGCCAATCAGTACCGATGCAAGGCATCCAGTTATCCTGCCAAAGAAACACCACGTGGTCAAGCTTCTTATCCAGTATTACCACCACGTTGCTGGTCATTCGGGCCTAGAGTACACTTTGTCGCTCACTAGGCAGAGATACTGGATAATAAACGGAAGATCTTCTCAACGAGTGCTTCAGCTGCCGTAAACACCAGGCGCCAACAGCTCAACAAAAGATGGCGAGTCTTCCCGAAGACCGAATAACGCCTTCGAAACCGCCGTTCACCTACACAGGTGTAGACTGCTTCGGGCCATTCGAAGTGCGACGCGGAAGGACAAGGGTCAAACGGTATGGCGTGATATTCACATGTCTCACCCTACGTGCAGTCCACATAGAGGCGGCTTCCTCATTGGACACAGAGTCCTTTATCAGCGCGTTGCGCAGATTCATCGCAAGGAGAGGTCAGCCTGAGGAGATGCGATCCGACAACGGCGGGAACTTCGTGAGGGGAGAGCGCGAGCTACGGGAAGCAATCAACGAATGGAATCAATCGCAGATTCGTGACTTTCTCCTCCAACGGAATATCAAGTGGACCTTCAACCCACCAGCCGGCTCTCACCATGGCGGAGTATGGGAGAGGTGTATACGGACGGTACGCAAGGTCATGAAGGCACTGATGAAAGAGCAAGTGCTAGACGATGAGGGTCTCAACACCCTGTTGTGTGAAGTGGAGGCAATAATCAACGGACGACCTATCACAAAGCTGTCAGACGATCCACGTGACCTAGAACCTCTGACACCCAACCACCTGCTGCTGCTGCGCTCAGGACCTACTGTTCCACCCGGAAACTTTACCAGCCACGACAACTACTACAATCGGAGATGGCGTCAAGTGCAGTATCTAGCAGACATATTTTGGCGGCGATGGGTCAGAGAATACCTCCCGTCACTGCAGCAATGGCAGAAATGGCACAAGCAGCGGAGGAATTTTGCAGTAGACGACATCGTCCTGGTCTTTGACGACAACAAGCCCCGTAACTCCTGGCCACTCGGTCGGATCCTGGAGGTGTATACCAACCGTAGAGATGGACTGGTTCGTTCCGTCAAGTTAAAGACCAGTACATCGGAACTCGTGCGACCAATCGACAAGATTGTGCTACTGGAAGCAGCCGCCGTTTCAAGGAATTAAGGAACTTATGAACACCCACAATCCATTAGTTTCAGTGGATTGCAGAACTCTCTTGAACAATACAATATAATCTACCAATTAATATAAGTAATAGTATTATCATTTAGTCAACCTCATGTTTCAAACCCTTTTTTCTATCTCCTTGTAAAGGCTATCTGCAGTACCGCCTTTAAGGGGCCGGAATGTTGGTTTTGAAACGTGATGTTAATTCGTTTTTTGGTCGCAGGAACTTACTTTACCGTAGATGTTATCAAGTAATTGTCACTTTCAAACAAGGCCTTACTTACTTACTTAATCTACTGTGGTTGACCAGCCTTCAGCTGCTATGTCCGTTAGGGAAATAGTCATAACTGCTAGGTTTTGCGTACGTGTTCTCCGGTTAGATATATCCACGAGGTTTTCCTCGGTTAGGTCAGTTCAAGTGCAGATTTAACTGCGTCAACTTCTACTCGGCATTGGGCCATAGTTTCTCTATACACTGTTACTCGTCTATTCTATCAAGTCAAGTTCAGTGCGTGTGCAAACCAAAGTGAGTAATCTATTCCTTGTTCTTTAGGGTTAGTTCTTAGGTTTTCTATTGTTATTTGTTTCGGTTGAGTTTCCTTTTATCGTTACTAAATCGGTTAGTTAGTTCTGTATGCTCGGAATCGCACTTGATTAGATCCATATCTCCAATATAGAGTTATTTTGCCATAAAGGTACCGTCCAAGTTACACACCGTGTAGCCTATTAATCGTTTTCCAGCCTTCCGTACGATCAGTATAAGTGCCGATTATGTTACACTTCCATGTTACGGACGTTATTGAGAATGTTAGCAATAGTTTCTTCATTTATGTTATTTTATCTTTATACTTCGGTATGTTAGTTACGTTAGCTTCTATTTTCGTTATTGTATTTCAGTTCGAACCGGCATATGGTTTACATCATACGACTTACGGCTAAGCTTACAGCACGTGGTTTAATTTTACCTTCGTCTTGGCACGTGATTCGTTTCATTTGAGTTTGTATGGAACATTGATCTCTGTCAATTAAACTCTGTTTACATCGTAGTCAGAAGTTCTTGTCGAGTTCGTTTTAACACTACGCACTGCTCTACGCATGTGATTACTTGGATTTTTGGCCTGCTATATTCTGTCCTTGTAACTCACACTCTGATTGTGCACAATAGACTGTATGCAGTCCAACGTTTTTGCGAATGCTGACATCAGCCTTACTAATCCTATCCCTGTTATTGTCTTTAAATGATAAGCCACCACTGAATGTGTTTCTCTATGTAAAATAATATACTTGCAATAGGAACTTCAAGATCTTGATGAGGAATTTAGGGAGAACCACATTGAGATCCTGACCAGATTCTATAAAGCCTTTGAGAGTGTCCACAAGTACATCACTGATCTAAACAGGTATACATCTGTAAGTTGTCGTGAGATAAGACACAACACTACTGTACATCCCTTGGAATGAGATGCTACTCATTCTTGCTGATCACAGCTCACCTTGTAGCATGGCTGTCATTAAGTTTTGAGTCACCTGTGGCCTTGTTCTTCACACCTGTAACAAACTTGTTACATTCTGGGTGAATGGTACTAACAAAAGAAAAGTTCACCCATAGCATTAAGGACCAATCGAGCATACTCAGCTGTAACAGGTGTTACAGGTTACAGCCCTCAATGATACCTCCCTGATGTAGTACTTTGCTAAGGTTGCCTCAGTCATCCACTAGTTACCAATTTATATATACCAGGATGAAAGAACTGTACTGACTATGTGCCTGTATTAAGGGGTCAGAATGGCATGAGTACTGACTGGACTTTATTGTGTTGTGAACATTACTGGGCAAGGCATCCCTTATACAAGAGTAGCAATATTTATACCTACATACCGTATGTACATTGACAGCCTCATTAGCATGCAAAGAAAGTTATGTCCTGTAGCCTAGGACTAGTGAATTTTGCAGTCAGGCTAGTACTCAGATTGATCCGATTGTATCCTTTGCTTGCCTTTTGGGCAAGTGAAGTTTAGTGCCTGGACATTTTTGGGGAAATTAAAACTGAAGTACTGTGAGAGGTGAAATTATTGGTAGTATTATTGGTTTAAATTTAAATAATTAATTTTTAGTTAATCTTATTATGGATGAATGTTTTTGTGGGCCAGTGGAAATGACTTTTGAACTCGCACATCATACACTGTAGAACTTTAGAGTTTGCACAAAGGGCAAATTTTCTTCAGACCTTGCTTCATCCTATAGAACTGGAGCAAGTATAGCCTCTGATGATGTGGACAAAATGCAATTACACTGTTTATAATACGTGTCACTACATGTAATTGCTATCAATGTTTCTTTTAATGATGTCTTATTATTAGATACCTGGAAGATCTTGATGAAGGAGTTTTCATTCAGCAAACACTAGAGAGTGTACTGCTCAATGAAGACGGAAAACAGCTTATGGTAAAGTTCATTCCCACCAGTGATCATTGTGCTTTGTTATGATGTACATGTACTTAAACATATCTGGAGAATTCAGTCTCAAATCTTAACCCATTCTTTACTTCACTATAGAAATCTTACTGTAGTACAATTTGAATTAAATCAGACACAGAAGTGCCTCACGATACTGTACATGTAGCTTTTGATGTGCCAATTTGTTCACCGTTGCTGGAAGTGACAGTTGCACATAGTTTTATTTTTATTTTTATTTCAAAACTAGTTTGCTTTGACTAGTCCTGAAAGTATACATGAAAGGCCTGAGCACTGCTTCATATATACATGTATAAGTGTACCATGGATATTTATTAGAATAAGAATTTAAATATTTAGACTTTACAATCATTATACATGGATATACTAACAGTAATTATGCTTCTTGGAAAATTATATCATGCTAAGAAAATAATGGTTAAATTGAAAGGACAATGTATGTACATTGTTCAAGATTTTGACTGCAAAATGTTTTTTCTAGTCTTGTTTGTTATTAGCATTGCTATTTTTACCTTCTTCCACACAGTGTGAAAGTTTGTACCTGTACGGGGTTATGCTTCTTGTCATTGATATGAAGTTTGAAGGGGATGTGCGTGAGAGAATGTTGGTGTCATATCACAGATACTGGTAAGGCCAGTTACATTTTCAGCAGCCTGCTATAAATTACAGTCAAGCCTGAAAGCAGGTCTTGTTTTACGCTGCAATAGTCATACACTTATTGAATCATTATAGTGTAATGTTAAAGGACCCTAGTCAGTCTCCGCCATTTTCGATGTCATTGAAATTATTGATATTGCATAGTGAAGCAAACTCCCATTGCTTTATTGTAAGTTGTGTTCTGAAAGTATATAATACTATAATTATGTTTAATCATCTTTAGTAGTTTCACAGTACTTTCCTTCATTTCAACATGCTCCGAATAAAATATAATGGCCAAACCCTCGGATGTAAACAAAAACAAAGGTGTGTCTGATTAGGGCCCTTTAATCACATGCCAAGGTTCGATTGGGTGAGAGGTTCCACCATTAACCACCTTTCTAGAACATAAAGACAGCTATTGCAGTTGTTAAATTATATAGTCATGCTGGCAATTGTGGAGTCTATAAAATATACATGTACAATGTATGAAAACATAAGATTGTGCTTTGTCCACTACATTCTGCTTCAGTACATATTAGGTCCAAGATTTTCTGTTCACTCAGAAAGAAACCAGCTTGCTGTTATGCTGCCGATGGCTATCGGAACTCCAACAACAACCCAGTGTTTTAAATTTGTTTCGAACTATTTTTGGCTAATCAGAGTATGTGTACATGGCTGTTGCTTGCATTCAAATAATAAGATTCTGTTTGTGTTCTGTTGTAATGTGAATCTACAAATTGCTTCTAGTAAATCTTCCATGGCTTGATTTTCCCATTTCAGTGCAGCCAGGGCTGATGTTGACTCCAATATCGATGATGTGTGCAAGCTTCTTAGAAGCACTGGATTTTCCTTGGCTCCAGGATCAAAAAGACCTCTCAAGTACCCAGAGGATTATTTTCAGTGAGTAGTCTTGTATTTTTGCACTTTCACCATGTATGTCTGTAGCCATTTGATATTTATTGTCTCCTGTCCTTCTGTCAGAAGTCAAAGTAAAAACAATGATGCTGTTTGCTTTCTTCATGTACTTTGCATGGTTTAAAATCTGCGTTTCTTTTTTTTTATTTTTTTTGTTTTTGGTTTTAAATCTTTCAAACTAGTTTCAACTGATTTTTCATTTCCTCAGTCTCATCTTCATGATCATGATCTGCAACAGAGGAATATTAAAGGTTCCATGATAGTACTCTCAGTTGTCAAACTTCTGAATCGGTGATACTCAACACAGTTACAGTTCTGAATGACAGCTGTAGTGGTCTCCATTTTTTAACTCAGTCTGTCTGTATTTTTTTCTTGCAAGACGTATCTCAGTACCTGATTCATTTGTGGATATGCTAATTGGTCGTCTTCGGTCTGACGATGTCTACAATCAGGTGTGACCCCAAATGTGGTGTTGATTCTATTTTTTTTTTTTTCCTTTTTTTGTATGTGTGTTTGCATTAATTCATTTGACAAAGTGCTTTTTCAAAGTTGATTTTTATTATGAATCTTTATTTTTGGTTCTCTTTGTGCACATCAGATTTCAGCGTATCCTTTACCAGAACACCGTAGCACAGCTCTTGCAACCCAGGCCTCCATGTTGTATGTCATCTTGTTTTTTGCTCCAGACATTCTACAGAACCAGCAGGCTAAAATGAGAGAGATTGTAGACAAACATTTCCCTGATAACTGGGTAAGACAGCTGATTACAGCAGATTCCCCCCTTTTCTCAACTAAATGCTCTACCTTGAACCTGAGGTTTGGCAGGTCAGTGCTGTGGACAGTTAAATTTAAATGTTCAGGACTTTCTTTTGTACGTATGTGTACTATACTTTTGTAAGCTGTCATTCAGAAAACCAAGTACCATTTTACTTCACTGTGTACAAGATCAGCTACTAGAATTATTAAATTGCAATTATTAATAAAATCTTTGAACTGTTTGCATGGTTATCTGATAAATATAATACATGGAGTGTGACTCACATCAGTCAGAAACTTGAGAATTTTCAGGTTAATCAAAAACAGCAGCTTATGTTAACATTGCGTATACAATTTTGAATCTAGTGACTGAATTAACTTTTAAGTAATTTGGAGTGTTATTTTTTTTTAAAAGTATTTCCTTCCAAGAATTAGCACTAGAAAAGAAACAAAACCACATGAGTTAATTGTAAAGAAAACTCTTTGCCCTTGGTGGGATTCGAAAACAAGACCCGTGGATTAAATCACCATTGCTCTACCAACTGAGGTCCTCATTTGGTCCTCCGTTTCTTTTTTGGGGGCTACCACTCAGAGGGAAATACTTGCAGTTTAAATGGGTTCATTCTTTGCTTTCCAGCTTACATGTACGTGTACCGGTACATGTATATTAACATTGCTTGGGCATACATAGTGTTGTTGTGTAGCAAAATCAATATCTGGGCCATCTCAGAATGGAAAGTGAAATTACTCAGTTGTGTCTGAACTTTGCATTATTAATTGTCAAAGTTCAAACTGAGCATATTTTTAATGTCCTTTGGCAGGTGATCAGTGTTTACATGGGAAATGTTGTGAATCTGGTGGAAGCTTGGGATCCCTACAAAGCTGCTAAGACAGCTCTTAACAATACTCTAGATCCTACTAATGTCAAAACTTTGGTGAGAAGATCTTAATTTTACTTCATCTTAAAATACGTCTTACAGTAAACAGAGACCTATCACATGTAACGTGTTGTAAAATTTATATTTCCATCACTTCGTAAATTTTAGGTGATTGGTGAAAATATGGGTGCTATTATGTTAATCTATTGTAGTAAGTAAATATAGGTTTAAAGAACATCAAGATAAACCAAGATTACTCTATATACAATATTGTACAGGTGCATGTCATAGAATGACATTCATCAGCTTATCAATGTAATTCCCTTACAGGCAACCAGATCTAATGCCAAAGTTAGAAGTTTAAATGCAGAGGTAAATGTTTTTTTTTTAAAAAATCTGCTTGGCTCATAATATTGTGTTACTTAACACATCTTTCCGCATTTAAAACATCTAAACTTCCCCTTTGTATAATTATTAGAATTACTACCAAGTGTGAAGTGATAGGTTTAAAGCTTGCAAGTTAATTATACAGACAAGAACAGCAATTTTAAATCTCTCGCTGAGGAGTGTTTGACTTTGCTTATGCACAACAGATTCAAGCATGATTATTGATACTTTTGAATACAACCTTACACATATGTGCACTTGTATCTTAACTGGATTTTTATTGTTCCATAACATTCACCAACGGAGGGTTTGCTGGGGCCTTCATTCAGCCAAATGTTAAAAGTTTTGGCCATTTATCCTCAATATGCATGTATGTATGATGGGATGATGTCTATGGTTTTAATCTAGTTTGATCTTTTTTACTCATAGACAAGTGTTTTCCTTTGTACATGATAATTATATTAAATGGGTATTCCACCCTAAAATTAAAATACAAAAACAAAACCATTTACAATAATTTTGAATTCATTTTGCTATAAAAATCACATACCAAACTATACAGTATTACTGTAATGATAAAATCATTAATTATTATTGATTCTTTTTATTTTACTTTCAATTGATCTTTTGCAAAGTTCCATCAGAGGTATTTTTATGAACAGTGGTACAATTTAAACTGTATATGATATTTGTAATGATCTCAGGTGATGAATTATCTCAAAGAAGGATTTCTTGTGGAGGAGTATGCACTGGATCACATTCCAAAACTCATGAACTGCATCAGAGACTGTAATGTAACACTACGCTGGCTCATGCTCCATAACTGTGAAGGTAAGTGTTGTTTTCTGCCAGCTAAAGAACAAACTTTGCACCCAAAAAATATGTTTCTTAGGCAAAGTTGAAAGTCTGGGTGCTCACATGAATGTGTTTTTTTTTTTTTTTTTTTTTTTTTTGACAGGGGGGGTCTAAGTCACATTTAAGGCATTCACCCTCCCACCCACCAATCTGAAACCCAGCAATTCAATCACACCCTCCTGGTGAATTGTACAATTGTACTTGAGTATGATGTCCTTCAAGAGTCAGAGATTGTATTTACATTAGCACTAAGATATATTTGTGTATAAATTATATAGATTTAGCCAAGCCTAAAAGTGGAGCTCCTGATTACAATAACTTAACATGGCTTGAACCTGTGATCCAATCAAAGATGAGTACCTGGGCAGCATTGTGTGTACATGCCCTTGAGCCCATTAGCCATGATGACCATGATGACTATGATGACCATAAGAAAAGTAATTCATGGGTTCCTATTAGAATTGTGCTCCACTTGGCAAGCCTTCAGGAAGCTGGAGCCCTGTTATAACTAAATTTAAGATACATATACAGTAAATTATAGGTTGTATCAATTCTTCATCATTATGTAGCAGCCTCTATCGTGCCATGGGACTCATAAGGCCTCAGGTAATAAATACATATTGGCATCATTTTACAGTGTTTGATGTGCACAAGAGATGCCGTACCCTCAGAGAGATGGTAACTATGTCAGGTTATGACCCAAGAGCTGTCTTTGAGCTACTGTTGAATACTGCTCAGTTTGAACTGAAGCTGAAAGAGGTTTGTTTATTCTCGTGAGCTATGTAGATTGTACAGGTGTGTTTTGTGTAGTACAAAAGTACAGTGTGTACACATACATGTACATCTTTCTTGAGTGCGAGTCTTGATGGAAGAGTGAAGTTTTCCTTTAGAGTTTAAAGGAGCTCAGTCACGTTATTTTGAGTTGTTTCGCCTCGTACAAAATTAGGTTTAATTTGAAGGAAACCTAAAAATAAAAGTTCACTGAGATAGAAAAGCACCTAAAAGATAAGAATAAACCTTAAAGAAACAAGGATGGAGAAGATTAACACGGATTACAAACGACAAACTTGAAAAATTTAGGCTAAGCTTTTCAAGATAGGCTAGCCATGACGTAGCTCCTTTAAGTTGTATTCAAATCACAGATCTGTGCACAAAAGCTGCTGGGTATATTTTGAACCCCAGCATCATACATGTGCATAATCTTATTTGCTTTTCTGGTAACTGCAAGGGAAAGTCAACTAGGACCCATCTAAAGTGCATTGTTTGCATTCCTTGTATTCAATGCACACTAGAACTATGAACTTTAGTTGTTAAGTGTAATAAATGAAGTTCTGTAATTTTGTTTGTACTGAACATGAAACACAGGTACATATGTCTATGCATTGTGTTCGCTGTTTAATTTAGATGTTCAAGCAGATGTTGGCACAGAAGCAGTCCCAGTGGGAGAAACACAAAACAGAAGGAGTTGAAAGGATGGATGAGCTATCTGAAGTGTTTTCTGGGACCAAACCACTCACACGAATTCAAAAGAATGGTACTACTGTATAAGCCGGGTTACTTATTTATTACAAACTCATTGCATACAAATTTGATTTGTTAACCAATGAATGCTCTGGTAGATCTGAAGTCAGTAACATTTAGTTCTTATATCTTCCAGAAAACCTGCAGGCATGGTTCAAGGAGATGTCCAATCAGATTTCCTCATTAAGCTATGACGATTCTACCTCTGCTGGACGGAAAATGGTGCAGCTTATTCAAGCATTAGAAGAGGTCTCTATCTACTTTTACATTGTGTTTACATGGACATGTGTTTAACGTTGTTACCGTTGTTACCAGTTATTGCAGCTTTGCTTTAACTCAAACTTATAGAGCGGTTGAATCCAATTGAGTGTCGTAAAACCAAAACCAAATTAATCACTCTAGAGAGCCAACCACAAAAGACACACTCAGGCAATTAATTACGGTAAGCAATCATAATTTCAGGTACCTGTAATAACATTTAGCTGACGCAAAGAGCTGGAAACGTGTGCGAACGAGTCACAATTGGTTTGCGAAGAAATTGGAAGAAAAAGTGGCGCAAGTTTTTAAACCAATTGTGTGGCGTAGTAAGTGCAAAATCAATTACATTTCCATTCTCAAGTGAAAACCACTCTTCAACCCAACTGCAATCTAGAACAGGAGCATTTGAAATATTCTCCCTTAAAATTGATCAGAGAGTTGCAAAGTCCAGAAGAGATTGCTCTAATTAGTTCATGATCTTTGTTTCATTAGGTTCAAGAATTTCATCAATTAGAAAGCAACCTGCAAGTGAGACAGTTTCTGCTGGAGACAAGACAGTTTCTGCATCAGATGATAAGGACAATTAACATCAAAGAAGAGGTGCTTCTGTGTGTATTATTTACATCAGTCTGTGGTTATGAGAGCAGTTATCACCATGAGTTAGGCAACAGATTGTTATAATTGTACAATTTTAGCTTCTAATAACTCTTACATTGATGTGTTTCAAGGTTTTGATCACCATTCAGTTGGTAGCGGACTTATCATATGCCTGGAACATCATTGATAGGTAAGATTTGCAAACCAACTCAATGTGCGGCAAACCCTTATGTACATACTGTACATACTCACATTGTATAAAGATATAAAGATATAAAGATATAAAGACAGAAGGTAAATGTAACTCGAGTTTCACACACTAGCGATAATCAGACTCGTTGTTTGTGCAAAACGCATCTAGTCTGATGATTGCTTAGTGCATGAAACTTGAGTTACATTTACCTTCTGTCTTCATATCTTTACATTTTGCTCTGTATACTTTTTGTATAGAGCATTCTTAGGATAAGTGAAACAGTTCATTGACTGTTTATCCATTTACTTACATTTTATACACCATATTCTTTTAGGTCGGCATGTGGCAACCCAAGGGCTGTTGTGAACCTGCCATAAAATTCCTATCAAAACACTAAATTATTTAAAATTTACACTCTTAAAACAATAAAAACAGGGATCTTCAAATATCATATTGTCACTGGTTCACGGCATCAGAATTTTCTGATGGCTGACCCCACATGATGGCCTTCACAGCTTCATTCCTTTCGAGGCAGACTCACTCTTCCCTTCATACCTTGGTACTGCCCTGCTTATTTATTCTTTGCCCTTATTTTGTAGTTATTCTGGATTCATGCAGCAAGGAATAAAGAGTAACCCTTCACTGGTTCAGAAACTAAGAGCAACATTCCTCAAGGTAAAAAAATGTAAAATCATGGTATTGTAGTCTAGTATCTACCACCCACTGCACTCAATTTTGTGCATTAATTTTGATTTTTGATTAGCCCGCACTACTGGGGTTTTCTGTGTGTTCATGAGTTATCGGTATTTTGCTTGCGATCAAGTAGATTCGCCACCATGTTGGCTTAGGAAAAGTTTCCAGGGAGAGGGTAATGGGGCTAGTGGCGGAAGGAAGGAAAAAACTTCCCCTCCCCCTTACTCCTCTTTCAGCACCACCCCTGCTCCTTAGGATGCCTTTTCATCTCCTCCCCCCCCCCCCCCCCCCGCCCACTCCCCTCTTCCGAGTTTGAATTTCAGGCGGTCTCCAGATCTCTCACAGTAAAAAAAAAAAAAACTATTAGATTTTTTATAATTTCCCCATAGATGGCATCAGCTATGGATTTGCCTCTTGTGCGCATTGGCCAGGCAAACAGTCCTGATTTAGTGAGTGTGTCCCAGTACTACTCTGGCGAATTGGTCGCTTATGTTAGAAAGGTAAATGAGACAAAACCATAACCCGCCATAACTGTGTACGTGCTCATACATGTTATCCCACACTTCCCATCATATGCATGTATTTGCTTTGAGTTTTGATTGGTTCACTGGATTGTCTGTGTCGTTTGTGATTGGTTAGATTGATTACTTTCAATGGTTTTAGTTTTTATTTACGATACTCAATTGAAAACTGCTCTAAGTATGTTCTTGACACCCAGCAAGGAACAATTTCTTCCACTTGTAACAAGGAAATAATACACTGTATTGTGTTACTGCAGGTTTTGCAGATTATTCCTGAGACAATGTTTGGTCTTCTTGCGAGAATCATTCAACTTCAGATTAGCAATGTGAAAGAGGTTGGTGAAGTAAAATCTGCTGTAGTTACAAATTTCGTTTTGACTTGAACCGTTGATTCCTCTTGTTAATATATAAAAGCTGAGTATAGAAAAAGGTTACTCTTAAATAATTAATCTCACAACTATCAAACTGTAAAATTATCACTCCTTACGCGATCACAACGTCAACAGTTTGCACTTTAGCGACCACAATCTTATAGCGAGTTTACGCAAAGCTTTCTCAGAATAACCTCTATAGCGAATCGAACCAGATGTAGACGCTGGGCTGCAAAAAGTAAAGTAAAGTAAAGTAAAGTACCGTAAAGTAATCTCACATACGTAGATAGTAGCGTTTCTGACAGGAAACAACAAATAATGAAAGAAATTCTCTGAAAAGGACAGATTCTTAAAGAAGAAAACAAGATTTTAGAATCAAGTGACACAAGCTTGGTCATGCTGTATACAAATCAGGCCCAGGTTTTTCGAAAGATGGATAACGTTAGCCACTAGACAAATCACTATCCAATGGATAGCGTGGTTTGTTTTGTTAACACTTATTCACCGGATAGCGATTTATCCCTCTGATAGCATTATCCAGCCTTCGAACAATTGAGGCCAGATTGATAGGGTTTAGGTGTCACTTAAAGATCGATCTTGGGATTGTTAATTTTAGGTTCCAACCAGGTTGGAAAAGGACAAATTGAGAGAATATGCACAATTAGATGAAAGATACCAGGTATGTACCCTTCAATTTCAACAAAATGCTGAGACCAAGCTCTGGTATCACTTACAAGTGAATATATGAAAGATCACATATTTGAACTGCGGAGAAAGATATGAAGAAATGATTGATCATCGCAGTTATGCACACACCTTAAGTAGTTGTGAGATTAAAGCCTGAAAAAATTCAGGCTTGAATGGGATGCGAACCCATGACTTCTGCGATACCGCTTCTTCGACTCTGAATGAATATGGAAGGTTTTTTGAATTTCGTGAAGAGACCATCATATCGTGTTCATTTGAAATGATCTGATTTTCTCTCTATAAGTATAACATTTACTAGCTTTTAGCAGTCTAGTGAAACATCTTTCCCCCTCTCAGATAGCAAAGCTGACTCATGCCATCTCAGTGTTCACAGAAGGGATTTTGATGATGAAAACAACTTTAGTGGGAATTATAAAGGTGAGAAGATCAATGGACCACTTCTGACTTCGAAAAGTGGAGACCTAAAAGAGATGTTTTCACTTATGGAAACCTTAATGGTCTAGTTCTGTTACATAACTATATAATTCGCCTGAAATAATAAAAAGAGTTTTAGTGTCAAATTAAAAAGGTCTGGCAGACTTCTTCAAAATCTGTACATATAGCTGTGCCTCGGAAAAGTCTTTAAAATTAGCTTACATTTTGTTCTCCCTCCCCTTGCACCGTTTTGTCGAAGTAACACGTGTTATTTCCACTGTCGACAGATTGATCCAAAGCAGCTGTTAGAGGATGGGATAAGAAAGGAGTTGGTAAGACAGGTAGCATCTGCCTTGCACATGGGCCTCACCTTCAGTCCAAAAGCTAAGGTACGCTGTACTGGGATTCAAACAGAGCACTTTTAAGGTGGATTCCAATGTTGTCTGTTTTTACATGCGTAAATGCACCCACGTAAAATACGTGAAATAAATTTATGGAGGATTGGGGCAAAAGAAGTTAAATTACGTTCAACGTCTTTCCCAGACACCATAAATCTCTTTGTTTGCTCTCCTTCAAGCGCGTGAATCTACGCGACAGTAGAAATCCATCTCAAATGTATGTTCAGAAAATCATTATAGTAGATTCAAACTTCATGTAAGATGCTGTCAGGTCCGTAATCCTGCAACTGTTGGACATAAAACATCTCTACCCCCTCCGCCCTTTCTGAGCCATACACGTTTTATTTCTTTTCATCTAAACACTGCAAACTTATCTCCAAACATTACCACCAGGCTTGGGTTGTTCGAAAAGTGGATAACGCTATCCACCGGATAAATCACTATCCAGTGGATAGCGTGGTTTGTTTTGTTAACGCTTGTGCACTGGATAGCGATTTATCCGGTGGATAGCGTTGTTCAGCCTTTAAACGACTGGGACCAGAGCATTAGACGTCGCCTCTGGAAACAGCCTATGGCGTCATAAATATGAAATGAAGTAATTAAGGACAGGCATATGATTGGGCGGAAAAATTGATCCCGGATTTTGTTTGTTCTGACAGCAATCTGAGCTTAGTATAAGGCTGAAAGAGCTCGGTGGAAGAATGGATGGGTTCCGCCGCTCCTTTGAGTACATCCAAGATTACATCAACATTTATGGCCTGAAAATCTGGCAAGAGGAAGTTTCTAGGATTATTAATTACAACGTGGAACAGGAATGCAACAGCTTTCTGAGAGAAAAGGTTTGTGTTGAGTTGCGATGTGTTGTTCTCTCGAATAGACCTTTCAAAAATTACCATCAACAAAAACGGCAAAAACAACAACAGCAGGGCTGAAATGTAAGGACTTGCAAGGATTTTTTCGAAGTAAACGTACTGCACAGCAAACATTCGAAAAAGTAGATGTAGTTTGGGGGCAAAACTCGTATAGAAGCTCTTTTTGATTTTACTGTCAATTGTAAAATGGATTGTGAGCTTTTGTTGCAGATAAAAAGTGCCACAATGATTTCAAAACAAAATAATAATCAAAACTTAAGAAAGACGATAAAGTTATTGCGACGCGAAAATTTGATGTCGTGAAAATTATGTCAAATGTTAAACTAACATCGACTTTTATTTGCATGTAACAAAGGTACAGTGTTCTTTTATGATAATCTACGTCTGTCTTGTTAGGTTCATGATTGGCAGTCTGTCTATCAATCGACCACAATTCCTATACCGAAGTTTCCCCCTGTGGATGAATCGGTGAATTTCATTGGACGACTAGCGAGGGAGATTCTACGAATAACAGACACCAGGTAAGAGATTTATTTATGCAGGTTTTGGTCTTCGTTAATCAAGGGTCTTGGCTTTTCGGAAAGCTCTGAGCCAGCTTGTTTGGTTGGTACTTGTAGCAATGCTACATTTACAACGAGATATTATCTTATTAACTGCAGGACCACGTGTTACATTGATCAGATGGGAGCCTGGTACGACAGTAGAACCAAACAAGAGGTCATGAATTTACTGATTCTAAAACAGCTCCAGCAGGCTGTTGGTTCATTTGGACTGACTGGATTAGACAAGTTGCTGTCATTCATGATCGTCAAGGAATTGCAGGTTTGGAAATTGTTTGTCTACGTAATATAGTTAAACACGAGAGACTGTGTAAACTTCACCATATTTCCAAACCCCGAGAGGAGAGTTAAAGATACGACGTAATGCAGTATTTTTAACGAGCCTTGAGGTGTTTAGAAATGTGCTGAAACCCTGCCCCGAGTGTTTGATATACCTCCTCAATCAAAGTGACTAAAACTAAGGAGAAAACGGAGAAATAAATCGTAAAAATCTGTACGAATTAAGATCAGATATCCAAACACCGTAATGATTGATAACGTAATGATTTCCTTTGTTTAAACCTGTTTGAAAAAGTAAATATACAGTTCAAGTTAAGAGTTATGTTGAAACACATGCATGTTTCTGTGTCTTTGTTTACGGATCTGTGATAATCTCGGCATTGTTTTGTTGCTGTCCCCAGAAATTCCAGGGGCTTCTCAGAGGAGCACTTAAAGACAAACTTGTGGCGGACACTTTAGTCCCTCTTTCCAAACAGCTTACACCTGTCAAGAGTCTCATTGGTTGGTATTTCTTGTATGGAACACTCTTATCCTTGCACAAGAGATGGAACCAGAATTTCTCCCGTTTCCTCAACTTGGTTATAAATCGCGTTCGTATATTCGGTGAGGCGCGGTGGCCTCATGGTTAGTGCGCTCGGCTCCGGATTCAGGGGAACGAGCCCTGGCGTGTATCATTGTGTTTTGTTCTTGGGCGAGACACGTTGGTCTCACAGTGCCTCTCTGCACCCAGATGTATAAATGGGAACCACCGCATTGTTGAGCAACCTGGAAAAAGTTCTGGGAGATAAACTGCGATTGTATAGAGTCTCATCTAAGTGAAAAATTAAGAGCTTTCCTCATGGTTGCTCTATGATATGAAAATTAAAGAAGAGCAGTAATTCTGAGAAGCCATGAAGCTCATCGGTAACAGCACACTTCCAAGATGTCAACATTTGAATACAACTGACAAAATCCTGTGTCTTGAATTATTGGAGACGTTTACCCTTAACAGCAAACGACAACAATTAAACTTTTGCCTTCTTTCGTTAGCAGTTTGTCCGCTTGTTGTAGTCAAATGTCGACATCATACAAGTCGCCTATTGCGCATGTGTAGTCTGTGATCATGACAAACTTAGTAGGTCAGACAGTGCTTACAAGTAAAATCTTTAGCGCATGTCTTAAATGTGTGTATTCTTTCTCCATTTAGCTTCACCCTATAGGGTGTATCCTCCAGTTACCCAAAAGCTGGCTCGATTGTGGACTCAGTACTGTGAGGTGATCATGAAGGTAAAGTATGTCCGTCTATTCTTTGTTGTTTATGCCAACGTACCTCGGCTTATGCTATTTTTCATCGTTTAGGTGGGACAGATGCAGCTCATTAGAAGACAGATTGCCAATGAACTGAACTGCTCTTGCAAGTTTGATTCAGAGGTTCTTCATAATGCTCTGGAGACTTTTAACAAGTAAGAATGGTTTTGTTCCTTACAGTGGTGCTCTCTATAGCCGTCTAACAATTACTAGGCTTCATATTTTGCAATACGCCTTTTTGTAATATTATTGCTGCAATAAAAAGAGAGAAAAGAAATACGCCTTTTTGCCGTGTTCGTCGTCAACCAGAAGTTGACTAAGCTCTGAAAGTGTAGATTATTTTTAATTTATTTGTCAGCCCGGTCGAACAAATATATTCATTCATCAACTTTGGCTTGAAAAAGTGATGCGCTCTATTTTACTCGAGAATAGGACAAGCTTACTGTGAAAGTCATACGAAATAGAGAGCTCTGCTGTATCTTTCCTTATGTTTCAATCACTGATCTTGTTGAAATGAAAAGGTTGTGATGTGCAAGTTTTCCGTTTACCGTCACGACTCAAAATTTACTAAATGCTACTTGCTACCTGAGAAAAATCAACAACAGCTTTGTTTAGATAGAGTAGCAGTTCTTTCTTAAACTGGAATTAACCTCTGTCTTTTTCTTTCATCAATTCTACTACAGCGCACTTTTGCGCGATGTCGAGGCTCACTACCAGGATCCCACTCGGCCATATCCCAAAGAAGAGAACCCGTTGATGTTTGAACTGACGTCATATCTTGAATGGGCTGGAATCCACAACCCCCTGACCAAGGTCAGGCTTTTATTTTGCTCTGAAGTCATATTGTAATTGTTTTCTTTTCTTTCTTTTTTCATCCCCTGCGTGATGTAGTTGTTCTTCAGTTTTGTACTACAAGGGATTTTGTGATTTTTTTTTACAGATTTATATCACCACAAAGAAGTATCCGTATTTTGCGTTGCTGAATTTTCTGTGCGTGACTGCTCAACTGTCGAAGCTGGTGTACGTCAAGAGTGTTGGTAAGAACTGAATTAGCCAATGACCACTTCATTTCAACAGAAGGCTTTGTATTCAAAGTTGTGGCTTTGATGTCGCAGTTGTTCAAAGGGTGGTAGAGCCTTCCACCGGAGAAATCAGTACCTAATAGATATAAGTGTCAGTAAAACCAACAAAGCTGTACAATGAGTAGTGATTTAGTTATGAAACCGATCAGTGGCGTTCTACATCCTTCGAAAAACCTGGGACAGATGCCAGATTACACTCGTAAATGCAAATGAACGACTTGCAGTCTTTTGACTTGATATTGGTGGACAACGCAACAAATTTTCTCTCTGGGACCATCATGCTCTGAAACAAGTTGCAACTTTCTTTGTTTATCCTATTGAATGAAAGATTTTATTTAAGTGTCAATGGTATTTATAATTGGGGACACTATTTACATTTTAAAATATACCTTAGCTACATAAAGTCAAAATTATTGTAATTTACCTTTCAAGACAGTTAGATGAATGGATGCTAAGCGTTGAGATGTTTCAGAACTTGCTTTTCAAAGGAGGGACTAAAACGATTCAAACACTAGTTTTTTCCTTGCTTTCTTTGAAGAGTAGATTTAAAAAGCACGGGTTTGTTTTATTTACTTGCCATGCCTTTGCGTTTTCCTTCCCAAAGTGGGATGTGAGCCTGTTGTATTATTCTATCACTCAGTTGAGGATCCTCGTTCCTTACCTGAAGAGTGTCCAATCCAAACTATTGCGAAGACTCTCGAGTGCTGCGAAAATTTTCACACCATTATGACGCAGTGAGCAATATAGGGGAGAGACCCCAAGGCTTCGTCGATTCTCGTAGGCGTGTTTTCACCGTCATTTGGCATTTGATTTTTCGCCTGTACCCAGCTAATCCAGTTTATACCTGTCTTCTTGCTCCAGGCACAATGGTAGCAAGGCGTCCAACCGATCAAATCGACAGCGCGCCATTTGTTGTGGGAATGATAACAGTCCTTAAACAATTCCATTCGGAGTACACGGAACAATTCTTGGCTTGCTGTGGACAGTACGTCAGGTCCCTTATAGAAGCTTCTGCTACTAAGTAAGTACGGAACCTTGCCACCCTCGAACAATCCTCAAATTCCATCTTATTATTATCCAGGAATGGCAGGGGGATAACCTGAACGTTGTTTTTCTCTTTTTTGTCGTCATCAGTTAGTTATTCCGCTTTCGAAGACTCATGACTCGAGTGACATTCGTGCTTCTATTTTGAGAATAATTTAATTATCTTATCTGTTGATTCAGTTTGTCTGCATGTACTTATATATCTAGATGTCTCTTTTTGTCGGTCGGTCGGTCTGTCTGTCGGTCGGTCTGTCTGTCTGTCGGTCGGTCTGTCTGTCTGTCGGTCGGTCTGTCTGTCTGTCGGTCGGTCTGTCTGTCTGTCGGTCTGTCTGTTTTACCAATCTGTCAGTCTTTTTGTCGATCTGTTTGTTTATTAATTTATTTTGTTTCTTCATGTAGTTCTTTATTCATACAGCATTCAGGCATTCGTTCGTTCGATTGATCAACTGTTCGTTTTCGTTTTTTCGTTCGTTAGTTTGTTCGGTAGGTTGATAATTGGTTATTTCGTTCGCTTCTTCGTCTATTCATTGATTCACATATATTTCAGTGTAAGGAGCCAGGAGATCCCAGCAGAAGTTGTAAACCTGTTGGTTTTCATGGAAGACTTTATCATGTACAGTGAGCTTCCAAGAAAGGTCAGTTTTGCTTTGCCTTGTTTTTACTCCAAATAACAACCACCGTTGTTGGATTACAGGAAAACAAACACTTTAGAACACTACATTTCCTCTGTAGAGCTTGGCCAATCATAAATCAGTTGTGATCTTTACGCAACGCAATTCGTGCCGTGCATGGGGAGACCAAAGGACGTCGTGCGTGACAGGGTCTCTGACAGAAATCGTATTTCAATTCCTCGTACTTGCAGTTGTTTGTCTTTGTGTTTCGGTGTGGAAATATGTTTTCTGTACATAGATACAGTGAAACGTTCTGAGAAACGTACTAAAACGTGAGCGGAAATGTCTGTATTTCAATTAGTGAAATTGCCAGAATAAAGTGCAAGCTTCAAAAATAATTTGTCTCTAAGGATTCCATTATCGCGGAAACGTTATTGTTTCATAAGGTGGCGAAATAACGAAACCTAAGTTTGACGCCTTCTTCCAAAAAAAATCCTAACATTACATCAAGGAGCAAGAACTATAGTTAATAAAGTTGTTTAAGCCATGCTGTTTCCTATCTCAATGGATACTTTGATTTACTTTCAGGTTGTTGAGGCTCACATTCCAAGCTACATTTTTGATCAGTTTCGAGTTCATCTCACGTAGCATTTCAACTCAACGTCAAAGAAGTTTCTAAGACTTTCAGTCTACAGTATATAGAATATTAGAATTTAGTTCAAATCAATTTTCTAGTGACTTCTAAAAGGTGAGTAATCGTGTGAAAAATATGACATGTAACGGGTGGCAAGCCCGGAAAAAGCAACACATGACAGCCGAAAAGCGCGGGATAGTCGTTCAAGCTCGATTGACTTTTTTACAATAACTGTCTAATTTCTCGCGCGCTGATTGGCTCATTGTTATCATCAATAAGAGTACAGCTTCTTCTGGTTCCACAGCCACTTTGACAATGTTATGACGCACTTTATCATCAATAAGAGGACAGACGCATAAAAAACAGACGTCAATTTCTTAGTTGATTGGCTGCTTATGTGACATCGCCCTGATTCATAGAGTACATTACTCCAGTTTTAAACGCAAACACTAGACAAAGGTAACCTTGTTACATTAGAGAACGGCCTGAGGCGTCTTCTCTGACGAAAATTAAAGTATCTGAAGTTCTTCGTCTTACGATTTAAGTTTTTGCGAAATATGAACAGGGCACTGAGCTTAGTCACTTCGTAGGCTGTTGTTTTGTTGGTAAGAGCAGTCGGGACTGTTCGGAGGTCCTTCGGTCTTCCTCCGAAGACGAGTATAAAGTTCCTTCTCGTGAAAAGTTCGATGAAAATACGTAAAAATGGTTTCGAAATAGAAATAAGCATAAGTATAGTTTTATGTGTTAGTCTGTAATGCAACACGGTCGTGTAAATTACGAAGAAAGACTTATTAAAAAAAAAGTCGGCTTAAAGTTTTATTCGCACAAACAAATGGTTGATATACATGTGCATTATGACATAGAAAGTTGTTACTAAAATAAAACAAAATGGACATTTTTGTGTAAAATTGACTTTAATAAACATATTTGTATTGAAAACGATAAGCTTGGTCTGTCTCTTGTTAAAACTTGTCGAACATTTGCTAACCCGGCAACATTATTTCCTTTGATTCAATTTTTGTTTTTTCATAGCGGAGCTCCGGCGGCCCGAAGAGCCGTAAGGACCGGGCGTAGCCCCATACTTATGGAAACTGGGGAAACCCGGAAATCGCTTTTGTCGTGGTAAAAATGGCTAGCGGTATTGCTCGTGGGCGCGTACGCACGACGACGACGAAGTTGCCTAACGTGGCGGCCATACTCCAGCTAACAGTTCGACCGAGACATGCAGCCTTGTAGTTGTATTACTGAAGAAAAAAAAAAAAAAAGAAAGAAAAAAGAAAACAAGAGACATGCAGCCTTGGAGTACAGCGTGTTTCATGTGTTTTGAGAAATTACAAAACGATAAACTTAGCGAACAAAATGGTTGATTTGTTGACCTATCGGAAAGATTAGTTCGGGTCAGTCCTCATAACTTGTGCTGGAATAAGAATAAGAATTCCTATTTTGAAGAAATGCAGATCGAAGTTTGATTGCTTAGTTTTTGAAATGCTTTTCATTAAGGAATTGAGCACTGTGTTGAATACACAGAAGGATTCAATTCGTGCCAAACGTTTTACGTGACTCTGCATGCAAATATGTTATGTTATATATTTATTATATGGCTGTGTCTCACAAGGACTGGGAACTACCGAATTCACGAATTTGATTGGCTGGAATCAATATTGAAAGCGGTCTAGATTTTCCCATCCAGACCGACATCTAGACCGGTAATGTTTTGCGGTGAAAAAGTTGCAAACTAAAATGCAAAAATATTGACCACTTGGATACCTGTAATCCACCGTAGGAAAAAAGATGGCGGCTGTACATTTTACCACGATACCTTGCGAACCTAACACAGCCTGTAAGGCACAAAGAAAGCCAAATTTTTACAATATTTGTCCCTGTACGAAGGACATTGTTTATGCTAGGTTTGAAGATTTTGTAACTCTTCTGTACGTTTTTATGAACGTTGGCAAGGTTTTCGTGCGCTAAGAACTATGGGTAAATGTACCAATCGCCATCTTTTTTCCTACGGAGGATTGGACACCCACATGATCGCGCGCCGATTACGTGACAAATAGGCGCGCGGAGAACCAATCATGATCGAGAATTTTGTTATAGATACGATTATAAACAATATCTCACTGAGTGTACGATACATGTGTATAAATTGTTGTAGAACACGGAGACCATTGTTAAGACAGATTCATGTGTGAGAAGTGCTTTAAACAACTACATGGGAACAAATTAATTCATGATGGATGCAGCTTCCCAATACTAATGGAAATATATTTATACACTGTACATAAAAGTGTCACACTTCAATAATTTATTGCTCGAGATTGTAAAGCTTTGTTTGGTTTCTCAGTACTTACAGACAACTTGATGCGATTATAATTACTGCACTAAGTTCATTGAACAACCTGACCTGGAAGTTGAGTTTTGCAACCCATCCTGTGTGTAGTTATTTAATCTGTTAATCATAGCTGCAACTGATTGTCACAGCACACTTCTTTAAGCCATCAATACGCACCAATTATGGTATATCTACATTTCAATTCTCTGCAATAAAAATCTGGGAATCTGTCCCACCAGAACTTAAACGTTTTCCATACATGCTCTTCAAAAAGCGGTATAAAAGATTCTTATTGACCACTCAAAACTGACCATAGTTTAACTGTTAGTTATGTAAGATATTGCTGTACAATATTCAGGACATTGTTTTCCTTTATTTTAGCTGCATTTATGTATGTCTTTCTTCTTTTATGATAATAATATCGTCTTTAATGTAAATATTAATTTAAATTAACTTAGCATGCGGCCAACGCCAACTTATATCTGTATGACAGTGACCAACTCGAAAGCTCATTGGCTACTTTGGTCACTGTACACAATTAAATATTGTTTCTTCTAGTTTATTTCTATCTGTATTTATTTTTCCTATATCACTGTAAACCATCTTACGTTAAGTTGTTTTTCTGTAAATAGTGTGCAATAACAGAAACTGAACTGAACTGAGACAACTACACTGTATGGTACACATTAAATATATATTAAGTAATTATTTGTAGTGCCTGTAAAATTAAGCAGTGTTTCTTGGAGAGAATTCTCTCATAGTTTATTTATTTAAATAATTCCTTTTTTGGCTTTGGAATGATATTAATTGTGCTTGATTTATAGTCTGCGTTGATAATCTGCGTTGGCATAAATTAATATTCTGCCGGCACGAAATGGAGAACCGGATGCAAGATTAGTATGTTTACAAGAAGACAGTGTTGAGAGATTTGTGACATTTGATGGACAGCCTAACCACTGATAACTTCCAGTAAGGTTAATTTGTGCCCTAGTGTGTAAATACAGTCGACTCCTGATAGCTCGAACCCTCGCTATATTTCAGTATGTTGTAACTACCGTATCGCAATCATGCCCCACAACAAAAATATGCAAGTTTCTTTTGTGTGGGAGTTAAGAAAGGGTATAATAATTTATAACAATGTCTTGTCTTTTTGAATAAGGTAGGAAAGAACAAGAAATGCCACCACGCAGCATAAATGACAGTTCTGTTACATGATCAAAATTTTTGGTGGCTCCACTGAAATCTGCCCATGAAATAATGTCTCTATTTTCATCATCACACCATTACACAGCTTTGCTGATGCAATTTAACTTATTATGGACTGAAACTACACAATTGTCCAAAATTTGCCTCACATGTTAGATTATTTTCATAAGTAAGATTGACAACATCCCCCAAAAAAAGACTGAGGAGCGCCGCTTTCAAGCTTGGCTAAATCTATGCGACAAGCAAGGCGACGAAAACACTCTGCAATCACAGCACAATTTCTCTCTCGAAAGAGAGAGCTTCCCATGGAATGTTGCCGAGCTTCAAGCGTGTTGTCGTCTAAGTAGAAATTTTCTTGTAAGCTTTATGAGCAAGACCAGAGATGAACCGAAAACCATTATCCCACCTGCTGCGAAAAATGCCGGCCCATAGGCTCCCGCTGAGTCCGCAATAAAACCTGCAAAACAGGCACATCACAAATGACGAGACAGAACCTGTTCTTGGTTTTTAGATCATGTTGGAATTTAACGACAGAGAAGACCTTGGGAACGAGGTCTGGTAGTAAGCTTTGACAGTGAAATGTCTCGCCCAGTGTCCATGGGCGTCTTGCCTGTTCCAGATTCTTGGTACAGTGGGGATAATAAAAAAAATAAAAAATAAAAAAAAAAAAAGGACGGGCGCGAGCGACAAAACTGGAACAGGCTTTTGAGCGCCCAGGCCATTTTGGACGCAAGTACCATTCCGTAAAGACCCCCCCCCCCCCACCCCCCTCTCTCTGTCCCTTTCCCCCTTCCCCACGTTAAGCCTGGTGTCCATGACTGACACGGGCTTAAGATAAGCAAAACTTGTAAGAGATGTGCCCAAGTGACACGACTGCCTCCAGTTCTCTTTTCTCTTTTGTCGCGATGAGCGTTCCTTCGAACGCAAAAAAAGCTATATGTACGGCTTAAATTTCTTCGCCAACCAATCCACCATAGGTGTAGTAGGGAGTGCCCATAGGTGTAGCTAAGCGCATTGACCACTATAAACAACAACATTTGAACATTTTTTTTTTTTTAACACCTCCGTTTTCCGTACGTAATCGGCTTGATTCGATTTATGAAACCAAGTTTTAGCAGCCTGATAAAATCCCAAAGTAATCATGGAGTTTATGTACAGTCGTGTATTAAGGAGTCTTCAGGCGCTCGAGCAAATAACAGGATGCGAGTTGGAACAGGTGTCTCGTTCTTTTGCGCTCTTGCGCGCCGCTCCATCTGACTCCCTGTGATCACTCGAGCGACTGTCAGGCAAGTTACACTACCCGTGATCCGGCATCAGTTATTCCGCAAGATTTGGATGTGACTAGCATAGCTGACTGGATAGGTCATGTTCATATTCTCGGTATGGTCGGTATTGAAGTGGAATTAGCTAGCATTGAGGCTAATGTGGGGAGTCTTTTCAAATGCAATTGATATGTTATTAACTCGCATGAGCCTCAATTGCAAGCTATTTCCAGTCCAATACCGAGAGTGCGTTTAAGGCCTATTATTAAACGTTACCTACCAATCAACGTGGGTCCAACGCACGACGCCAGACCAACACTGAAGCTAAGGTGACCCCACGCCTGGTCTGTCCTCTTCTGACCAACACATTCTAACACGACTAGTGGCATCAAGCCGTACCGCCCACCGTCCATGAGGCCAAATAGTACAGAAAGCGCTATCATAGCTGTGAACGACCTTATGAAGGGCAACAACAACAAGCCGATACCAAAACAAGTCGTCGCTAATTGGTGGAGGTCGAAGATGTTGACAAATTTGCACTTTAGTTCGCTTAGTTTGCAGAATATGTGGTTGCTGAAGAATGCGGCAATCGCCATGGAGGTGTAATGAAGACTCGCGCGGTCAGAAGGAATACCGAGTTCACTTTCACAAAATTTCACCTGAAAGGGAAAAGGAAAGCGAATAGGTTACATCGTGTCTAAATACTGTTCGGAATAGCTAAGCCGACGAGCTTACCCTCAAAGGCTACAGAAAACTAAAAGCTACCTGACTTTCTTATCAGCTAAGGTTGAGCGGGCAGAAAGGCTGTGTCCACAAAGAACGACGCGGAACTAAAGGCGCGAAAGCGAACCACTCGCCCCACTGTCCCCATCCACATTACGCCGGAGAAATTTGAAAACGCAACAGTCACCGATCACTTTGGATTTGTGTTTGAGGAAAACTCGAGCAAGGAATCACATGATGATCGTGACGTCATCGTTTTGGAAAAGTTGTTTTCCGTCCACACGAAAACACAAAGCCGGCGTTTTCAAAATCCTCAGGTTTAAAGAGCGTTTTCGAAAAGCTCCGTTTTCATGACGGATTAGTGTGTGCGTTTTCAAATTTTCTCTGGCGTGTTGTGGGAGGGGCCTAAAAACTTTTGTTTGGTGACCGTCGTCATCGTGGCATGTATTGACTCCCTAATGGAAGCTCAGTTCCGAAAAGCAAATGAGGGACGCCAGCAACTGCTAGTCAGGTCAAGAATTGCATAGCAGGCAACTTAACTTTGAGAGTTCTTTTGCTGAAGTCTTACCATATAAATTGACGGAGTTAGCACTGCAAAAAACACGAGACTAAGTGAAGCGAGGTAGATCATAAATGAACTATTCCGTAGCACGGACGAAGGAACGACTGAAGGAGGTTGCTTTTTATTCTCTTCCATTGTTAACACTTTGTCATACTCGTTTTCAAAATGATCACGGGAGTCGTAACTGCATGCTAAGAAGGCGGTTAGAAAGAACAGCAAGGCCCATCCTCTGAGAGCATTTCGTAGTCCGTATTTGGAGAGAAGCGCCTCTGTTATTTGCGCCATGACGAACATGCCTACACTTGATGCCGAGGATAAAATACCAACCGCCACAGATCGCCATTTGACAAAGCGCCTAAGAACAACTAAAATGGCACAGTGGTAAGATGCTGCGCTACCCAGTCCTGTCGGTATGGAAAACAAAACGAAGAAAAGCCAGAAATTGTTGACGAATGAAGTTGCGATGAAGCTAATCGACAACAGAAGAGCCCCAGAAATGGCGGTGAATCGAAAACCAAACCTTCCAATAAAGCGAGTCACCAATGGTCCAAACATGTAGGCAAGAGATACGTACAATGAACCTGTCCACGCTGAAAAACAAAAAAAATCAAAGAGAAATGTTGCGTGTGCTTCATGAATTATACATCAGGGTGTCACGCAACCGGCCTACGTTTGATTATACTTGCATTAGGAGTAAACTGTTGTTGGAACCCAGACTGAGTTGCTAGTTGTTGCTGCTTGTCCAGTTCGAAATTAGAACCCGGTACCTAAAAGTTGAACGACTCTTCCTTGCAAGCGAGCGCCCCGTTTGAGTCTAATCTCCCCCGCAGAGCTCGAGCGCAGAGTCCTTGTATTAGTTACCGTACAGAGCGTTTTCACGTGACGTCATCAAATTGTTAAATCCAAAACTAACGAGCCACCAAGGTTTTATCCTCGTCAGGCATAAGAGTTACTAAAGTTATATCCGTTTACAACTTTCCAGCCAGCGCACCTTGACGTTATGGCGGTGCATGACATAAAGCTACGATCGCGTTTGTCGAAAAATATGTATTCATCTCGTGATTTTTAACCATTCAAGACGTTGTCGTATTTAGAAAAGTGCTTATTTAAATGTTTATTTGTTCCGTGCAGATAATCACTGGCACCGATAACCAAAGTAAGTTCCAGATGTTAACACTATTTCCCGGCCGTCATACTGGTGTACCACAGAGGAACACCAACATGGCGGCTCCATAATAGGCTCTGTAAATTTGGGCGGAACATTTCGACGAATATCTCAACTTTGGGACAACGCACATACCTTAAACTTGGA
Organism: Orbicella franksi; assembly: GCF_964199315.1. Classification (NCBI taxonomy): domain Eukaryota; kingdom Metazoa; phylum Cnidaria; class Anthozoa; order Scleractinia; family Merulinidae; genus Orbicella; species Orbicella franksi. Next base: position 11,320,839 of record NC_138156.1, on the reverse strand, counting down.
GAACTGTCTTCTTTATTTATCTTCTGTAATATCACAATTTCTTGACTTTATCTACCGAATGGTTTTCGATTTTATTTTTTATTGTGTGACAATGAAAACGCTCTATTACGCCGGGTCTTAAAGAGTGTGTGCACGTGACGTCATCAAATTCTCAAATCCAAAACTAAAGAGCCCCCAAAAGTTTTATCCTCATCAGGTATGAGAGGTACTAAATTTATATCTGTTCACAACTTTCCAGCTCAATAACGTTCTTCGTTTGGAAACCAGCGCATTTTGAATTTCGGAGTTATGGCGGTGGGTGACATGAGGCTAAGATCGCGTTTGTCGATAAATATACACTTATCTCGTGATTTTTAGCCATTTTAGGAGTTAAAGTATAGGGAAAAGTGCTTGTGTAAATGTTTTTTGGTTCGGTTCAGATAATCAGCTGTCTAGATAGCCAAAGTAAGTTCCAGATGTTTGCGCTATTTTCCGGCCGCTATATTGGTGGAACACAGAGCTCCACCAACGTGGAGCCCGGAGGGGGCACTGCCATATATGGGCTATATAGGTATGTGCTGCTGTGAAGGGTATAGTTTTCAAGCAGTTTACTCTAGGATAGGGTATATAAATCAGAGCGTTTGGGTCTAGAATAGGGTATCATTTTTCACAAAACTGACTGGTTGGTTGAAGATATTATCTGATGAAACCAGGAATTGCCACTCAAAAATATAAAAAAATCAAATCGGCAAGTTTAAATTTACGCAAATCAGTCTCAATAGTGTCGATAGATGGGGGGGATTTGGGAAGTTTACTCTAGTATAGGTTAGCAAAATTTAGCTGAACTAGCTCTGGTATGGGCTAAGGGTTCCAGGGTCCCAGCGGCATATCCCCACCCAGAAATTCCCAGACCCTTGTAACCGCATGGTCAAAATTACATATATCACACAGGTCGCAGTCGATCACCTAAGCCGCTATTTGAACACGACTCTCTATTTTAAGTCAGTTTCTTTCCTCTTTGTTTTTATTTCAAAGCCGTATTGATTTTCCTTCCCGGCGCATTTAGCTCACGTATCTTCATTTGCAAATAAAATCAACGAATCTGAGCACAGGCGGCCCAAGCTCAAGATGCGAGAAGTTATTATTTATATATTTATTTTTTAATCTTTATGCGAACGTTCAGCGCGTGAAACTTGACATATTTACCGCCGACATCTACTTTACATAACCACCGAGTTTGGCTACGCGAAACGTGACCTTCGCTTTGCAGCATGCATATGGTGGTGTTGTGTTACAACGGTTTGAATTTATAAAGGTTTGTATGGGGAAAAACAGTAATCGACACCATAGCTGAAATTTTGATGTTTTTGCAATAAAAAATAACTTACCTCAATGCCTTGTTGTGTTTTCTATTGTCATCTCGCTTCTCAGCTTGATCCGAAGCCTTTTAAGCGAGTTATCGCCTTTTGTTTTTCCTCTACTAATGCATCAGTCAATTCCAGCAGTGCGCATCCCCCCCCCGGGCAACCGCGGGGCATTTGCTCACGTTGTCAGTCCCGGGGGTGGGGCATCCGCAATTTTATCGCGGCGCGGGGGCTGGGCATTTGCGTACCCCGGGGCGACCCCTGTGCATTCGACACACGTGTTTTGAAAGTGCCATGGATGAGTTCATCGGGAAAGACGAGACGTTTGTCGAACAATGGCTTGTCCGTCAGGGACTAGAGAAACTTGAAGATGTTTTTAAAAGTATGTTTTCTCAATTTTACATATTTCTTCATTACTTGTAAGGTGAACTATATTTTGTTTATCACAAAACAATCACTGACGTGAAAGCGACTATTTCGCATTTCGCATTCAAAACTAGCTTAACATTTTTTAAATTCATGAAAGTGGAGTTAAAATACTCAAGGTTTGCGAATTCAAATGATGCGATCTTCAAGACAGATCTTGCGAGCTTAAAATGCAACGCATCATCATTTAAAATGTCTTGATTCTTCACAGAAAAAGTAGCCTGCGAATACAGGCGCCTATCATCGCTCGCGGCTGGGGGCACGTCCGCCGCAATCCCAGCTATCCTCTAGCAAACTGTTAAAAACAAATATAAAGAAATAAGTATAATCAGAATCAACTAACACGTACTGTTGTCCTTGAAGCCTTACCGTTGCATTAAAATACCGAACAGTTGACCGTTTTATTCACTGATTAATTCAAAAAACTGCAGAGGTGTCGGAAGGCGACGATCCCGGGGGAGGGGCTTTTGCCCTCTTTCTTCGTCCCCACTCCGGGGCATTTAGACAGCTTATGTGTCCCCACCCCGGGCAATTTGCCCATGTTTTTAAAAAAATGCTAATGCCCGGGGTTAGCCCGAGCGGGGATGGGCACTGCTGGAATTGACTGATGCATAAGAAAGAGTACTCTTTCCTAGCAGACGAAAAACAAAAAGCGATAACTCGCATCAGCCAACCCACCGGGGGCGTCTGCGCGCGGATCGTTCTAGCGCTCTTTGTTTCAACACAAACCCCTATAAACCGTATATTTTTTGAAAGCTGAATAATCATGATTACAGCTAATTCCCTTTAAAAGGTACAAAACTTTAATGCGCTTAAAAAATGAGGAGGTTTTTGCAAGGCTAAGTGTTTTCATTCATTAAGTTCCACGCTCATCAAAAACAAACGGAAGAAAACGATTAATACGGCTTTCATTTCTTCACTCGTTTGCCTAAAAAACCATGTCTCAGATTTCTGGAATGTGCGTTCGTTTTATTTTTACAACCAAATTTATCCGGGGATGAGAAATTATTGCCACCACCAGTGGAAAATAGGCTATAACTTTGAAATGAAAAGAAGAATTAAAATTCGCAGACAGGATTTGTAGAAAAGCTATCTGACAACAATTTGGCCAAATTCCAGCCAAATTGGTCCAGGGGCTGCCGACTTGGAGTTCAAAATGCATGCACAACTCGCCCAAATTTTCATTTTGAGAAACAAGAAAAAAATAGAATTTCGACCGCCATGAGATTAGCGACACCTAGGCGTCAAGCAAATAAAGTGTTGATCGATAAAAGAAAGTATCAGTTTTCTTGAACAATAGTAGTTTGACAGGTAGCAAGAAACAGACAAAATTTCGCGGCGGTAGGAAACAATGGTTCGACCATTCAACTTCGCCCACCGCGATCCAACATCTTCTTGTTCTTCTTCGGCTTCTTCTAACCGAATTTTAGAACGGCTTGCACTCATTTCAACCGACTGCTTTTCACTGGGTAACCCGAAAACACTGACCCCCGGTCCGCGGACCTCCACTACGGACCGGGTCTGCGGACTACCTATGGACCGGTCCACGGACTACCCCTACGGACCCCCTCTACAGACCACCTTCCAAAATAGAATGACAATAAGAAACAAATATTTCACTTAAGGGTTGTCTAATAGATTGCTTGTGTCGGCAAAATTTCCAACGTTACAGTGTGCAAATGTAACATTCTTGGGTTCAGGCTCCGGCGCAAGTTATATCATTACACATGGCCATTTCCTTTTCCGTGGTCATACCGTATATGAAAGACTGGGAAGCCTCCAGGACGCCTCCGGGAAGCCTCTGGGAAGCCTCGAAATTTGTGCTCTTTCCCCTCTGCTATTTTGTTCAGCCCATTCTCGCGTAGATTCGTGAAGTCGTTCCAGGCTTCATAATTTGCTAAGCGAAATTACAGATACAAATAAGCTTAAACCGCCTATTTGAACCTAAAAACACACCTCCCATAGCGCCATTGAGGCACAAATGAAAGTTAAAAACTTTCCTTCTTTTTGCCATCAACATCTCCTTACGCTGTAAAGAACTTTTAGGCATCTATGATTTTTTTTTGGGGGGGGGGGGGGGGCGTGTTAATTTCATTTGCACAGTGTAACACTCAAAATTTCGCTGATATGACAACCCATCAGTGAAATATTTTTCTTATTTTCATTCTATTTTGGGGGGTGGTCCGTAGAGGGGTCTGTAAGGGTAGTCCGTGGACCGGTCCACGGGTAGTCAACGGACCCGGTCCGTAGTGAGGGTCCGCGGACCGGGGGTCAGTGTTTTCGGGTTACCCGCTTTTCACTCATATCCGGTTTGCGTTCATGTTCTTCGATTTCTTGTAGCCATTCGTCTTGGGTGAAGAAAGAACCTTTGTCGCTCGAAGCGAGGTCTGCTGCCGATTCACAGCTAAATGGTTTCTTCCCTTTCTTTGGTCTTGGCTTTGACGAAGAAAAGGGACACGATCTTTTTTTCTTTTTTGAAGACATTCATAGATTTCACAAGACGACAACTTTGAGAGCTTCCAAGATGGCGAGTCGCGAGTATTTTGTGAAACACAACACACACACATGCGCTTAGCTGTAACGTAACCTCTCCTTATTTGACAATGCGATGACAAGAGTTGTCAGCGGCTAATTAGAATAATTAAGATGGCAAAATTGTCTTCGCTTAATAACTTCCCGTACGAATAACATTTTTTTGTGGATTTTTTTTAAACGAAAGCTATTCCTAAGATTTATCGAATCATATAAAAATCCAAGACTATGCAAAACGGTCAATTTTGGGTTGGCTGATACCTTAAAAGACTTCGGTACTCTTTCTTAGTGGAGGGAAAACGAAAAGCGATAACTCGCTTAAAAGGCTTCGGATCGAGCTGAGAAGCGAGATGACAGTAGAAAAGACAACAAGGCATTGAGGTAAGTCATTTTTATTGCAAAAATATCAAAATTTCAGCTATAATGTCGATTACCGTTTTTCCCTATACAAACCTGTATAAATTCAAACCGTTGTTCAGGGTCAAAATTAAAAACTAACTTTTCCACCTTTTCTCACTTGCTAAATAAAATGTCACACATTTCTTGTTTTTGAAATTAGATTGCACATCTCTTTCGACCTCCGAAACAATACATTTCGCGTTTCCTGAATACTAAAATCATAACATCCGGCATATTTTGACCTTTGAACAAAATTATCCGCGTTTCCTGACTTCTCTCGGATTTTAAGTCCGGCACGTTCTGACTTTCAATGTAATAAGTTACCAAATGTCGTATTACTTAGTTTAAACATCTCAACTGAACATCCCATACTGACACCTAACAAGCAGTTTAGTTCATAACGAAACCCCGCTGCTAGGCCGACATTCTGATTTGCAAAATTTGTAAATGCGCGTGTTCTGACTTCTCGATTCTACCAGGCGTCTTCTCCGCGCAGGCCTAGATCCTATAATGCCAACCTAGTGCCAGGATCCATCGGAGTTTTCCCGGGGATTTATAAATAGCGTCGACGGCACAAGAGCAATTCTTGAGCGGTCTTCGCCATACATTAGTCGACTTTGCAAGAAGACTTCAACAGGACACAGTAAGTGAAGATGTGGGTGATTATGTTCTGTTCGTGGCGGAGATCGAAACAAATTTAATTCAACAAAACAATACCAAGCCAAGAGAATGGAAACGTTACGTTGATGAATACAAAAGCAAAAACCTACACAACGTAGGATGATTTTTTGAACGTGTACTATATTTCGGCTGGCCAAACCAGCCCTCTTCAGGTACAATGAAAATTTTACATTGGGACGTGTTTTTATGTAGCCGATATTTACGTAACACCGGAAGTACGTAAAAGCAATTGACAGTATAAATTAAGGATAAGCATACGGTAAAATAAAATAACATGATTAAAAAAAAAACATAATAAAAGAAAACAAATGGAAACAATTAATATGTTTCTTCGCGGATGTTCAGACCATCAGGATCAATTGTTCTGCCTTTTTGTTCAATTGACCACGTCCCAATGTAAAATTTTCATTGTACCTGAAGAAGGCTGGTTTGGCCAGCCGAAATATAGTACACCTTCAAAAAATCATCCTAGGTTGTGTCGGTTTTTGCTTTTGCATTCTTCATTTTATATGTAAAGCCGATTAGATCACTATTGATCCAGCGTATACCACCAGCAGGATCATCGTTCCGGTTGCTTGCTTAAACATTTTATATAGTTACATTGATGACGTTTTCTCCCTTTGGGACTGTAAAAGAAATGAAGTAGATCGTTTCATTGAGCAACCTAACACATTCCACCCAGCAATAAAATTCACGGCCGAAATATCAGAGAACGAAATAGCTTTCCTTGATACAGTAGTGTTCAAAGGAGAGAGATTCATAGAAAAATCCATCCTGGACATCAAAACTCACTACAAGCCGCTCGTGCCGGCCTACGGGGGTAAAAAGAGGCTCATTATCAAAGGCGAAGCAATAAGACTGCTTAGAACAAACCCTTAAAAAACAACATTTGAAGAGTGCCTTGCAAACTTCAAACGACGCCTCGAAGAACGCGGGTATCCGAAGAAATATATAGAAAGGTCCCTGTCAGAGGTCATCTTTCACTCGAGACAATCGGCTCTTAAACCGCAAACACAAAAAACGGCAGAGAGACTATTGCCTTTTGTCACTACATACCACCCTGCAGTAAAGAAACTTAACAAAATCGTGATGGAAAACTGGAGTTTCATAGAAAATCAGCCTCTACTGAAAACAATTTTTAAAAAGCCTCCGATCATATCTTACAAAAGAGGTAAATCTCTAAAAGACATGCTTGTAGGAGCAAAATTATGATTTGAAGGCTTTTGATAATGCGACGCAACCACAAAAACCACATTGGGAGTCCATGCAGAGCTGTCTTTGTTTTTCCTTTCGCGTGGCCAAGGACACTCTTAAGGTAGTCAACGGAAAAGCCTCTTGCTGGCATCGGTATTTTTAACAACTCTTTTCCGCGACCCTCGGAATTGCGGAGAAGCTGGTAGCCGCTTGCCAGGGATGGAAATGTACTGATGATGGCTTCATGTACTTGAGCCCCGTTGCCATCGCGAGGGAATTCTATGCGCTTTTCCCCCAGGTTGTTTAGCGCTAACACAACCCGTTGGCTTGGTGTACGTGTACGTGTTTGATTGCTGTAAGCCAAGCAAACAAACGATCTGCTCCACGTGAGGCCTCGGTGGTGGAGATGGTACGGGGCGCTAGAGTTTGATCGACCTCTAGCTCTACCTCTGGCACTGGTACCATGGCTTCTGACATTGCCTGCAACTGGAGGCCTGTATCCAAATAACCTGGCGTGCTCTGAAGCAGCGGACGAAGCGATCGGTGGTGCACTGTTTGTGGACGAAATATTTGAAATTGCGTTGCCACTTGCAGTAGCAAGAACAGAGCTTGTTGCAGGCAAACTTGAAGCTGCAGAATTCGCCCATGACAGGGAAGCTACTCTTCCCAAATGTTCGGCCGTCTGAATCAGACGATCCGCCGCTTCTCTCAAGATATTTTGCGGGGAATCTGACATATTAAAGTTTAGTAGACCTCGCGGTGATCAAGTGATCTTAGTGTTGTCAGACGAAAGTACGCGCGAAACTTGGAGTCACATGTTATATATAATAATGTAGGATCCAGGCCTGCGCGGAGAAGACGCCTGGTAGAATCGAGAAGTCAGAACAAGCGCATTTACAAATTTTGCAAATCAGAATGTCGGCTCGGCAGCGGGGTTTCATAACGAACTTGTAAGGTGTCAGTATGGGATGTTTAGTTAAACTAAGTAATACGACATTTGGTAACCAGGAGCCATAATCGGGGACGGAGACCGTAAGCGCGCGCCATTTCCAGTATTGGGGTTGTCCCCATGATATGGGACAATAATTCTATTTTTAGAACAAATTGCGCCATCACCTGCGGCACACGCGCGTGCATGCTGCGAGGATTTTTGCGGATGTCGCGCGGGGGAAATGGCGTCCGAAATTCCCGAAATGTTTCATGTTTTTGCCCCACAACTCAACGCGTTTACGTCTGTTGGAGTTTTGCTTAAGTATTTTCGTCGTAAGCTGCTCCAGTTTGAGTGAAGTAAGACAGTGTCGAATTTAGGTATGTTCCGCTGTAAGCTTATATATATCGCTGACCAAGTTGTGTTCCGAGTGATGCTTCTTTCACATGAGCTGTACATTACTCCACTTTAAATTTCACATATGTTGAAGATTACCAGCTTTTCCACTACACAGCAAAAAACTAGCTGGATATATTTAGATATAGCAGAGCTTCAGGACTTCATAGTTTCATAGCTCCTCTTGCCACACGCTTGCGAGGAATTTGTCAGTCTATCGCGACCGAAAAGTAAAACAAAATAATTGCTAGTTTGAGTTTCGCTTGAATTGTAAGCAACGCTTGATGTTTCATCGAGGCTTAATAACTTTACGTCCGTAGATACTGCTCAGTTTTATTCGTGTAAAAATCCAGCAAATTCTCTGTTGTCGATGAATGAGAGCGCCCGCCGATGCGTGTTTTGTACAGTCAGTAAACATGACAAATTGTACTTCCGCCGCACTTTCGTGTGAAAGCGTACATCGAACTCAAACAATAGCTCTATAGTTTTTAAATATGTTTAAGATTGATAAATGTGTGAGAACATATTAAAAGCTAAGCTGAAAATATGTGAATAAAGCAGAAATAATCAGCAAAGTTACGATGACGCTTTCTTCAATCAACTTGGAATAACGATTTCGATTTTGTTGATCGAGTTATAAAAACTCCTTGTCTATTTTCATTTTCGCAGTGTAAAACTTCACTATGCTTATGTTGAAGAAACACACATTATGACAGTAGCCTTTTTTGCATTCGTGAAATTTGTTGCAGCATCTCAACACAAAAGATAACGAAAGAAATCTTTGTCAAGATTTGTTGACAATTGAAAACACCGATTCGGACTTGAAAGTGCACGAGCTGCACTATGCAAATGAGCTAATTGTACGCGTCAGACTTACCTTTCAGAAACCTTTGCAAACTCACCAAACAAGCAGAGACAATAAGAAACCATCAAAACAGGTTTTGGTTATGATTAAACATTGTCTGAGAAACTCACAAAAATTAACTCGATACCAGAGTAGAGAGTTTTCTCGCTATATTCTTAAGCATACGCGTGAGCTTACAACTAGCGTGAGCAGATCTTATTATTCATTCCCAGCGCGAGATTGAAGTCTTGTTTTCGACCCTGAAAAACCCACCTTTTCCGTTAGCTCAGAGCATTAAACTACATATAAGCGTCCTGGTTCGTATTCCCTGCCTTATTCCCTGCCATTGCCGTGGAAAATACGCAAGAGAATCTCTAACTCTCACCATTTGATCACGCAACGTGACAACATCCACGCGAGAGCCCCTGACATGTGCGTGAATCCGCGCGGATATATGACGTCAGGATGGCGCAATTTGTTCTAAAAATAGAAATATTGTCCCATATCATAGGTGCGCGCGAATCCCGAGACTTGCGGTCTCCGTCCCCGATTATGGCTCCTGGTGCAATCTAATTTCAAAAACAGGAAATGTGTGACATTTTATTTAGCAAGTAAGAATAGGTGGAAAAGTTAGTTTTTAATTTTGACTCTGAAAACGCGCCATAACATATGCTGCAAGGCGAAGGTCACGTTTCGCGCAACCAGACTCGGTGGTTATGTAATAGTAGATGTTGGCTGTAAATCACGCGAATAAATACCTCCTCGCATCGTGAGCTTGGGCGGCCTGTGATCTGAATAATAAGTAGTGGCTAACAATTTGTGCTGGCAAATCTACTCTTCGAAATGTCCAACAACGCCTCTATTTTGAGGGAAAAGAAATGTTCTCCTCGGCCTGCGACTGAGCTCTAGCAGGGTTAGCCCCCATAGAGAGTTAGTTCAGGATCAAAGTGCTTCAAACGGTCGCAAATAAAATCTTTGCCTACCTGTTGTCGTGTTATTTTGCCGAAATTGCACCATTAGAGAAGGCATCAATAAGCCAAAACTGTAGTAAGTTCCAATGTTGAAGGTCAATGTTACAAAAGAGACGAAACAAATTAGCCAAGATCGTGGAGTGTCGGCCTTTCTTCTCCAATCATCCATGCTGTTCAATAGACCATTTTACAGTTGCCTGCTCAGTGACCTGGCCTTTGGATGGCAGCGAAGCAGGAGTTGACCTTGTTTTGATACAGACCTTACTGCTTTTGTCATGTAAATACACCTAGCTAGCATCAGAACAACTTGTTTGTATTTTCCAGTAAAACACTCGTGTCTGCATAATAAATATACGTTATGAACCATAACGTAAATATATACGTGAGCCATAATGTAAATATATACGTTATGAAAAACCATAAGGTAAATACATGTTATGAACCATAACAATGAACCATAATATAAATATACGTTATGTTTAATCACATTCAACGGGCACGATTAAATTCAGGATAATACTTCGTATAGTGTGATCGTCCGGGTGAGTGAAATTCTGAAAAGAACTGTTGTTGGTGACTGACGTTTCGACAACCTGAGCGAAGTCATCTTCAGAGTCAAGTGAATGGTGCTTGTCAGTCGATGACGTTACAAGTCTGGTCCGTTGAACGTGATTGGTCAGTATAGCCATGATGGTATTGGCTGGAAGACTCGTGTAAAGTTTGTCATCAGTCATTGGTGGGTTTCGATCCGTCTATTGTTAGTCAAATAGGTCGGTTTTTGGTCCGTGTATTGTTAAGTCGGTCTGTTAGAAGTCCATTTGTCGGTTTCGTTTCTGTCATGGATAAGTCGTTTGTAAGGCGCCGGTAGTTGTTGACATCTGTTAAGAGGCGTTTGTTCTAGGTTAGTGTATCAGCTTTCCAGAGTCAGTCGTTGAAAATAGTTTGTACTGTAGGTTAAGCACTGAGCAGAGTCCCAGTCAATGCAATGGGACTTAACAATACACGGACCAAAAACCGACCTATTTGACTAACAAAAGACGGATCGAAACCCACCTATGACTAATGACAAACTTTACACGAGTCTTTCAGCCAATACCATCATGGCTATACTGACCAATCACGTTCAACGGACCAGACTTGTAACGTCATCGACTGACAAACACCATTCACTTAATTCTGAAGATGACTTCCGCTCAGGTTGTCGAAACGTCAGTCGCCAACAACAGTTCTTTTCAGAACTACACTCACCCGGACGATCACACTATTCGAATGTGATCTCATTCAACCTAAGAAATAGGCCCTTTGCACGATCCGGTCACATGGTACAAAATCACACATGCTGGTGAGCAAGCTGCGCAGTGGGACTCCCAAAACAATGCAACTCGTACCAGTCCACCTGGACCTGCCTTTGTTTTGTAAGTCCCACAACGCAACTTGCTCACCAGCATGTGTGATTTGTACCATGTGACCGGATCGTGCAAAGGGCCTATTTAATCAACTTCAACCAAAGTAAAGAACCGATCACAATCAACGAAAAGAAATTTGACCAGATTGAACAGTTTGCGGTCTCAGTCAAGCGGCAAATCCGATCACATTCGAGAAGGGCGAAAACGTCTGTCAACAAATCCCATGATCCTCTACGAAGGTTGTAGCATTGGGTTGGACTGGGGCTAAATTGTTTTACAAGATGGCGGACGGGGATTCTTCGGGGTGTTTCTAGCTCACGGGCGTAGATTGAAGGTGACTTCCTCTCGGGTACCTACACGAAGAAACACTGTGTCAACTAAATCTTAAGTCTTACAACTTTTTATGACGAAAAAGAGCTGCATAACTTTGCACTCACTTGGAGTCGAACCAGGGCCGACGTGACCTTTCTTGCCACTCTACCACCGTGCTGCTAGCTGCCAGAAATGCCAAAATCTAAACTAAATATAATGAACAGTAATATAAATTAATATAGAGTTACCCTAACATACAAATGAAAGCTAACCGCAAGCAAAATGGAGTGAAGCTAACCGCGAGCAAAATGGAGTGACACTAACTGCAAGCAAACCTAACCGTGCTAACCGCAAGCAAGCCAAGAAAAGTAAACATGCAGGCGTCCAAACCCCATACTCCGCCACCCTCGTTCCCATGGTCCTCTCTCTTCCTCTCTCGAGAACGTGCCCTAGCTGGTCACGTGTCTGCTAGATTTTTGCAGATTCCAGAGATGTGATTGAAGGGAGGGGCTGGAAAGTTAAAGTTTGTCTCAGCACAGAGCGTGCCTACTGAGCCCAGTAGGAAGTGGAATTTGTAACCCTCCCGTTGTGGATCGGCAAAAATCACAGCGAAGGCATTGACACATTTGATATAGGAGTTCAATGCGTTCAATGTTCGGCTAAAAGGTTAGCTCTGCATTTAGCTGAATTTTCCCCGTCGATAGTTGGACGGTCTTTGGAATTTGTGGCAGTGAAAAATTTGGCAAAGAACTTGGAAATGACGATCACCACAATAAATGGACCACGCGGTGAATTTTATTTTATTTTTCATTCGGCAAAATCACAACGGTATTTACTCGTTCCGTTAGAGTTAAATACGTCGTATGTTCGCCGACAAAGGTAGTTTTGAATTTGACTGAATTACTCTCATCGACAGTTTGACTGTCATTCCATTCCCTTGCGACGAAAAAATTTTACGAAGAACTTGATATCAACAACGTCTGCGCGCTGAATATTAAAACTTGATTTAGCTTAAGCTTATATTTTTCGATCGGCAAAATCACGACGGCGGCGCGCATTGATGGATTCGTTTAGAGTTTGATACGTCCAGTGTTTGGCCAAGAGACTAACTCTGAATTTGATTGAATTCACCCAATCGAAAGTTTGCGGTCATCCGATTCTCTTGCAGTGAAAAATTTTATGACGAACTGGACAACAGCGACATCGGCCGCGCGTTTGCAAAATCCAAAGGCTTTCGTTTCAAAATTGTTTAGCGGTAAGTCCAATTTTCGGTCGAGAGACTAGCTTCTTATTAAATTGAATGCATCCCGTCGAAAATTTGACGGCTATTTAATTCTTATGCTCTGAAAAACTGATTAAACTAATCCGAAGCAGACTGTTGACGGTTATTTAAAAAAGTAGTGAGATTAAGCAAACTTCCCTCTCAATCAACATCTCATACTCATAGAGGTTTCGATAGAAACGAAGCACCGGTCAGGCAGGATCTGTGACAAATAACTTTCTTAACTTTCAAAATAACGTCGGTAAGACAAAGCATCTTTCACCTCCATAGACAGTGTTGACAAAATTAAATCAAAGACACACCCTCTGTGCGGATTTGATTTGTATACATAGACACGTGACCAGCCGCAACCAGGGTACTTTCTCGAGGGAGGAAGAGAGGGAAGACACTGGGAACGAGGTTGATAATCCGTCCGGGCGTTATATTTTTCGAGGGAGTAGGAGTTATTTTTTACCTTTCTCCTTTCCATACTTGATGACGGCGAGAGTGTGCCACGTACATCTTTGCCCGGATCTTTGGAGAGGGATATTCTTGGCTTGCGTTTAGAACAGGATGTCTATGCTTTGCAGCAAATTTTGTCTTTAGCTGTTGACCAAGGTGATTCAGAGAGTGAAGCATTGCTTTATGACCTGCTGCGAAATTATCAGCTTCTTCAGATTGAATTGAATCATGCGAAATCCTCTACTCAGTGCACTAATCTTGCTGTTTACACTGTGGAATCTCCGCCTGTGAGTCGCACTAATGGAAGGCCAAAACTGGAAATAAGTGAACATGTGTTGCTTCAATTGCGCTCTTTAGGCTGCGCAGTTAAGTGGAAGAAATAAGTGACGTGTTGCTTGTTTCAAGATGGACAATATGGAGAAGGGTTGTAGACTTTGGTACTCAAGAAACAATAAGCACTTAAGAGTGCCTGCCTGTAAAAATCAGACAAATTCTTAATTTCGCGGCAAGGGTCGAAAATTCGATTTCGCTCATATTCTTATGGTAGATAGGCTAGGGCATGACAAAAACTACTGGATAGTTTTTTTCGCAAAATATCCTTTTATTTCAAAGAAATATGCAAATTACCAAATTCCGTTAAAATCGTCATTTGACGCACCATTTTATTAAGCAAGTTTGAGAGCCTCGCATGCAAAACCACATCATTCTTCCGTCTTTAAAACACTCAAATATTTTTGTGCAATGTTTAAATGTGTACTGGGTTGATTCTAGGGAAAGTTGCGTTGTCGTTTTGGGTGCAAAATAATTAAATTTCGAAGACATATATTTCATTCACTTAAAAGTACTTCGTGAATATAATTAATTTTCACCATGTGCGAAACCTTCAAATGGATCAAGCTTCTGGTGGTTGAATCGCAGGAGGATGGTCTACAGATTCCTGTAAATATTTCTTTGGGCAAATGATTGTGAGCGACGCGAGAGCTTTTCAAAGTACGTCAAAAATGCAAACATTTGACCATCCGTCGTCAGACTTCAATTTACGGGTTAGACATATATTTTAGCATGCGCCACATGACTTGACCTATGTTAAGTTGAAATAGACACAGAGCTGATAATTTCGAAATGTTCTTACCTCATTTGCTGTAAAAGGCAGGTCCAAAGCCGATTTGACGTGTTTCTCTCACCATTCGTCGCACATAAAGCAGAAGTTTGCTTTTGTTTACATAACGTCCGATGTACATCGCCAACTGTCAACTTATTTAACGGTCGAATACCATGAATCTGTGACCATCTTTCGACACATATGATCACCACTGCATCTAAGTCCAAAACGGCTAAGTCATTTGTAGATAGTTGCTTGCTTTGCACTACACCAAACTATTACGTTTGATCATCATGGTTTGATGGTTTGAATCCTTGCTTGCAGCGATTCCTTGTTCGTCACGCAATGCTGTCATCCCATTTTAGGGGGTAGGGGTAGGACAATTTCTATCCTAATACGTAAGGCTCCGTAAGGCTTGGAATCACTGGGAGCACACAATCGTGTTGAGTAGGAAGAGATTGAATTAAGAAATGAAAAGAATGAATAGTTTACCATTGCCCCTGTTGTTATCTTTTACTCGACCACCGCTACCTACATGCCCTGCGTAATACTGTAACGCTAAACTCATACCTAGGTCTTTTCGCGCTATGCAATTATTTTTGGTTTATACATGTAATACAGTGGGCTACCCCCGGGGAAATAGGTGGTGACCGCTTAATGGGGTTAGCCGCTCAAATAGAGATTGGTGTACCTTGAATATTTAATTTTTCACTGTCGGGCTATAAATTTCTTGGCGAACATGGAGTCAATTCAAGACAATCATGATAGATGTGTGTTTGAATTATCACTCGTCATGCACTTCAGTTTCAGACTCTTATCTGCCATCGCCCTTTCCAAAACAAAGTTCTTAAATTTTGGGTGGCCGCTTAATAGGGGTAAAGACAATAATGAAACCCTTATCGGAATGACCAAATGGTGGGCGCGGAGGTAACTGGTCAATAGGTGTTTTATTTACAATATTTTACTGACGATAATTTTGGACTGTTTTGACAACAGTCCACTATTTTCTGTTACATACCAATGCCTCGCCACCAAGCAAACAAAATACGCCAAATAAAATGGCATGGCCAGGGCTATTTACTCACGTAATTACTAATTAAATTTAGTCTTTTTTTCTCACGAATTAGACACGTTGTGATTTCCTATTTTTATTTCAGGTAGTTCTTGCTTCATTGATCTATAATTTGTTTATGGCGATTTTCTTAAAATTCTAGTGAGTACAGGCACTAGCTTTATCAGCTGTTGTCTGAAACGTCAGAACATACAACAAACGTGATTTGGACCGACGCCACGTACACTATAGAACACGATTATATAAATATACACATATTATTATATATATGAACAAACAGATGAACAATGATTAAATTGTTTCACTTATCCTGAGAGTACTCTATACAAAATAGATTATAATGTGCAGCGTATGCCGTCACAGCATTGCGTGACGAACAAAAAACGGTTGTAAGATTGTGCTGCGCCGACACGCTTATCAACAATGGTCAGCAATCGATCAAACGCAATATTTTGGCGAAGCGTAAAGCAAGCAACTATCTACAAATGACTCAGCCGTTGTAGACTTAGATGCAGTGATGTTCAGAAGCGCAGAAAGACGGTGAAAAATTAAATATTCAAGGTACACCAATCTCTATTTGAACGGCTAGCCCCATTAAGCGGTCACCACCCATTTCCCCGGGGGTAGCCCACTGTATTATATGTATAAAACAAAAATAATTGCATAGCGCGAAAAGACCTAGGTATGAGTTTAGCGTTACAGTATTACGCAGGGCATGTAGGTAGCGGTGGTCGAGTAAAAGATAACAACAAGGGCAATGGTAAACTATTCATTCTTTTCATTTCTTAATTCAATCTCTTCCTACTCAACACGATTGTGTGCTCCCAGTGATTCCAAGCCTTACGGAGCCTTACGTATTAGGATAGAAATTGTCCTACCCCTACCCCCTAAAATGGGATGACAGCATTGCGTGACGAACAAGGAACCGCTGCAAGCAAGGATTCAAACCATCAAACCATGATGATCAAACGTAATAGTTTGGTGTAGTGCAAAGCAAGCAACTATCTACAAATGACTTAGCCGTTTTGGACTTAGATGCAGTGGTGATCATATGTGTCGAAAGATGGTCACCGATTCATGGTATTCGACCGTTAAATAAGTTGACAGTTGGCGATGTACATCGGACGTTATGTAAACAAAAGCAAACTTCTGCTTTATGTGCGACGAATGGTGAGAGAAACACGTCAAATCGGCTTTGGACCTGCCTTTTACAGCAAATGAGGTTAGAACATTTCAAAATTATCAGCTCTGTGTCTATTTCAACTTAACATAGGTCAAGTCATGTGGCGCATGCTAAAATATACGTCTAACCCGTAAATTGAAATTTGACGACGAATGGTCAAATGTTTGCATTTTTGACGTACTTTGAAAAGCTCTCGCGTCGCTCACAATCATTTGCCCAAAGAAATTTTTACAGGAATCTGTAGACCATCCTCCTGCGATTCAACCACCAGAAGCTTGATCCATTTGAAGGTTTCGCACATGGTGAAAATTAATTATATTCACGAAGTACTTTTAAGTGAATGAAGTATATGTCTTCGAAATTTAATTATTTTGCACCCAAAACGACAACGCAGCTTTCCCTAAAATCAACCCAGTACACATTTAAACATTGCACAAAAATATTTGAGTGTTTTAAAGACGGAAGAATGATGTGGTTTTGCATGCGAGGCTCTCAAACTTGCTTAATAAAATGGTGCGTCAAATGACGATTTTAACGGAATTTGGTAATTTGCATATTTCTTTGAAATAAAAGGATATTTTGCGAAAAAAACTATCCAGTAGTTTTTGTCATGCCCTAGCCTATCTACCATGAAAATATGAGCGAAATCGAATTTTCGACCCTTGCCGAGTTATTTTCCATTTTTATGGACAGGGACTCTTAATGA
The DNA here is from genome assembly GCF_964199315.1 of Orbicella franksi. Lineage (NCBI taxonomy): Eukaryota > Metazoa > Cnidaria > Anthozoa > Scleractinia > Merulinidae > Orbicella > Orbicella franksi. The sequence continues at coordinate 11,303,621 of NC_138156.1, read as the reverse complement.
CTTGCCCCTAGGGAAACAGTGAGTTTTGTTTCCCCGAGACCCTCGATGTTCCCCGAGGCGAAGCCGACGGGAACAATGAGGGTCGAGGGGAAACAACCTCACTGTTTCCCGAGGGGCCAGTCATTAAGTGTTTTGTTATACCTCCCAACTCAAAAATACAAAGAAAAACTACGAAAAAATGATTTGCTTGACGACTATGGAGGCTGTGCTTGCAGTACGAGCGGCAGTCAAACCGAGCTGTCCTACCGAAACGACACCATAACAGTCTTTTTCTTCGCAGCTAACAAAAATAAAGGCAATACTTAAATTGCTTTGCCTTCTTCTAATGCTTAACTCTAGAATTCTGGGTTCGATTTGACGAGGAACAGCATATTTTGTTCTAAATGCCACAACTATTTTCCTACCTGGCGAGTGGCGACTGCGATCGAAGAGCAAGTTGCCGAACGAGGGCGACCCATTTTTGGCATCAAATCAAAAGCTTCAAGGCGCAAAACGTTCAGATTTTCCCCCTTGTTATTCTGATATGTTTTTGTCGAATTATAAATCCCTTTTCTTGAATAATGAATGCCTTCTCTAGTGAGAAACGTTGCCCGTCAGGTCGACTGGCACACAAATTTGCCACGGTTTCAAGGTGCATGGCCTGATCACGAGAGTTAGTGAGTTTTGTTCGCCCTAGGGAGTTAGTGAGTTTTGACCCATGGCACGTGACACGTTCTCCTCCAATCGGAAAACGTATTTGAGCTGGGAGGTATAACAACGGCTTTTACTGACATAACAGATTCCGGAACTTATGGCTTAGTTCAACGGTTTATGCTTAAACATGGCTCCTTGATTGTATGCTCAATGATAAGTGGACGGTTAAGATCACTTGGACTGAAAAGCCAGCGACAGAGAGTGAGAGAAAGTATTGTTCGTGTAGACCCCGCTAATGTAAGGGTAAGGTGGGCCAGTGTTGTATATCGTAAGGCCCGCTCTATGCCTAGACCAAATAGTTTGTGGCATCTTGATGGACACTGTCACGGTTTTGTTAATTGGGGATTTGTGGTTTATGGTGCTATCGATGGTTTTTCTAGGTGTATTGTATTTCTCCAGTGCTCTACCAACAACAAGAGCGGCACTGAGAGGCAGCTTTTTCTGTCTGCCACAAATAACTTTGGATGGCCATCCAGAGTGAGAACTGATCGGGGAAGAGAGAATGTTAAGGTGTGGGAGCTGATGGAGGAGTATATATAGAGGTTCAAACGTGGGAAGTTGCCTGGCAGGATCATCAGTACACAATCAGCGCATAGAACGGTTGTGGCGAGATGTTTTATGTATGGTTTGCCATATATTACTATACATTTCAGGCAATGGAAGAATAGGGAATTCTAAACAGAAATTATGACATATACATCTTTTTTTTCCCACTCTGTCTGCTCAAAAATAAATAGAGTTACAATAGAGCTCTTGAAAGTTTGACCTCCTCCTGGAACAATCACCCAATCAGAACAGAACGAAACTGGTCACCAATTCAGATGTGGACAAATGGTATGCTGGACATGCGGAACCATGAATTAGTTGGTGTGGCAGATGTTGTAGGTGACTGGCAGATTTAAGGCATCTGGAATGGTTTGGATGTGATTCTCAAACACTACCTCCAAGCGATGGTGGACTGTCTACTGTTGAAGTTGAAGACATCACTATTGACTTGCCTGACAATGTGATGCAACAGCTGAGAAATGAAGTTAATACCCTGGTATTTTCTGATAGTTTTGCTCTCTATTTGTACGTGAAAACATTGTCAAATGTTTTGAATTGAAAATCACCATTCGAGCCCAGATGAGGGAACAAGTACCAGTTTCCAAGGACAGACCAAGTCTACATGGACATGTTTTGTTGCAAGTTTCCACACCTTACCTTTATTCGAAAAAAAAAACTGCTGCAGACTTTACGAGTGCTTCAATAAGATTTGTCAAGAATGGCACTGGTTTTCCCGACTGGAATGTAGCAAATTGTATTAATGGTCTTGGATATTTACTGGACCTTTCCCTCAAATCCTGTCTTGTTTCACATTCAATTTCAAGAGAGAGCTTTGCAGTTCATGATTTGTTAAAATTGCTAAGGAGCTGTTTGAGAAAGGTGCCTAGTTGATGTTGGAAAATGTTTTTTATCCTTTTTTTTTAATTCAGCAACCCCGCACTTCATTAAGATTTATTCAGATATGGTACTATATATCTGTCTGCAATGGCAACTTTTCCATTTTTCCAAGCAAAATCTAATCGATGCCCCACCTCAGGTTTATCAATCTCTAAAGATCCTGAACAAATGAGTGTAAAAGTACTTTTTTTTGGAAATTAAACTGTTTCTCAATCCAGATGCCTATAACCTTGTTGTAATATAAATTACTAGCCTTGCTCTCCTTCTGCATTTGTTGATCATTTTTCCAAAATAAAACTGAATTATTTTTCTCCATTTTAGTGTTTGTAGTTTACTTTTGACAAAAACTTTTGAATTGATGACTAAAGGGCTTGTGTTCATTTGTTATCCTTGCTAGTATAGATATTCGTAAAAAAAAAATGCCACATGGACTGGGATGGCTTGTTTATGTACTTAAATTAACCCATTTACGCCTATGCCACCCGTAACCGCCCGTGCGAAAAAACCCTCCAATTCCCTGTGCCGCCCGTAACCGCCCGTGCGGAAAACCCCTCCAACTTCCTTTGCCGCCCGTAACCGCCCGAAAAAAAAAACATGTGGGAACAATTGCCTTTCCTAGCCCCTGAAGAGGTAGAGGGCCGACTTCTGATGCAACTTAGATGAATTCCGCTTAGGTCCAGCAAATTTTATAGCTTTCTTAAGTAAGAAGGTAAATTCCTAGAAATAAACATAAAATGAATTACTACAAAATAAATGACCGAAGAGAGCAGAACCCTAACAGGAATACAAAAGACGATGAACTAAAACGGCTTACCAAATGCTGGAAAACGAGGTTCAGGGAACCAAAAATGTTACAAAGGTAACGGACGATATACTGACTCGAATGAGAATGGAAGATAACATGAATATATACGGGACGAGATTTACATACGAAGCTAGAAATAAAAGCATGCAGAATGTGAGAAATTGCATTAACATACAGAACAGAAAAGAAGCAAGACACAAGGGAAAACGAAATAGCCGCAACACCCTCCCTGAAGACTTTTTGATTAATAAGTCCAAGAAACTAGCAACTGGCAACAGCATAGCCGTAAAGTCAGTAAACTGATCGATTGTCTAAACTCACTCAGTCACTTGTCGAGAAAGCTCCAGTCGTAAGGTGTGACAGTTTATCGTAGTTTTAAGTTGCGTGGTTTATAGAAATCAGAAGTGCCTGTTGCTAGACAGTCGATGATTACCAGATAATTAGCATCAGACTGTAAACGTGATTCCCCTTATCAACAAAGCAAATAAGCTTATGTGCCCTGCAACATTCCGTGATCAAAGTAGCTTGAAATGTTAGCCCTCAGCCTAAACCCGGGGAGATAACTGATATTTCAGGCTATGATTAAGGCGAATGTTAAGAAATAGTTGTAGGCCAATTTCGCTAAGCTATAGGGGGTACGGGGGGGGGGGGGGGGCGGGAGTATTCCCACAGAAAAAGGATAGAGATGCTTGTCGGGAATTTTGAAAAGAACCCCTAAGAGGTACCCAGATCCTGTTTTGAGGGTGCGGCTTGAAATTCGTTTCATCCCTAATACGTTCGTACCAATTCCAAAACAACACATTATCTCCTCCTGTCATACTTTTTTTTGGCTCAATACCCTAAAAGATACCGTAAAAGCTCTCGCTGTGGTACTTTTGAGGTACCAAAACTGCTTTTTAACTCCCTAAAAAGTACGAGATATGGGAGCCCCCCGGGGGGAGTGCCGTACGTCAGCTCGCGCTTTTATACATCCAGAGCGAGAGGTAGACGAACAGTGTGAACTTTGAATAAACTTGTGAATTTGCGAAGAACCGGATATGTTGACTCTTGGCAGTACAGTTTTCAACTTTCGATTCGACAAGTGATAGTTCGTAAGAATAATGTCGGGCCCTTTCCACACTACACTAGGAACTTGAAAACGGAGGTTTTACTCTGAAAACGCATCAAATGTTTTCCGTCCACACTACGCCTAAGGAACTTGAAAACGCAGGTTTCACTCTGAGAAGGCATCGAATGTTTTACGTTCACACTGCGCCGGAAGAATTTGAAAACGAAACAATCACCGATCATATTGGATTTGTGTTTGAGGAAACTCGTTCAGGGAAATCACATGATTATCGTGAAGCAATGGTTTTCGAAAAGCCCCTTTTTTTCAAAAATTAAAGTTTTTCTTCCACGCGAAAACAAAAAGCAGGCGTTTAAAAATTCCTCCAGTTTGAAGAGCGTTTTCGAAAAGCTACGTTTTTGTGACGGATTAGTGTGGATGGAAGGCCTAACCATGGAAAAAATAAAGCTGCGTTTTCAAATTTCTCCGGCGTCGGGTTGACGCGCTACCTTATTGTAAAATTCTTTAGAATAACACAACGTTTATGTGACGCAACTGTACGCGTTATCTACTAGCGTACATCATTAACCATTAGTTTTATATATTTGAAATTAGAAAAGTAAATGAGACTTGCCTATAAGTTGAAGTTTGATTGGAATTCTGTCCGTCACCACGCACGAGGGGATTATATAAGATAGCACTGCGCCTACGCGAACTTAGATTTTAAAGCACTTACCACGTGTGCAGTGGAGAAACTCCCAGTGAAACAAGGGGGAGGGATTGAATTTGGAGGGCATGTAATCTCTCAATGCCTAAAAACGCTACTAATCATTGCAAGCCAGTTAGAATGGGTCAGCTGAGGAGTTCCTCTTAAAGCTTTTCGCTTTTATTTCTAACTCTCTGGTGAAATAAGGCAGCATGGTGGAGTGGTTAGGGCACCGGACTTGTAGTCTGGAGGTCGCGGGTTCAAGTCCCGCCCTGACTACTAAGCTGGTGTTGTTTCTCGGTAGACCTCAGTTCAACTCCTCGGCCACGTTTGTAAATAGCCAACTGTTCTGCCTCCTATCAGTTTGGATTTTTAACCACGTTATGTTCATTTACATCATTTTTTTTTTCCATTGGCCCTGTAAAGCCCCATTGGGGGAGTGGTCAATGAAGATATTTATTTCTATTTTAATTTTAAATAACAGGTTTTGTTGTTGTTGTTGCTGTCGGTGACGTCGTCCGTTGACTCAGATATATTGCCTCTCATGTTTGTTTACATTTGCATGAAAGGTTGCGCGGGAATAACCCGGGCAAAACGATCAAATTTTAGCCTGGATGTTCACCCAGCTGAATATTCGTAGCCTGCGTTGCAGCCGGTCGTGTCATAAAATCCCCGATATAGTACTATACTGGCGGTTTAGACTGTCTGCGACGCAGGCTAAATATTCGACGACAGTATTTTAACGTTCCTTTCAAATTTGAACCTAAAAAAGTGGCCAGGTTTCGCCTGAAATTGTTAGCTCTTCCTCAGCACGGCTTCAAATTTCTTTCTTCGCCTCTATATATGTATCTATAGGGAAAAAGGAAACACACTGAATTTGCAAGCACTTACTGTACAGCTTCTGTGTTTTCAGTCGAAAGAGCATTACACTCAGCTGTGAGACAATTGCACTCACTGTTCAATCTCTAAGAACTGAGATTCCCTCCGTCGGTTACAATGAAGCCAGTTTGCAGCAGGGTTAGACCTTAGATGCGTTGAATTTTCTTCAATTTTTGTCCTTTGGAAGTCGAGCCGCTCTCGTTCTCCAGCAGTTCGATCGGGGGCACTGAAGTAGACCAGAAGATCAACTAGCGCCACTAGCATGATTTGGTCATCGCCACTGTAATTTTCATCACGAAGCCTAAACCTTCCAGGCAAGCCTCGTCGGCTGTTTGCGAAACTGGAAAAAGACAAACAAAAAAACAAACAAACAAGAAAGGGGCCACAGATGGTAACTCGCCCTACGATAGCATCTTAACCACACATCCACAGCTGTCAACTCTTAGGAACTTGCGTAAATGTTGACTTGTAGCTGATGGGTTCTGATGTTTGGAGTGGACTCCACCGTACAGCCTCAGAGCCCGAGGACGAAATAACGAGTTATCAACCCATCAAAACACCATCAGAGACAACAGCAAAAAACCAAAGAAACGGAGAAAACAGAAAAAGAAAAGCGGAACCAGAAAACCTTTACTCGCTGGAGGATAAAATCAAACGAACTGAGGAGTCCATAAAGAAGCTACAGACACACTTGGACAATAAGACCTGTCCAAAGTCGTTACGATACAGAGCGCGGGCGAATATCCCGCCGGACGAACAGTTCAAAAAAGACATTCAGGCGGTCAAACAAAAAGCAGAGCATGGCTTTCTATCAGCACTCACTAGGTTTAATTACCGCCGCCTCGAGAAACAAAAAATTAAGTTTCGCAAAGAAAAAGGTAAAACTCTCCGAAAAGGAACTCCAGAGAGAGGCTTAAATAACAAATCCAAACCTAAACCGCTATCGGCGGACATCAGTGTAAAAAACCTAGCAGCTATACTAGGAATCGATGCTGAAAATGTGCCTACACTACTGTCAACATTAAAGGAAGTTGTAAACAATAAAGATGTTGAAAAGTACACGTCTGTTCACTGAATGTTCTAACACTGGTAACACAGACAGAAAAAATAAAAGGAAGGGAAAATCAAAAATCACAAAAACACAAGTAAAAACCAAAAAGCGTAATGAACGCAGAAAACTATCAACCTCTTCTCTTACAAAAAATAACGATAGATTTATTAAAAATCTATCGAAAGCGAATTTGACTGACAACCAAATTAAATTGCTATCAAAGGGATTAAAATTTATACCAACCGCCACAGTAACGAAAACTAAAATACGGCGCCAACTCTTGCGAGATTACAAGGATTTCGCAAGACGAATGCGCTTAAAATACATTTTTCACGGGCAAAACAAATCAATACATCCCTTCTATGTCAAATCAAACTGGGAACCGCCAGTCCAACCATCAGTCACATTAGAAACCTACCTGGAAGAGGTTAAACAACAAATCGCGGAGATAAAAATAACCAGACAAAAACCAAACTTGTCACGCAAAGAACGTAAAGCGCTAAATGTTTTACAGCAAAGCAAAGATCTTAATTTCAAAAAAGCGGACAAGGGAAGCACACTTGTAGTCATGGATAAAAATGATAAAATACAAGAGGGCCAAGTCCAAATCAATGACCTAGATAATTACAAGCCTCTTGACAAGCCTATAGTTAAGGAAACACATACGAAGGTGTCACGCTTGATCTCAGAACTACACCGTGGCAACTACATTGATGACATGACTAGAAAGTGGTTATCTCAAACACCAAATCCACCGCGGATTCCGGAATTCTATACCCTTACAAAGATCCACAAACCTACTCTAGTAGGAAGACCAATTATCTCAGGCTGCAGTGGGCCTACAGAACGAATATCAGCATTTGCTGACACATTACTTCAGCCTATTTCCATATCACAAGCGTCTTATCTAAAAGACACTACAGATTTTATTAATTTCATTGAAAAGACGAAAGTGAATAAACAAACATTCCTTGTATCAATGGACGTAACAAGTCTATATACTAATATACCACAAGAAGAGGATATAACTACAGTATGCAGAGCATACGAAAACTTTCACAGAAATAACCCTCCTATCCCCACACAATATCTCAAAGAAATGCTAAGCCTGATACTGAAAGAAAATTCTTTCCAATTCAACGGTAAGAATTATCTACAAATCCACGGTACCGCCATGGGTACTAAAATGGCCGTTGCTTTTGCAAATATTTTTATGGCCAATATCGAAACAGAGATTCTTAGCAATAGCGTCGCAAAACCCACAATCTGGAAACGATATATTGACGATATTTTTTCTTTGTGGGATGTCAGCCAACCTGATATAGACAAGTTCATCGAACAAGCAAACTCACGTCACCCTACAATCAAATTTACAGCTGAAATTTCAAATACTGAAACTACATTTCTGGATACAGTTGTCTACAAAGGCAAACGATTTAGAGATCAATCCATCCTGGATATAAAAACACACTTTAAGCCAACTGAAACCTTTCAATACACTCATTTTTCCTCTAGCCACCCACCGGGTGTCAAAAAGGGATTCGTGAAGGGCGAAGCTCTAAGACTCTTACGAACTAACTCTTCAAGAGCAACATTTGAAGAGAACATTTACAAATTCAAATCACGTCTCCTTGCTAGAGGTTATCCAAAAAATCTGATCGAAACACTCCTTTCAGATATTAAATTCACAGAAAGGGAATCGGCGCTAAGACAAAAACATGAAAGCCGGAAAGAACTCTTGCCTTTTGTAACACAATATCAACCATCAGTGCCCAACCTCAAAAATGTTTTAATGGAAAAATGGCACTTGATACAAAATCAGCCTTCTCTACGGTAAATTTTCAAAGAGCCACCACTAATATCGTATAAAAGAGGTAAATCCCTAAAAGACATACTCGTAAGAGCAAAACTATAAAGGGGTCATATATTACATGGTACAAAAGTTTCCATTGTTAGAAGTTGTGCAGACCTGTCACTCCTTGCTAATTCCTACAGCTGTCAACTCTTAGGAACTTGCGTAAATGTTGACTTGTAGCCGATGGGTTCTGATGCTTGGAGTGGACTCCATGGTACAGGATGCCACGTACACACGAAGGAACCACAGACCAGACGGTAGCCGTCCGCACAGTGTTTGCATTGACGGTCAACTAAATCAGTGAAAGGCTTTGCTTTGTTCCTTCTACTAACTATGATGCAAGCGTACGTTATGCTAGTTCACGGCGTACCCGCGAACATAGAACTGTTGGGTCTTGAGCAAGTTGGCAAGGAACTGAGACTTGATACAGAAACTCTTTTAGTTTTCCACAGGAAAAGAAAGGGTGACAAGACATAACATTTGAAGAGTGTCGCCCGCACTTTCTAGTCCATGAATCATCATTCACAGTACAGTATTGAGATTTTAATAATGGTTCTTACGTGAAGGGTGCTTACTGGGAAATTTTAGCCTGACGCGCGAAAACTGGACCCAAGTCTTTCTCCCAAACACGACGTCCAGTGAACGAAAGAAACCTGGGACCAAACCAGAATCGGAGGAACCAACATGGCGGCGTGTCACATCAGAAAAAACCTTGCTGCTTTGAGGCAATTTCCTCGCGTTGCTTTGAATAACATCAGAGATTTGCCGGAGGCTTTTAAACCGGTAGGTGTTTTTCTATCCCCTAAAGTTTAACTTTTTCACAAATCATTTAAAATTTAGAGGATTTGAGAGTTATTTGTACAGTGATTAGTGTACACATATAAGCTGCAGCGTTACTGAATGCTAACATCCATGAACGAACCTTGCTCCAGATCTGCGTGGTTTCAGTATAGATCTTCTGTGGGGATGAATGGGAACACTTTCCGCGTAAGCCCTCTTTACACCAAGCATCTGCTTTATACCACTTGTACCGTTGCAAGAAAAAAGTTGCGAAAAGCTTTAAGCTCGCAGCAGCACTAAGATTGGTAACTCTACCTGACAAATGGGGGCGTCTTCAGGACATATAGGGGCGTCTGACATATAGGGGCGCTATATCAAAATGCCAAAAGTTTATGATTACCTCTGCATGGTTAATGTGTGACACTGCTAATAAATGGTTTAAAATGACAGCTTAGGACTTATGAAAAAAAAAAAAAAAGCGTTAAAATTACAGCTTTTGACTTCTAGCGACTACAGGGGAAGGAAAAGACTAATAATAAATTGGTTCGCTGAGCTGAGGTTCGAAGAATGGAGGTGTCCAGAAATCTAGATCCACTGTAACAAAGGCTTTCTTTGTCAAAATGTTATAAGTTTCAATATGAATAATTGTGAGTACTTTTCAGGATTTCATAATTCTTAAGAGATTCATAAATGGCTGAAGTCTCCTAAATGTATTGCGACTCAAGTTTAGTAAACTTTAATTTGAAAAGGGCGATCTGTTTCTGAAATTGTCACAGAATTGTTACAACCAACTTACGCCACACACGGATCTGGGCTGTTATGTTTTGGCGAATTCATGGATGCTTCATGTTTTCAAAATTGATTAATCTATCGCGTAGTCTCCTTCACAGCCGTTATTGCGAAGGAATCTACATCATATCAATCATGGGAAAAATAGAATAGATCGTTTTCAATGTCAAGCAATAAAAAAATAAATAAAACGCCATACAGTGGATAAAGTCAAGAAACAGATAAAGAAAATCATTATATTTCCTAGGGTTAGGTCTTTTCGTGTTCCCAAACTTAAGACATTTGTGTAAATGTTTCGCAGAAATTTACAGTGCCCACAGTATGGAAACTCTGTGTTGGATTACCTTTGGATGACCTGACTTATTGGAGCATCTGACAAATAGGGCCATCTGACAAATAGGGGCGTCTGACAAATAGGGGCATCTGACAAATAGGGGCACCTGACAAATAGGGGCATCTGACAAATAGGGGCGTCTGACTTTTACAGTAGGGACGTCTGACATATAGGGGCATCTGACAAATAGGGGCATCTGACAAATAGGAGCACGAGACATTAGGGATGTTGGTTTTTAATAGTTGATAGTACATCCTAGTTTCTTTCTACAAATGTTTGCTGTTGCCATTCATTATCTTTTGAAGTTGAACACTCTTGTAAGCAGACAGCTCTTCTTACTACGCCCTCACAAAACCCTGTTTGAACACCCATACAAACTCTGTATTGAGTCATTCCCACCAACGGACATTCTTGTATGCAGCCGCGGATGCTTTTATGTGAAAAGTCTCTCATTTATATCACACACGCCTTCCAGCTACAGTATTTAGCTAGTGCTCACCCATATTACATTTGAAACTGAGACAATTGGTTGACCACGAAGGTAATCCAACACGGTGTTTCCATACTGTGAGCTCTGTAAATTTCTGTGAAACATTTATACAAATGTCTTAAGTTTGGGAAAATGCAAAGACCTAACCCTAGGAAAAATAATGATCTTCTTTATCTACTAGTACTGTATGGGGTTTATTTATTTTTTTATTATGTGACATTGGAAACGATCTATTGTATTTTTCCCGTGATAGAAACGATGTAGATTCCTTTGCAATAACGGCTGCAAAGGAGACTATGCGATAGATTAATCAATTTTGAAAACATGAAGCATCCATGAATTTGCCAAAACAAAACAGCCCAGATCCGCGCGTGAACATGAGTCGCAATACATGTAGGAGAGTTCAGCCATTTATCAATCTCTTAAGAATTCTGAAATTCTGAAAAATATTCCGAATTACTCATATTGAAACTTATAAAATTTTGACAAAGAAAGACTGTGGATCTAGATTTCTCGACACCTCCATTCTTCGAACCTCAGCTCAGCGAACCAATTTATTATTAGTCTTTTCCTTCCCCTAATAGTTGCTAGAAATCAAAAGCTGTCATTTTAACCCTTTTTTTAGTAGTGCAACTCATTAAACATGCAGAGGTAATCATAAACTTTTGGTATTTTGATATAGTGCCCCTATATGTCAGATGCCCCTATTTGTCAGGTAGCATTACCAACACCGTTCTGCAGCAGGACTCTGACAGAGTGTCCCCAATAGGGTTCTTCAATCCTGCCGCCTTGACGGGAATTTTCCCTCAATCCCGTAATCCCGACGGTTTCTATCGGCTAATCCGGATCCCAGTCATATTTTCTGAAGTCCTCACGTCAGCAGAAAAGATCCTTGAAGTCTAGGTCCTGATTCCCTCCCAACAGACCCAAGCACTGACTGTTAGGTTCAGTTGGCTGTATTTCTCTTCACTAAAACGATAGTCTTGTTCATTTGTTTTTCATGTCTAGTTTTAAATTATTTAGTTGTGTCGGTGAATCAGTCATTTTAGGATCTTTTATAGCTCGTTTCTTTTCTTTTCATTTTTTATTTTTTTTTTTGCTGTTTTGCCCCTTTTGTTTTGCAATGCCTACCTTTCGGATCACTGCAATCCCTGAAACACTTGTCTTTCGGGGATGATAGCAATCAAAGAAGAACATCACAAGCATATATCACAGCATGCCACAGTAAACTCACAGGTCACACATAATGGGAAGTCACCCTCAATCACAACTCAGAGGACAGTTTTCTCACTGACAATTTTTCAGCCATTGCAGCAATCATCTGGAAATTGTACAATATCGAGTATGTTTTTGCTTAACAGAGTACTGAAACTTGTACTCTTTTCGAGCCTGGTCTAACCTGTACTGCATGTTTCTGCTCAAAATGATTACATTAATCACCAATGACCAAAGCGTACTAGAGCAGGTTGTATGGAGTTTTATAAAATTAAAGTCTGTATGGATATAAAATTCGAGCAAATTGGCCAATGAGAATGGAATACTAAAACAAAACAATCAGATTTCAAGGCTTTTTCAATTAACCAATCACATTGCAGGAAAATGAAAGAAAAAAAGTCATTGTTTGGCAAATTTTGGTATTGACCAAAATCTTTTAGTTCTTGTATTTTGGCTAGAAATTGTGCAATTTTAAAATGCATGTAATAAACTGGAAACTGAACTCAGTGGAGTGCAATTTTGGTCTGAAATCATACAAATCTGTGATTTCAAATTGAATTTACGCTGCATGCTTGTTTTTTTTGATCACACACGTACGATTTCAGACCAAATTGCACTCTATTCAGTTCAGTTACCATTTTTAACGGTCTGATGCATACTTAAGAGTATGTGTCAGAGTATTGAATTGTGGAAAAAGTGGATGTACATGTAAAGTTGTGTTACAAGTTGACTACGTCATTGTTCGGCTAACTCGGACGTAACTAAGAGGGCAGCTTGATTTTCTTTGTACATTTTTGTTTGTGGAATTCCTGAGTTTTGGTTTCTTGAAAGTCACAATTCACAATTCATACCTCGTAAAATTGCTAATCCTGTGTCCCAGTCATAATTACAGTCCTGAATCTTGTCCTCCTTTTCCTTAAAAATCCTGAATCCCGGCCTTCAAATAAGCCTAATCCCAGATTGCAAAAAACCTATTGGGGACCCTCTGTAACCGAGATACCACCCTAAAAGAAAATTGAAATCCGAGAGATCACCCATTTTACCCTCATTCTACCCTTGACTTGACATTGTCAAGATCATGTTCATAAAAGTATTACTTTAATATATTCAAAAAGCCCTCTCCAAAATTATATTTGTTCTAATTAAATTTGTATTCTTGTCACTCTACATATCTGGGAATTTGAAAACACAAAAGGTTACAAGGTTAGACCAAAACGATGCCTCGATCTAGACAAGAATGTTATTAATGTAGTAACTGACAACTTTAGCTTCGGTGGAAATAGTGATATTTCCATATTATAGATGTAAAAGTCTACTTAAAACTTGTCCGTGGTGTGGTTTTGTTTTATTCATGGACACCTTTGATTCCAGAGCTTCCTGTGACTGGAAGCCTGTGTCATGAACCTAAAGGATGATATCTTTTTTTCTAAGCCGTTGTTACTCTCCATTTCATCAGTGGAATCTCCTTGATGTTTATTCCTCACCATTTCAAACCATTAAAGGATGCATGTTTGTACTAAGAATAGAAATTTACCATATATGTGATATATGTCACCCTGCTTGTTTTGAGATGTTGCATTAAAAAAAAGGTTCTTTATTGGTATCCACCTGGAATATGCAAATAATGAAATGCAATATGGGCCAAAAAAACTTCAGGGAGTAGGAACAAGGCAATTTCGTAGTCTTCTCAAAGGGCCATTTGCCTTAGAACCCCACCGTGGAGTTCATGTGATCTCTCACCCACCCTACACAGAGGTAATGCATTAACAAAGTTAACCCTTGTTCCGTAAAATGATCTTTAAGTGCATTTTCGTATTCACTATTACTGGTATGTCCGACAGACAAAAATATTGAGATATCTCAGATCTGATGGATGTTTTTTTGATAAAGAACCAACAATGTGCTTAATAATTATTGTAACCATAGTAGTCCTCCATCCATTTAAATTGGCATGTACATGTACTAACAACTGAATCATGCAACTAAGATTGTATGTAGCGCATAATGATCTTTATTAATTGATCATAGCCAAGAATTGAGTTGTGTCAAGTCATGCAGTTCCATGTTGCATTGAGTTGCTTTTGGCGCTTTCAAGCATTTTCACCTTCTTGGATCAAGTTTGTTTGTCATTTAGCAGCTATTCATATCAATTTATTTGCCTTGGTTGCATTAATGGCTTGGCTACATGTGTTGAGGCCAATAAATCAGCACAGAATTTTTAAAAGCAGAAATTCCCCTTCCATATTATTTTATTAAATTTATGAAACAATTCCTTTTCTAAACTATCAACTGTTTAGCTTACATTGTCTTGTGGGACAAAATCAAAATGCCTCAAGTAAGTACATTTACTGCCAAATACTACTACAGGAATTTATGCCCTGCAATTAAAATCTGCGAAAACTTTTTTTTAGCCCATCTTATTTCTTACCAACCACTTCCATCCACATAGATATGCAAATTTGATATTTCACAGTAGAAAATGTATTGTTTACATCAAGTGTTTCCCTCAAAGTTGCCACAGGTACTAGGGCATTCTCATGACAATTAGAAACTTTTTCTTCATTTTATTCAAAAGGAACACCGTAAAGGTCGAGGTAGAGGATCTGGACGGGGAAAAACTTCTGGGCGTGGTCATAAAGGACAGGGTCAAAGAAACACAAAACCCAGGCTTGGATTTGAAGGAGGAAATACACCGTTCTATATTCGGGTTCCTAAGCATGGTTTTAAAAATGTGTAAGTACGATCTTAAAGTCATTTTTTTTTAGTGCAAGTTTGTTGGGAAAATTGCAAATAATAGGTGATTTCCATGTTGCTATTTGCCCCTGATTCAAAACATGTTCTATAATATTTAGTAAGCCATTAGTTTTGACTTACCTAAAAATGATCAAAATATGAGTGAGAGTTATTTACTTTTCATTAGATGGGTTCTGAAGTAGGACTCGTTTTGGAATAGACTTTAGACCTGTATAAAATTGGAAATGACCTTCTGGGGATTTTGTCACAAGTACATGTATGCATATTTACCAACCTTTCTGGTTCACTGGCTTCAGGTTTCTATTGTGGGACTGCCATGATTTTCAAAGAAAACCCAACCATAATTGCAGATATCTGAAGACATTCTGAAGATTTCTGACTTCAGATGTTTTGAACATTTCCTGTTTTGTTAAACAATCCCATTGCCATTACTTTTCCCTTGAGAATTTAAAGAAGTGGACCATTATTTTCATGTCCTTTTTTTTTCTTGCGTTGGTTCGACTCTACACAGTTTTTGTCGAAATTGTGTTATTTAAATAAGATTGTAATAGCTCTATAAGATTCTTTAGCTAGGTGCAAGAAATGAATTCCAATTATTGGTTTGTGGACATGAGCAAGCATGAGATTGACGTTTTCACCCTGCTGGCTCTAGATCTAACTCCTGAGATGTGAGAGTTGACAGGTATACTGTTATTACCTGTAGACGTCACCCATGAAGGCACTGAATGAGTCAGATATCAAGTTCACCAAGTTCAATCATAAATTATCACCCTTATTACACTTAGAATGTGTTTTGCTTTCAAAAACCTACAGGTACAAGAAGATCTATTCACCTTTAAACTTAAACCGGCTGCAGTTCTTTGTAGACAGTGGACGCATAAATCCCAAAGAACCAATCACGATGTTTCACCTTTGGAGATCTGGAGCAATCGCTGGGAGAATAAAGGATGGTGTTACATTATTAGGAGGGGTAAGCTCTTCATCTTTTTTCATTACCGTGACAGTGAGTTTGACAAAACCCAGGTATGAGGGTCACAAGGTACGAGGGAAGGGTTTGCCAAGTTTCTGTTTCAAGCACAACTTTTAACAAACTTTGTGTGTCCCATATACTTTTCATGATAAATTTATGACAAATTCACAAATCGCGTTAACGTTTGTCTTTTAGTTACTTTTCGTTCACCATGGACTTATATTTGCCCTCATCATGTATAATAACATTATGCATAAACCCCTTTGCTACCCTCCTGTATGACTGTTAACTAGTGCTAAGAGCAGTGATACAATCATCTTGTTACAATAACTGCAGAAATTCTCGCAAGCTCATTGGCTAATTTTCATTGTCAATATACGGACAGACTCATGAATTTCTAATTTATGCCATGCGGCAACAAGCGAGAACAGACAATTTGAGAATTTGTTAAGTTGTACCCCAGATTGAGAAGACCCAGTTT
This sequence comes from Orbicella franksi, assembly GCF_964199315.1. Taxonomy (NCBI): domain Eukaryota; kingdom Metazoa; phylum Cnidaria; class Anthozoa; order Scleractinia; family Merulinidae; genus Orbicella; species Orbicella franksi. The sequence continues at coordinate 11,287,331 of NC_138156.1, read as the reverse complement.
TATACCCTGCCTGAGGTCATTGTGTGGTGTTCTTGGGCAAGAGAATTTTCTCTGACAGTGCATCTCTCTCCCTTAAGTAAAAATGGGTACTGCTAATGACTGCTGGGAGGTAACCTTGTATTGGATTAATATCGTATCCAGGGGGAGTACAAATTTTTCTAGTCCCTAGATATACTGGTTACAAAAATAGGATATAAAGCCCTGGCCAAACGGATTCGCAAGTAGACGCTATTTGAAAACTTGGGTCTACTTGCGGCTCCATTTGGCCAGGCCTTGCTCTTGCGTTTATTTGCAATGACTTGCGCTCAGTTTGGTCGAGATGGAATTTGAATGCAAGTCAACGAAAGTTTTTCGCCGTTTGGCCATCCAACCCAAGTCAACACAAGTTGAGTGACGTCCATTCTCTGTTAAAGCAACCTATTAGCTAATGAAATACAGGCATGTAGCCTTGAAATGTTTTTCTTGCGTGTACTTGCGAGTACACTTAAGAGTCCATTAATGTTTGCCAAACAGCGCAAGTCTCCACCCAAGTTCAACTTGCGGCTACTTGCGACTTGCAAGTCCGTTTGGCCATGGCCGGCTTAAGCAGTGGCATGATGGGCCAGGGGGTTTGAACACAAACCTCTCTCCACGCAAAAGTAGATACGGTGACTGCTTTCTTGGGATTTGCTCATTCTTCCTGTCACACATGCTAAGGGTACCTACAATGGACTGACTTTTTTTTTTCTGGGGAGAGGGAAGGGGGGGGGGGGGGGGGGAGGAAGAGCCACACCTTTACTCTTTAAGTTTTCATATCCAGGAATTGGAGTTTAGTGTCACGAGCCATCTCACTCCTCCAGTTCCATTAGAAGGCTGAACTGCGAATATCTTGTGATAATATACATGTATCATGCCACATGCCTTGAAACTATTAGTTCTTTGGGTAAATGACCCTCAATTTTCTCTGAGGGGAATTATTGGAAAACGAAACTCACTGTTGCTGTAGGGGCCAATCATGCTGTCCTTTGCTACCATCAATCAATACATTTTTCTGTGTACTCAAAATCTCCACATAACAGTTTACCATGTGAGCTCGAGATGGATTGTAATTACCAAAAACCAAAAAAATATTAACGTGTGCCATCCGTGACATGGCTACCTTAAATTAACGATAGCTTGCCTGTGTACTGAAACTGAACATGTTGCGTGACAGGGTACGACTTGGTTCCAGGCCAAACTTGATATCGAAGTTAGCAGAGCGTCGAAAACAGCCATAAAAGCCATCGAGCGACAGGGTGGAAAAATCACTTGTGGTTATTATAACAAACTGGGTCTACGCCTCTTACTCAAACCAGAGAAGTTTGAAGGGCGCAGGATCCCAAGAAGAGCTCGCCCACCCAGGAAGTTAATGGAATATTACACAAGCGTAGAAAACAGAGGCTATTTGGCAGATCCTGTTGAACTTGAAAATGCCAGACTACAAACTTACAAGCTTGAAAATGAAGTGGATTAGTGCTTAACATACATTGCTACTGTTTCAGTAGTGCTGTTTGGTCGATTACTCGAAAGTGATTAAAAGTTATTAAAGAAAATTGTGCAGTTTTGTCCAAAAAGTTAGCGTTTTCCTCTCTTTCGACCGTAAATTCTTTGGTTTAAAGAATTAAGTTTGGGGGTGGGGTGGTAGGGAGGTTGCGTTTTGCTAGAATGTTCAGTTTTCCATGCGTTGTAAACTTGTAATACTCATTCTGTACAGGAAGTGTCACACAGTCTTAAATGCCATCATGTGTCGGTGGTGCAAGGTTCATTATATTTATTATAAGAATTTTTTTTCTTACAATTTTTAGAATTATAAAGGGAAGAAGTATTTAGGCAAGCTGGTGTGATTACTGAATTTAATTACATGTGAATAGTGTGATAAAGTGTCCGGATTTGTATGTGTTTCTCGTATTATTCTCCATTGTTTCCCCGAAAGTCGTTACTTTCGAGCGTCCGTTCTTTCGCGGCTAATAACCATTAAGCTTAGTGGCTTCTTTTGGGATGTTTTTTCATTACGCAACGTATCGGTTCTCTAGTACGAGCTCGTCGCGGTGTGTAAACTCGTCTCTATATATATTTCCTTAGCGTTGTCTTAAATATTTACATATGAACTAAATCGCGTACTACAAAGGTCCTTGATCGTCAGTTCAAAATCTGATAAGTGTGTTAAACAACCCTAAGGTATCTTTTGCAATTTATGGACTGAAATAAAGTGAGCTAAGTAAGAGAGCGATTACGAACTATGCGGAACACAAAATAATTTCGACATGTCCTGTAATATTTCACAACCTTTTCCAAAACAACCCACATTGACAAATTGCTTGACAGCTTTAATTTGTAGATCAAGCTTTGCCGATCACAGTTCTGAGAATCCTTGGCGTTCTGTTATAATTATTCCACGAAAGTAGACAAGAGGTCAGAATATATATAATATCACTTCGTGATTGCTCAGTATTATCAGGTTAATAAAAGCCATATCCTATTACAAGACTTCACTGTTGTTTTAAGGCGTTTTCAATTCCCAACCCATTTCGTGTTCGGCTTACAATCATGGATATAAAAACCTTGCTAAACAGTCTTCATGAAGAGGTATCCTGTTCTGTGTGCATGACCACATTCACAGATCCAAAACAGCTGCCATGTTTACACAGTTTTTGTCTTCACTGCTTGAACGGGATTCTACGAACGAGTGGCCGCCATGATGTCATAACCTGCCCAGAATGTAGAAGAGAGAGTAGAGTCCCTAGCAATGGAAACCTGAAGGATCTGCCGACCAACTTTCGCATCAACAGTCTCCTAGATGGGTTGGCAATCAAAGAGTGTAACACTACGGCAGTCAAATGTGGAAACTGCGACAAAAAGAGCTCCCAGAGTTTGTACTGCTTCCAGTGTTGTGCATTCTGGTGTGACGATTGTATCACTGGGCACAACATAATACGAGCGAATAAAGAACACCGGGTGCTGGCGATTAAAGACTTCCAAGATCAAGACATAGAGGAAGTGTTAAAAAGACCAGCATTCTGTAGAAAGCCAGGACACGAAAAGAAAGAACTGGAATTCTTTTGTAAGATCTGTGAAGTTTCTGCTTGCAACGCTTGTGCCTTGACAGATCACGAAGGTCACGCCAAGATGTTTTTGGAAGAAGCTGCAAATGAACGCAAGTTACAAGTGAAATCTGCGATTGAATCTCAGAAAGAAAGAGTGCAAGTGAAGAAAAATGAAATCACTAAACTTGATGAAAAGTGTGCTAAAATTCAGGAACACGCCGCCAACGTGAAAAGAAGCGTGGAGCAGTTCGTCGAGACAATATTTCAAGTTATCGATGCGAAGAAGCAGGAGATTATTAATGAAGTTGAGAACCAGGCAAAAGAATCCCTCCAACGTCTTGAAACAAAAAAGAGCGAGATTGAAGACGAGGTGAAAATGTCCGAAGCAACACTGAACAAAGCTGAAACATTTCTGAAACGAAGCGGCAGCGCCGAAATCATGCAGCCGAACAAGCTTCTAAACAAAATATTTCAGGAGGAAGTTGGCCAAGAAAACTCAGCCGGTCGTGACGGGGTAAACTTTCTCGTGTTTGATTTCGTGAAAAATCAAACTTTTCTCGAGAATGTAAACGCTGAAAACATTGGCTCCTTCAAACGCTTTCTTACTAGACCGCATCTGTCAACTGCCGATGGAAAAGGAATCGATGAAGCGTTTGTCGGTCTTGAAGCAGAGTTTGTTTTGACAACAAGAAATGCTGAAGCAGAACAATATTATGACGAGCGTGACTGTGTAACAGTGGAAATCAGAAATCATCAAAGCCATGTTTGTGGAACTAAAGCACGAGTCCGAGATAACAAAGATGGCAACTACAAAGTCAGCTATCTTGCCAAAGAAACTGGACAATTTGAATTATCAGTGAAGGTGAATGAAGAATATGTCCGTGGCAGCCCCTTTGCTGTGGAGGTCAAACCCAGGCAGTTCAGACCTGTTTTTTCATTTGGACAGCGAGGCTCAGCTCCTGGAAAGCTACGGGATCCCTGGGGAGTAGCAGTGAATGAACGTAATGAAATTGCAGTGACTGATAAGGGTAACAACAGAATTCAGGTATTTAGTAGTGATGGAACTTACTTAAGATCGTTTGGTAGGTTTGGTGATAAACAGGGAGAATTAAACTTTCCTGCTGGGATAGCTTTTGATATAAAGAATGAGAGTATTTTAGTGGTGCAAGGTTTAAACCACTGCGTTCAATTGTTCAGTGAGCAGGGTGAACACCTGAACCAATTTGGTGGCAAAGGAAATCTTGATCACCTGCTAAGGAATCCACGTGGCTTGTCTGTTGACTGTGACGGAAATATTATTGTTGCAGATTCAAGTAACAACCTAGTTAAGATCTTTTCTCAAAGCGGCCAGCTTTTGCACAAAATTGGCGGGGACGGCTCTTTTACCTTTCCTATCCACTGTGTCCAATATGACAAATATCTTATAGTGTCAGACAGTAATAACCATTGTATCAAAGTGCACGATAGAGATGGCAATTTTCAGTATAAATTTGGAAAGAAGGGAGAGGGGGGCGGGGAGTTCAATGAACCTTGTTGCTTGTCAATTAACAAGGCAGGACACCTGATGGTTTGTGATGCAATGAATCACAGAGTTCAGGTGTTTGAACTGAATGGAAAGTTTATCACAAAGTTTGGAACAAAAGGCAGCGGTATAGGAGAGTTTAATCGCCCAGTCTCTACAGCAGTTCTCAGTGATGGTAGGATAGTTGTGACTGATTCTGATAATAATCGAATCCAGATTTTTCAGTAGAAATGATATATACTCACCTATGAGATAATATGAATAACTTATGTCATGATTCAGATTTCTTTCATTTGATGATACTAAGAACATGTTTTAATGAATATTTCTGACCATGTTAATTGCCTTGCTAGAGGCAATATTAGTCTTGATTAAACAAGTTTGGTTTTAATTGATTATCTTGTTAGACTTGGGTCTGAATATTAACTTAAGGAAGTAAAATGTTGGTATTTACGTTTTAAATTACATCCAGAACCTCTCCGTTGAGTAGAAATACAGTTGATAAATATAATGAAATGTTGATTTCATTTCATAGTTTTAGTTTCACATGTAGAGTAAACTGAGTTACAAAAAAAAAGGCTAGGGGACTAAAAAATCCTGAATTATTTTGTCACCGAGGTACAATGTAGCTTAAAAGATTAAATTGTTAATGTTATTGGTAGCTTAAAAGATTAGCTTGTAAATAGTAGTTTGTTCTGAATTACCTTTTCCACAAGAAGTTTACATTTTGTATTGCTGTAATTAAACACTGCAGTTTTGTGCATTGTATTACATTTGTCCGATTACGTGACAACTTAGCTGCTATTATATACACATTTGTAACGTCTGATAAGACAAGTTTTATAATAAATATTTTTATTCAACATTTTGGTGAGAGTTAATAATGACACATAGCATTGTGGTAGGGGTTTGGTGTGCAACAACTTAGTTGAATAACTTTGATTCTTGAATTTCTTCGCCTTATATCGAGCCCAATATAAAAAGGAAACCCAGGTTTAACTAACGATATAGTCTTGAACGTGAACTTTATAGCTTCCATCCTTAAAATTTTAATACAATATGAACTTATTACAATTTTTGTGATTAACAAGCTTTAAAATCAAAAGCGACGAGGAGTATAGAAAAGCAGAAATGCTTGAGGTATTAAATAGACCCGCCTATCAATGGCTTGCATTTTTAATGGCTTTACTGTTGTTTCACATTTCAATTGGATTATATTCTTTTAGGTAATTATCAGTAAAATGTGTTGAAAAGAACTCTAGTAGAACGAACCCCCTTTATAAAGGACAACTACGAAATTCTTTGCATCGAGGTTCAACTGAGCTCCTACTGTAAAATGGATTTGAGCTGAATTATTTTCAGTAAAAAAACGTTCAATTTTTACCTTCTTATTCACTTCCTCTCCGCGTACTTTCCTATAGTCTGATGCTTACTTGAACCATGTAAGCGATGTACTTCCAAAATATGGTGCTTTCGATCCAATTTGTTTCCTCATAATTGTTTTGACTGGCTTCACAAATGTCATGCTTACTCTTGTTATTTCTTACTCTTATGTCACGTTTTGTAGTACCATACACTCATGTCACGCACTAGCTATATTCACTTACTTGCATGTCACGTCTTATAATACCACACACTTACTTACGCTTTTTTCCATTCCTATGTCATGCCAATCTCATGCATTAATGCCAATTTAATAGTAACTAAGCGGCGAAGGCACTGCAAACCACCTCTCCACTTCACCTGAATATACCCATTCACAGGCATGCAAATACGTTTCTGAGTTAATCATGGATAGGGACGTGATATGGTTAACACTTACACCAGCTTTTCAGTATTACGTGCACACATGCTTTCCACGTGCTATACAACCTGGCTTACGCAAAAAAAAAAAATGTAAGCACAACGGACTTCTTTACGGTCGAACTCGACTTTTAGTCATGAAAACGGATTTATTGGACATCAAACAAAGGTTAGGAATATCAAGAAGTCATTCTGCGAGAGATAAATCGACTGTGTCAAATGTTTGCATCTTTCGAGTATTAACTAAACGGTAGCGGCCAAATTTTACCGGAAGTCACTATCGAGAGCCGATCGACTACACTAAAATCGTTTAAATTATTATCCCGTTGATCGCGGAACATGCAAAGTCCACAATCTTCTTTATTCATTTCAGGTCAGTAATTATCATGTATTCTTACACTCCGCATGCCACTACTGGCCCTTGATTGGTCAGTTTGAATAGCAGGTTCCACGTTCAACCTCCGCCAATCCGATACAAACCCTATCACCGATGCCGCGTTACCAACTTGGTCAGATGTGTTTTCCATTTCTCACTCGTTCACTGTGATCTCTCATTTCAATTTTTTTTGGTTTTACTTTGACGCCTAAGGGAGAAAGGAGAGGGAAGGGCACCCAAAAAAGTTCTATATGGGGAGGCTACTTTTCGAATTCCCAAACTGTTTCATCGTTTAAAAAACAATTATTGGACTATCGACAGAGAAGCAGTAACCCTTTGTTATCCTTCAACAGAAAATACCTCCAACATAAAAGTAATACGGAGCCTCCCAATCAAATCAGCGACAGAAATCTCTGAAGCAGTAATAGTGCAACCGAAACAACAAATACCAAGAGTTGGACGTTTTAAATGAGACAAATATTTTATTGACTTTTTTTCGCGTTAGTTTTTTTCTTAGTTTTTATTTTACTTTTTTCTGTTGTATAGGGGGTGCGGCGGCGAGGGGTTTATCAAAATGTAACGGTGGATTAGGTCACGTGATGTGTTAAGACCAATCGGAAATCACAAAATATTTATAGATAACTGATAATTCATCTTCAAAAATATTGACTCGCAGACTTTTGCATGGCTCTGGAAACTTTTGTCACACAACCATGGACGTCTAAAAATGTTACATCATTGGAAAGCACCTTTGAACCTCTTTAATAGACACTACAGGAGCAGAGCTGGGTGTCCGTTCTAAGATGTCCGGGAACAAGTTGGACCGTCCTTCGTTGAGACTGAGGACCTCATGGTCAGCGCGCTGGAATCCGGATCAAGTGTTCCGGATTCGAGCCCTTAGCGGGATCATCGTGTTGTGTACTTTACTTTCACACTGTCTTTCCCCACCCAGATGTATAAATGGCTATCGGCAAATTTAATGGAGAGGAAACCAAATCGCCCATCCAGGAGGGAAAAGGAGACTCCAGGGGGCAAAAAACATAACATTTGAAGAGTGTCATCCGAACATTTTTGAATAAAAATGGCTTTTTCCGCATGCATTTTATCCTTAAAATTATTGCAGTGACAATTGTAGTCAATGAGACTGCATTGGGACAAGCTGATTTTCCCAGAATTGTCTTCTTTGCTATGTATGCCCAATGGTAAATTAATTAATAAGTCGCGTTTCAGTAAGCCAGTCGAACAGTCAGTCAGTCAGACAGTCAGTCAGTCAGTCAGACAGTCAGTCGCTCGGTCAGTCAATCAGTCAATGAGTCAATAAATTATTACAAACAGTGACATTGACGCTTTTGGGCACTCTAGTCAAACAGGCTTTTATTTTTTATCCAAGTCACTGACTAGCCGCAAAACCATAGCGACAAAGCAGTGAGGAGCGCCGGATCTGTGAATGGAAATAGAAATAGTTGTAGGCAGGAGTCATAATCGAGATGTAGGCCAATTTCGCTAAGCTACAGGGGGTGCCGGGGAAGGGGGGGAGGGGAAGGGGAGTATTCCCATGAGGACAGGAGTGCTCGTCAGAAATTTTGAAAAGAACCCCCAAGAGGTACCCAGATCCTGTTTTGTGGGTGTGGCTTGAAATTTGTTTCACCCCTAAGACGTAGGTACCAATTCCAAAACAACACATTATCTCCTTCTGTCATATATTTTTTCTTTCTTTCTTTCTTTCTTTTTTTTTTTTTTTGGCGCAATACCTTAAAAGATACCGTAAAAGCTCCCGCTGTGGATCTTTTGAGGCTGAACACCCTAAGAAGAACCAAAACCGCTTTGTAACCCCTAAAAGGTACGACGAGATATGGGACTCCCCCGGGGGGAGTGCTGTGCGTTAGCTTGCGATTTTTCACATTCAGAGCGAGAGGGTAGACGAAAATTGTGATCTTTGAATAAACTTGTGAATTTCGGTCGGATCTGCTGAGTCTTGGCAGTACAGTTTTCAACTTTCGACAAGTGATAGTTCGTGACAATCATGTCAGGCCCCGTTCACGCTTCGCCGGAGGAACTTGAAAACGGAGGCATCAAATGTTTTACGTTCACACTACGTCGGAGGAATTTGAAAATACAAGAATCATTGACGATATTGGATTTGTGTTTGAGGAAAGCCCGATCAGGGAAATCACATGATTACCGTGAAGCCATGGTTTTCGAAAAGCACCGTTTTCAAAAAGTTTTCTTCCACACGAAAACAAAAAGCAGGCGTTCTAAAATTCCTCCGTTACGTCATTGTGACGTATTAGTGTAGACGGAAGGTCTCACCGAAGAAAAACTAAAGCTGTGTTTTCACATTTCTCCGGCGTCGTGTGAACGGGCTGTCTTATTGTAAAATTCTTTAGAATAACGCAACGTTTATGTAAACTGTACGCGCTATCTACGAGCGTACATAATTATAACCATTTGATTTACATCATTTGAAATTCAAAAATTAAACGAGACTTGCTTTTTGGTTGAAGTTTGATTGGAATTCTATCCATCACCACGCACTAAGGGACTACATGAGATAACATCGCGCCTGCGCGAACTCAGATTTTAAAGCACTTACCATGTGTTCAGTGGAGACACTCCCAGTGAAATAAGGGGGAGAGATTGAAGTGATAAGGCATGTAATCTCTCAATGCCTAAAAAAGCCCACTAACCATTGCAAGCCGGTTCCTTTTCACGCTTTTCGCTTTTATATTTCTAACTCTGTGGTAAAATAAGGCAGCGTGACAGTGTGGGTAGGGCACTGGACTTGAAATCCGGAGGTCGTGGGTTCAAGTCCCACCCTGACTACTAAGCTGGTGTTGTTTCGCGGTAGACCTCAGTTCAACTCCTCGGCCGCGTTTGTAAATAGCCAACTGGTCTGCTTCTTGTCAGTTGGGATTTTTAACCTCGTTACGTTCATTTGCATCATTTGTTTCATCATTTATTTCCATTGGCCCTGAAAAGCCCCATTTGGGGAGTGGTCGATGAAGATATTTATATTTTTGTTTTAATCTTAAGCAACAGGTTTTGTTGCTGTTGTTGCTGTCGGTGACGCCGTTCGTTGACTCAGATATTTTGCGTCTTTTGTTTACATTTGCATGAAAGGTTGCGCGGGAATAACCTGGGCATAACGATCAAATTTTAGGCTGAATGTTCACTCAGTAGTATATTAGAGGACAGTGTTTTATCGTTTTTTTTTTTCAAATTTGAACCTAAAAAAGTGGCCAGGCTTCGCCTGAAATTTTTAGCTCTTCCTCAGCACGGCTTCAAATTTCTTTCTACGCCTCTATATAGATCTAGAGGGAAAAAAAGAAACACACTGAATTTGCAAGCACTTACTGTACAGTTCCTGTGTTTTCAGTCGAAAGAGCATTACACTCAGCTGTGAGACAATTGCACTCACTGTTCAATCTCTGAGAACTGAGATTCCCCCGTCTGTGATCAGTACGAAAGCCAAGGAAGGACTTCCGACTTCGCACTTCCGACTTCCGACTTCCGACTTCTGACTTCTGAGTTCCTACTTCCAACTTCCGACTTCCGACTTCGCACTTCCGACTTCCGGCTGCCAACTTTCGACTTCCGACTCCCGACTTCCGACTTCCGACTATCGACTTCTGACTTCTGAGTTCCGACTTCCGACTTTCGACCTCTGACTTCTGAGTTCCGACTTCCGACTTCCGACTTCCGATTTTCGACTTCCGACTTCCGACTTCCGACTTCTGACTTCTGAGTTCCGACTTCCGACTTCCGACTTCCTACTTCCGACTTCCAACTTTAAAATTTAAAGGACTAATTGTCGACGTACAAGTTATTTACCAGGAGATCGAGTCCATTTTAATCAAATCAGAATCGTATAGACTCTTATTCTTAGGCATCGTAGCTTGATTAAGAATGAGTTTGAATACAATGTTTATCACCGCTGTTTGTGTTATATTCTTAGCCAAATCAGACGTCAGGTTTCGGGTCAGATTTCAATATTTGTATTATTATGTCTCGGTAAGTTAGTGTTAACTTAGTTCGTATTTGGGGTCAAATTATTGCCTTAAACCAAACAATTCCAGCTGAAGTGAACACGAGATATCCGAAATTTATGCCCCTGAGCGAGATGATGAGCATCCCCGTCTCTTTCAAAAGGGAGTTCCTCTCCACCCCGAACACTATTTCTGAGGTAATGTAACGCAATACGCAGTTAAGAATTCATAATTCTGTTGTTTAAAAGAGCTCGGTCACGCGGTGAGACTATTCACTAAGCAATCGCTATTCATAAGAATAGACTATTCACAAGACTATTCACTTTGAAATCATATTTCTCAAAATTCAATTGTTTTTCAATGCCACCCAATGAGAAACAGATCGCACAACGAGATATGTTGTTATTATCTACATCATAAGCCGACGGACCATTATATTCTTAAAAGGGGGAGGTGGGGGTCGGAAGTCGGAAGTCTGAAGTCTGAAGTCGGAAGTCGGAACTCAAAAGTCCGAAGTCGCAACACAGAAGTCGGAAGTCGGAAATCGGAAGTCCCTCCTCGGCTTTCGTAATGGTCGAACCCTGCTGCAAACTGGCTTTATTGAACCCTACAAGGCAGCCTGATCTACGAAAGCCGAGGAGGGACTTCTGACTTCCGACTTCCGACTTCCGACTTCCGACTTCCGACTTCCGATCCCCACCTCCCCCTTTTAAGAATATAATGGTCCGTCGGCTTATGATGTAAATAATAACAACATATCTCGTTGTGCGATCTGTTTCTCATTGGGTGGCAGGGAAAAACAATTGAATTTTGACAGATATGATTTCAAAGTGAATAGTCTATTCTTGTGAATAGCTATTGCTTAGTGAATAGTCTCACCGCGTGACCGAGCTCTTTTAAACAACAGAATTATGAATTCTTAACTGCGTATTGCGTTACATTACCTCAGAAATAGTGTTCGGGGTGGAGAGGAACTCCCTTTTGAAAGAGACGGGGATGCTCATCATCTCGCTCAGGGGCATAAATTTCGGATATCTCGTGTTCACTTCAGCTGGAATTGTTTGGTTTAAGGCAATAATTTGACCCCAAATACGAACTAAGTTAACACTAACTTACCGAGACATAATAATACAAATATTGAAATCTGACCCGAAACCTGACGTCTGATTTGGCTAAGAATATAACACAAACAGCGGTGATAAACATTGTATTCAAACTCATTCTTAATCAAGCTACGATGCCTAAGAATAAGAGTCTATACGATTCTGATTTGATTAAAATGGACTCGATCTCCAGGTAAATAACTTGTACGTCGAAAATCAGTCCTTTAAATTTTAAAGCTGGAAGTCGGAAGTCGGAAGTCAGAAGTCAGAAGTCGGAAGTCGGAAGTCGGAAGTCGAAAATCGGAAGTCGCAAGTCGGAAGTCGGAACTCAGAAGTCAGAAGTCGGAAGTCGGAAGTCGGAAGTCGGAACTCAGAAGTCAGAAGTCGGAAGTCGATAGTTGGAAGTCAGAAGTCGGAAGTCGGAAGTCAGAAGTCGGAAGTCGGAAGTCGAAAGTTGGAAGTCGGAACTCAGAAGTCAGATGTCGGAAGACGGAAGTTGGAAGTAGGAACTCAGAAGTCAGAAGTCGGAAGTCGGAAGTCGGAAGTCGGAAGTCGGAAGTCCCTCCTTGGCTTTCGTAGTGAGAGAGTGTCCCCAATAGGGTTCTTCAATCCCGCCATCCCGACCGGAATTTTACCTCAATCCCGTAATCCCGACGGTTTCTATCGGTTAATCCCGATCCCGGTCATATTTTCCGAAGTCCTAACCTCAACAGAAAAGATCCTTGAAGTCTAGGTCCTGATTCCCTCCCAACAGACCTAAGCACTGACTATTAGGTTCAATTAGCTGTATCTCTCTGCACTAAAACGATTATCTCGTTTATATGTTTTTCATGTCTAGTTTTAAATGAGTTGTCAGTGATTCAGTCATTTTTATGATCTTTTATAGCTCGTTTCTTTTCTTTTCATTTTTTCTTTTTCTTTTCTATTTTGCCTGTTTTGTTTTGCAACCCCTATCTTCCGGATCACTGCGACCACTGCGATCCCTGAAAGACTTGTCTGTTGGGCATGATAGCAACCAAAGAGAAGCATCATAAGCATATATCAGAGCATGCCACTGTAAACTCACAGTTCACCACACATAATGAGAAGTCACTGTCAATCGCAACTCAGAGGACAGTTTTCTCATGGACAATTTTTCAGCCATTGCAACAATCATCTGGAAATTTTACCATATCGAGTATGTTTTTGCTTAACAGAGTCCTGAAACTTATACTCTTTTCAAGCCTGGTTTAACCTGTACTGCATGTTTCGGCTCAAAAGGATAATTTTTTTTATCACCAATGACCGAAGCATATTACAGAAGGTTGTATGGAGTTATATAAAATTTGAATGATAACTATTTCTATTTTTTTCCTTTAAAAATTTACTGTAAAGTTTTGAAACCTGTCTAAGCAGCGTCCTTTTTTATGTCGTCCTGGTGCTTCTGTAAGGACTGTCAGCCATTTGTGAACAGTGAGAGATTTCGGTTTTTAGTACATCCATTTTGAAATCACCGGTTATCCTTGAAATCTGATTGGCTCTCATCAGCAGAGTGATTTATTCACAAATCACACTTGACTGTCTATTTTCTGCTCAACAGTGTAAACTGCATCTTCTTCCTGGCCAATGAGAATGGAATACTAAAACAAAACAATCAGATTTCAAGGCTTTTTCAAAATAACCAATCACATTGCAGTAAAATGAAAGGAAAAAAGCCATTGTTTGGCAAATTTTGGTACTGACCAAAATCTTGTAGTTCTTGTATTTCGGCTATTAAATTCTGCAATTTTAAAGAAGAAGAGCCACACCTTTACTCTATTCATACTCCAGGAATTGGAGTTTAGCGTCATAACTAATGAGCCATCTCACTCCTCCAATCCCATTAGAAGATTGAACTACGAATATCTTGTGACAATATACATGTATCAGGCCATGTGCCTTGGAACTATTAGTTCCTTGGGGAAATGACCCTCAATCTTCTCTGAGGCGAATTTTTGGAAAACAAAACTCACTGTTGCTCTAGGGACCAATCATGCTGTCGTTAGCTGCCATGAATCCAGATATTTTTCTGTGTACTCAAAACCTCAAAATAACAGTTTACCATCTAAGTTTGATGTGAATTTAAATTAACAAAAAAGATATTATTATTAGTATTAACGTGTGCCATCCGTGACATAGCTACCTTAAAGTAATAATAGCATGCCTGTGTCCTGAAATTGAACATGTTTCGTAACAGGGTACGACTTGGTTCCGGGCCAAACTTGATATCGAAGTTAGCATAGCGTTGAAAACAGCCATAAAAGCCATCGAACGACAGGGTGGAAAAATCACTTGTGGTTATTATAACAAACTGGGTCTACGCCTCTTACTCAAACCAGAGAAGTCATTGAGAAGTTTGAAGGGCGCAAGATCCCAAGAAGAGCTCGTCCACCCAGGAAGTTAATGGAATATTACACAAGCGTAGAAAACAGAGGCTATTTGGCAGATCCTGTTGAACTTGAAAATGCCAGACTACAAACTTACAAGCTTGAAAATGAAGTGGATTAGTGCTTAGCATACTTTGCCACTGTTTAAGTATAAGTAATGCTGTGTTTAAAATGTGTTTGGTCGACTACTCTAAAGTGATTAAAAGTTGTTAAAAAAAAATTGTGTAGTTTTGTACCAAAAATTAGCGTTTTCCTCTCTTTTGACCGCAAATTCTCTAGTTTAAAGAATTAAATTGGGGGTGGGGTGGTAGGGAGGGTGCGTTTTAGTAGAATGTTCAGTTTTCCATGCGTTGTGATACTCGTTTTATTCTGGAGGTGTCATACAGTCTTAAATGCCATTATGTGTCTGTAGTGTAACGTTCATTATATTTATTATAAGAATTGTTTTCTTACAATTTTTAGGATGTTTGTAAAGGGAAGAAGTTCAAAGCCTAGCTGGCGTGATTGATGAATTTAACTACAAGTGAATAGCGTGACCAACTGTTCAGATTTGTATATGTTACACGTATCATTCTCCATTGTTTCCCCGAAAATTCATCTGAAGTCGTTACTCTTGGGGCGTCCGTTCTTTCGCGGTTGATAATCATTAAGCTTAGTAGCTTCCTTTGGGAGGTCTTTGATTACGCAACGTAACTGGTTTTTTATTAGGATCTCGTTCCGGTATGTAAACTCGTCTCTCTATATATTTCCTTAGTGTTGTCTTAAACATTTACATATGAACTTGGTCGCGTACTACAAAGGTCCTTGATTGTTCAAAATCTGATAAGCCTGTCCTTAAACAACCCTAAGGCATCTTTTGCAATTTATTGGCTAAAATAAAGTCAGCTAAGCGCAAGAGCGATTACGAACTATGCGAAACACAAAATAATTTCGCAGATATGTCCTGTAATATTTCAAAACCTTTTCCAAAACAACCCACATTTACAAGTTGCATGACACCTTTAATTTGAACGTCAAGCTTTGCTGATCACAGTTCTAAGAATCCATGGCGTTCTGTTATAGTTATTCTACGAAAGCAAACAAGAAGTCAAAACGTTTCTAATATCACTTCGTGATTGGTCAGTATTATCAGGTTAATAAAAGCCATACATATACCCGATCACAAGACTTCACTGTTTGTGTCCCAACCCATTTCGTGTTCCGCTTACAATCATGGATATAAAAACCTTGCTAAACAATCTTCATGAAGAAGTATCCTGTTCTGTGTGCATGACCACATTCACTGATCCAAAACAGCTGCCATGTTTACACAGCTTCTGCCTTCACTGCTTGGAAGACATTCTACGAACGAGTGGCCGCCATGATATCATAACCTGCCCAGAATGTAGAAGAGAGAGTAGAGTCCCTAGCAGTGGACACTTAAAGGATCTGCCGACCAACTTTCGCATCAACAGTCTCCTAGATGTGTTGGCAATCAAAGAGTGTAATACTACGGCAGTCAAATGTGGAAATTGCGACAAAAAGAGCTCCCAGAGTTTGTACTGCTTCCAGTGTTGTGCATTCTGGTGTGACGACTGTATTACTGGGCACAACATAATCCGAGCTAATAAAGAACACCGCGTGTTGGCGATTAAAGACTTCCAAGATCAAGACATCGAGGAAGTGTTGAAACGACCAGCATTCTGTAGAAAGCCAGGACACGAAAAGAAAGAACTGGAACTCTTATGTAAGATCTGTGAAGTTCCCATATGCAATTCTTGCGCCTTGACAGATCACGAAGGTCACGCCAAGATGCTTTTGGAAGAAGCTGCAAATGAACGTAAGTTACAAGTGAAATCTGCGATTGAATCTCAGAAAGAAAAAGTGAAAATGGAGAAGAATGAAATCACCAAACTTGATGAAAACTGTGTTAAAATTCAAGAACACGCCGCCAGTGTGAAAAGAAGAGTGGAGCAGTTCGTCGAGACAATATTTCGAGTGATCGATGCAAAGAAGCAGGTGATTATTAATGAAGTTGAGAACCAGGCAAAAAAATCCCTCCAACGTCTTAAAACTAAAAAGAGCGAGATTGAAGATGACGTGAGCATGACCGAGGCAACAGTAGACAAAGCTGAAACACTTTTGAAACGAAACGCAAACGCCGAAATCATGCAGCCAAACCAGTTTCTTAACAAAATATTTCAGGAGGAAGTTGGCCAAGAAAACTCAGCCGATTGTGACGGGGTAAACTTTCTTGAGTTTGATTTCGTGAAAAATCAAACGTTACTCGAGAATATTAGCACTGAAAATGTTGGCTCCTTCAAACCCGTACTTTCCAAGACCAAACCGCATCTGTCAATTGTCTACGGAAAAGGAGTAAATGAAGCGTTTGTCGGACTTGAAGCAGAGTTTGTTTTGACAACAAGAAATGCTGAAGGAGAACAATGTTATGACGAACGTGACTGTGTAACAGTGGCAATCAGCAATCATCAAAGCCATGATTGTGCAACGAAAGCACGAGTCCAAGATAACAACGATGGCAACTACAAAGTCAGCTATCTTTCCAAAGAAACTGGACAATTTGATTTAACAGTGAAAGTGAATGAAGAATATATCCGTGGCAACCCCTTTGCTGTGGAGGTCAAACCCAGACAGTTCAAACCTGTTTTATCGTTTGGACAAGAAGGCTCAGCTGTTGGAATGCTAAGACAGCCCTGGGGAGTAGCAGTGAATGAACGTAATGAAATTGCAGTGACTGATCATGGTAACAACAGGATTCAGGTATTTAGTAGTGATGGAACTTTCTTAAGATCGTTTGGTAGGAAGGGTGATAAACAGGGAGAATTTGGCTTTCCGAGCGGGATAGCTTTTGATAAGCATATTTTAGTGGCGGACAGTAGAAACCACCGAGTTCAATTGTTCAGTGAGCAGGGTGAGCACCTGAACCAGTTTGGTGGCAAAGGAAATGTTGATCAACAGCTAATGAATCCACATGGAGTGTCTGTTAACTGTGACGGAAATATTATTGTTGCAGATTCAGGTAACAAACTAGTTAAGATCTTTTCTCAAGGCGGCCAGCTTTTACGGAAACTTGGCGGGGACGGCTCTTTTACCTTTCCCCATCACTGTGTCCAATATGACAAATATCTTATAGTGTCAGACAGTCATGAACATAGTATCAAAGTGTACGATAGGGATGGAAATTTCTTGTATAAATTTGGAAAGCAGGGCGAGGGGGACGGGGAGTTCAATGCTCCTCGTTGCTTGTCCGTCAGCAAGGTAGGACACCTGATGGTCTGTGATACATTGAATCACAGAGTTCAGGTGTTTAAACTGAGTGGGAATTTTGTAGGAAAATTTGGAAGAAAAGGCAGCGGGACAGGAGAGTTTCATTACCCATTCTCTACAGCATTTCTTAGTGATGGTAGGATAGTTGTGACTGATTTCAATAATAATCGCATCCAGATTTTTGAGTAGAAATGATATATACTCACCTATGACATAATTCGAATAAATTACGTTATGTTTCACATTTCTCTCATTATTTTTATAATGCTAAGAAAATGATTTACAAATCGAAAATATTTCTGACCAGGTTAAGCGACCATAGTCATGGGTAAACAAGTTTGGTCTTAATTGGTTGTTAGACTTGGGTCTGGATGGTAAGTTCAGGAAGTAAAATGTTGTATTTTGCGATTAAACCACATTCAGAACCTCTCCCTTGAATAGAAATACAGTTATTCAAATGTAACAATATGGTTGATTATATTTGATAGTCTGTGTTTCACATGTAGAATAAACTGAGTTAAATGGTATTGTTTGTTTACAAAACATTTTGTAGTTAGTAGTTTACACTTTTATATTGCTGTAAGAAAACGACAGTGGCCTGTGTAACAGGAAGCGTTGTCACCGAGGTAGCTTAAAAGATTAGCTTGTAAATTGTAGTTTGTTCTGAATTAACTTTTCCAAAAGAAGTTTACACTTTGTATTGCTGTAATTAAACACTGCAGTACTGTGCATTGTGTTACATTTGTCCGATTACGTGACAACTTAGCTGCTATTATAGACACATTTGTAACGTCTGATAAGAGAAGTGTTTTTTTAAATAAATGTTTTTATTCAACGTTTTTGTGAGAGTTAATGGTGACACATAGCACTGTGGTAGGGGTTTGGTGTGCAACAGCATACTTGAATAATTTTGATTCGTGAATTTCTGTGGAACTTCGCCTCATGATATCGAGCCCAATGTATAAAGAAAACCCGGGTGTAACGAAGGATATAGTCTTGAACGTGAACTTAATAGCTTCCATCCTTTTAATTTTAATACAATATGAACTTGTTACAATTTTTTTCCGAGTAGCAAGCTTTAAAATCAAACGCGACGAGGAGTATAGAAAAGCAGAAACGCTTGAGGTACAGTAGACCCGCCTTTCAATGGCTTGCATTTTCAATGGGTTTACTGTTGTTTCACATTTCAATTGAATTATATTCTTTTAGGTAATTATTAGAAAAATGTTTTGAAAAGAACTCTAGATCTAGTAGAACGAACCCCTGTTCAAAGAACAACTTGGTAATTCATTGCATCGAGGTTCCACTGAACTCCTCTCCTATCTCCCACTGTAAAATCCAGGTGATCTGGTGACGTCATTGCGCGAGACTGGAGAGAAAATTTTATTGCCGTATCCCATAAGGCAGCCCACGCCTAGTCGTGAGTTTGCATTTGAACGATGGCGGTCACTGGCAAAGCGAGTGTTGATGCTTTTCACAATTATTTTGTCTTGTCTTATACCACGCTTGAAACTCGGAATTGTGCTGTAAATATGAGAAGTGTTGATTTGGACAGTTGGGAAGTCTCTTTCGACGGTGAATCTTTTCTATACTTGGATGGAAGCGATTTGAATACTTGAATCGCACATCATGCAGCGCTGGCGCATCGCATTGTAAGCTTCAAACTCACTTGGTGTTTTATTTCAATTTGCTTTTAATAGTGTACTTTCTATACAGTATTAAAGGTACCGTATTCCATCGATCTCTAGTTTGCTTTTATTTAGTCTTTCATTTTATTATTATCGTATGTCGGCCACAACACTAGTTCGGTCGACCATTCGATCAACCGCTCTCCAACTCAGTAAAGAAAAAAAATTAATAATCTGAATGGCACACGCCAAGAATTGCTAGAAAAGATTGGCCCGACCTTTAATAAATTTGGAGAGGTAGCTGTGGGCTATGCTGACATTGAGAATTACATTACACTATTTCTTATTCAGTCAGGTGTACAGAGTGCAGTTACAACACCAACCAACAGCATCATGATGGTTTCCCATGGCTGAAATGGTCACGCCATTTCACAGGGGAGAAAAGTGTCAGAGTGAAAATCATTGAGCCTTATAATTTACTGAGCACAGTGTAACAGTTGCTCTTTCGTTGGGAAATGACGACTATGACACTGTCCAAAAATGCGCAGGGGCAGTTTATGAACAGCTTACACAACTTCAAACAATCAAACGTGCACTAACCTATTGACGCCCGAATGAAATTGCCCCCGACCCACCCCTAAACCATATGCGGAGTAACCACAGACACAAGATCAGGTTTCAAGACATTGTTTATTTCAACAAATGAAGGGTCGAAATATTAAAAAATAGTAATAAAAAGAACTCAGCCTGATGTACAAAACTGGCGAGGAAACAAGAAATTATATCATTTCCTTACCGCACGGCAAAATGTCTCACAGAAGCAGAGAAAATTGACTTTGCGAAAATGAGTTAATTATTGACGTTGGGGGACAAAACGAAACCAAATACAACCGAATTTCATCCTTGCAACGGCTAACATTTGAGAAAACAACAAAAAATAAAAGCAAAGAACTCTTGTAAAATCAATCTGAAAACAAGATATCGAGTAATTTCTTCGCCGCGCGACGAAAATATGACGGCGCTGGAAAGAAAGATGAAAGTCGTAAATCAAAAAGACGACAAAAACAAGCCAATCATTTTGAGATCAGTCGTATTTCAACTGTGTTACTTAGTGGCCATTTCGGTTCTTTTCCCAGCCTTTCTGTAGTAGCTTAATAAGACGCGGAAATATTTGAACGAAGCGAATAAACAAAATAAACAAAGCGCCTGGAGGTCGCCGTAAATTAAATATGCAGAAATCCAGCGTGCAAGTTACTGTTCACTTTTAAAACCTAAAATTCCCAAATACAGGGAACCAAATGAAAGAAATGCGAAAGGAAGGTCAATAACAATAGATTTTCATTCACGCTGAGGCGAAGAAACCTAGTTAAAAGCAAAAAATTGTTCAAAATTTTGCACAAGTGCTTCGCTGCATGCATGACCACATGTGCAAATTATTCTCATTTACGCTAACACAAAAGCTTGAGTTTTTACCGACCGCTTTTCCAGACATTTTAACGCCTGTGGCTTTACCAATCGTTCCAAAAGTTGAATTCAACTTCGAAGTAATAATGTACATTACCATTTTTGTTTCTTAAGTCCGAAAAGCTGCTTTAAATCTGCGATCTGAAAGCGCTCTGATCTTCATGTTTTCGCGGCGGTTGTAGGAAGAAAACCTTCTTCACGACTAAGTTCTACGGACTCTGTACTACTTGATCCTCCATACTGAGGCCACCTAAACATTGATTTGTATTTTTCCTTTCTATTTTAAAGCCCAAAGCAGTAATTTATCCCTGTTAGGATTGAAAACAAGACCTTGGAAGGTTTTAGATTTGTCCCGCAAACGCGCCATGATTACCTGCACTTTTCGAGCGCTTAAGAAGAAAAACCATCTTTCTAGAGAGCAAGCGGCGGAAAATGGGTGGAGAAAACTTTATAAGTAGTAAGACACAAAAAACCTCATAGAATAAAACTATTGTTGGCCTGTGGAAGAGAGCCTGGAACAACGAAGCTGCGAGAAATGTTGAACAAAGTCTCGCAACTGATGTAGGACTTGCCATTAACGATCTCTGCGACGACACCAATGAGAATCCGGAGGAAAGATATCCGATTGTACAAGATCCATCTTTAGTTGGAGCAGCACAGATGGCTTCCTTGCGTCCTCTGCACACAGTTCCTTCAACCAACAAAGCTGAATACGCCATCAAAATGTATGGATCAATGGAAAGAAGGCTCAACCACCTCTTGCGGGAGAGAACATGCCATGTGTCCATGCAGAAGGCCCACAAGCCAACTCACTGACTTTGTTGGTCTAGATAATCGAGTACTGAACTTTTCTTAGTTTAAAAATCTTTAAGAATACTCGGTAGTAAAGTTATAACTCCACTCACAACCAAAGCATGATGAGAAAAAAAGCCTTCCGACTGAAAACTGCCATGTTTATCCTCACAGCCCTATAGATGTGTCGATGGACTACATTCCGAAGGTCAGGACAAACTCCACTAGGCGCGCAAAGAATTCTGTGCGGCTTTAAAAATAATTTCTCCTTGAAGATGATTGGTTAATTATTTACGGTCAGATCACCTGGATGGATTTGAGGTGAATTATTTCCAGTAAGAGAGCGTTGAATTTTTACCTTCTTATTTCCTTCTTCGCCGCGTACTTTCCTATAGTGTGATTCCTCCTTTAACCATGTAAGCGATGTGCTTCCAAAATGTAGTGCTTTCGATTTAATTTGTTTCCTCAGAATTGTTTCGACTGGCTTCACAGATGTCACGCTTACTCTTATTATTTCCTACTCTTATGTCACGTTTTGTAGTACCATACACTCATGTCAGGCACTAGCTATATTCACTTACTTGCATGTCACGTTATATCATACCACACACTTACTTACGTTTTCTGCATTCCTGTGTCATGCCAATCTCATGCATTAATGCCAATTTGATAGTAACTAAGTAGCGAAGGCACTACAGATCACTCCCCCATTTCACCTGAATATACCAGTTCACGGGCAAATACGTCCCTGAGTAAATCATGGATAAGGACGTGATATGGTTAACACTTCCACCAGCTTTCAGTGTTACGTGCACTGAAAGCGGATGTACAAGTTCGGTGGATGAGGACCATGTGACGGGAAATCATTTTCTGTAAATTGGATTTTTGAGTTATTAACAGACTGTATTCTTACACTCCGCATGCCACTACTGGCCCTTGATTGGTCAATTTGAATAGCAGGTTCCACCTTCAACCTCCGCAAATCCAGTTCAAAACCTATCACCGATCCCGGGTTACCAAGTTGGTCAGATGCGTTTTCCAGTTCTCACTCGTTCACTGCGGTCTCTCATTTCAATTTCTTTCGGTTTTAGCTTTGACACCCCAGGGAGAAAGGAGAGGAAAGGGCACCCAAAAAGGTTCTCTATGGGGAGGCTACTTTTCGAGTTCCCAAACTGTTTCCCTGTTTAAAATACAATTATTGGACTATTGACAGAGAAGCAATAACGTTTTGTTATCCTTCAACAGAAAATGTTAAACTTTTTAGATACCTCCAACAAGAAAATGATACTCCTTTCGCGCGGAGCCTCCCTATCAAATCAGCCACAGAAATCTCTGAAGTAGTAATAGTACAACCGAAACAACACATACCAAGAGTTGGAGGTTTTAAAACAGACGAAAATTTTATTGCATTTTACTTCTACGTTAAGATTTGGGGGACTTTTTTTCGCGTTAGCTTGCTTTCTTAGTTTTTTTTGTAGGGGATGCGGCGGCGGGGGGTTTGTCAAAATGTAACGGACTTAAGCTGGTTCAATACTGGAAAATACTGGACTTGCAATAAGTAATTGTAATTGGCTGATTTTAGTTTTTGGTCCTCTCAGCTGTTTTCACCATATATATTGTAATAAATACTCTGAACGGTGTCATAATTCATAGCCAAATCACACCGATTTGGTGACATGGCGCTAGATGGTGAATTTTCATATGCAACTATGAACAACTGAAGAAATAGCAAATCGAAAACACTGAAAGGATTTCTCAAGGACTGCATGCATTTTATCAGTAACAATTTTCCGGGTCAAATTACAGACCTTAAGGGAAGGGGCGAGAATTGACTGTACACAGTACAGGGACAGATGCTCAGTAATTCAGGCTAATATCCTCAGACGCTAAAATATCACATTGCATGGGTTGCGTTAAGAAACAGGTAGGAGGTAAATTAAGCACTTTTGAACCTGACTTTACCTGGCTACTTTTAACTAAAGCAGTTTGATTTAACACTTCTCACTTAAACACCTGCGACAAAAGAGGAACTGTGAGAAGTAAGCATCTCAGCCAAGGCCAAAACACAACGTCACCGTCCAGAGCTTAACCCAGATTGTCAAACCAGAGCCAATTCTGTATTAATAGGGTAAAAGTGCTACCCTGGACAGTAGTTTCAGACACAACTAATTAATGGTGGCGAAAGAAGCCAGACTGTGCTTGCGGTAGTTCCGGTTTCCTGAGAATGAGGGAGCTCAAAGTGGTGCAACTGGAGGAATGCTAGTCAGTCACAGAGCATCTTTTGGTTATTTTTATCTTTGCCTATCAGCTTTTGGCATCATTTTAAATACCACTGGGTTGCCAAATGCAGTGTTTTTTTACTTTTCTCTTACGAAGGGCTAACGCTCGAAAATGTCAGCTTCACTAACATACTACGGCGGTTAACTTACTTTTATCAACCTCCAAGTTGATAAATACAGTAAAAATCCGCGTATAAGAACCTAAAATTAAAGAACCTGTTAGGCTAAAATTTTCCAGTTAAAACACACTTCACATAAGAACCATTCTCGGCTAAAATCTCAATGCAGGTTCTTATTTTCACAAATCTAATACGGTACATCACATGCGATACAAAAAAACGTGACAAAAGCTAGCCACAGCACTGGCAGTAATATAGGACACAATACTGTACTGTGAATGATTCAATACAAAGGCCACGCCCATGAGTACAAGTTAAGAATAAATTAAGAACCTCATTAATATCCTAGGTGATCCTAGGTAGTCTGATTTCACAGTAAACACCATTTATATAAGAACCTATTGAGGCTACCTTGGAAAACCTAGGTTCTTATACCCCAATTTCTACTGTAGATGAGTGTTTTACTTACAGATTTAGCCCAACAATTCCTTAAAAATTAATTCCTTTGGGGTGGCGCGGTGGCCTCGTCTTCGGAACGAGTGGTCTGGGTTTGAGCTCTGGCTGGGAACATTGCGTTGTGTTCTTGGGCAAGACACTTTACTGTCACAGTGCCTCTCTCCACACCCAGGTGTACAAATGTTTACCGACGAATTTAATGCTGGGGGTAACCCTGCGATGGACTAGCATCCCATGCAGGGGGGAGTAGAAATATTCATAGTCGCTTCATGCTACGGAAACGAGGATAAGCTCCGACCCGATGGGCTACTTGGCTCGTATACAAACTTAGCCTTTCCTTACCAGAAGGTCTTACGATCAGGTGAAACCAAGAGAAAAATGGTGAAACTATATATACCGGACCAAGATATAATCCCAGTGGCTTGTATTGTTGATAGTGGCAGTGGTGGAGGAAGGAGGGAGTAAGTAGCTGAACATTTTATATATCTGATCTTGGAGGTTGGAGATCATGAATGCAAGCTTGGCTTATTCTTCAACTTTTTTTAGTATTTAACCCATCCATCGTTGTTTACTAGTGGAAAGTACCGAGGACTAATCGTATTACTCTCCTGATCGAGAAGAACGAGTTAATGCCCAGCCCGGATCATTGTGATGTGTTCCTAATTTGGGGAAAACACCTCTTTCTATCAGTGCCTCTCCCCACTCAGATATATAGATAAATGGGTAGAACGGATAAAATGATGGAAATGCTGCTCCCTTCAACGGACCAGCATACCATCTGTGGGGGCGGGGCGCGGGAGTAGAAATACTCCTAGCCTCTTTGTGTTAAAGAAACAGGGCATAAGCCCAGACCTTATACGCCTTCTGTGAAATAGCTCACTAAAACAACACCTGTGGCTGTTTAGGCATACTTAACATCTCAATTGGCAGGATACCTCTTGCTCCAGGCTAAATTTGATATTGAAGTAAACAGAGCGTCGAAAACAGCCATAAACTGAGCCATCGAACGACAGGGTGGAAAAATCACTTCTGCTTATTACAACAAACTGGGTCTACGCCTCTTACTCAAACCAGAGAAGTTTGAAGGGCGCAGGATCCCAAGAAGAGCTCGCCCACCCAGGAAGTTAATGGAATATTACACAAGCGTAGAAAACAGAGGCTATTTGGCAGATCCTGTTGAACTTGAAAATGCCAGACTACAAACTTAAAAGCTTGAAAATGAAGTGGATTAGTGCCTAGCATACTTTGCTATAGTTTAAGAAATGCTGGGTTAAACGATGTGTTTGGTCGATTACTCTAAAGTGATTAAAAGTTATTTTAAAAAATTGTGTAGTTTTGTACAAAAAACAGCATTGTCCACCCTTCCCTGCCTCAAGTTCTCTCTTTTAAAGAATTAAGAGTGGACGGAGGGGTGGTGGGGAGGAACGTTTTAGTAGAATGTTCAGTTTTCCATGCGTTGTAATACCCATTCTGTACTGGAGGTTTCATGCAGTCTTAAATGCGATCATGTGTCTATAGTCAAAGGTTCATTAGGATGTTTATGAAGGGAATAAGTTCTTAGACTAGCTGGTTTGATTAATGAATTTGATTACAAGGGAATAACGTGACAAACTGTCCAGATTTTTATATGTTACACGTATCATTCTCCATTGTTTCCCCGAAAATGCACCTGAAGTAGTTACTTTCGAGCGTCCGTTCTTACGCGGTTAATAACCATTAAGCTTAGTAGCTTCCTATGGGATGTTTTTTCATTATGCAACGTAACGTTTCTCTAGCACGACCTCGTCGCGGTATGTAAACTCGTTTCTATATATATTTCCTTCGCGCTCTCTTAAATATTTACATATGAACTAAATCGCGTACCACAAAGGTCCTTGATTGTTGAAAATCTAATAAGCGTGTTCTTAAACAACCCTAAGGTATCTTTTGCTATTTACGGGCTGATATAAAGTCAGCTAAGTAAGAGAGCGATTACAAACTATGCGAAACACAAAATAATTTCGACATGTCCTGTGATATTTCAAAGCTTTTTCCAAAGCAACCCACATTGACAAGTTGCATGACAGCTTTAATTTGTAGGTCAAGCTTTGCTGATCACAGTTCTAAGAATCCTTGGCGTTCTGTTATAATTATTCTACGGAAGCAGACAAGAAGTCAAAACATATCTAATATCACTTCGTGATTGGTCAGTATTATCAGGTTAATAAAAGCCATATCCGATCACAAGACTTCACCGTTTAATTACGGCGTTTTCTATTCCCAACCCATTTCGTGTTCCGCTTACAATCATGGATATAAAAACCTTGCTAAACAATCTTCATGAAGAAGTATCCTGTTCTGTGTGCATGACCACATTCACTGATCCAAAACAGCTGCCATGTTTACACAGCTTCTGCCTTCACTGCTTGGAAGACATTCTACGAACGAGTGGCCGCCATGATATCATAACCTGCCCAGAATGTAGAAGAGAGAGTAGAGTCCCTAGCAGTGGACACTTAAAGGATCTGCCGACCAACTTTCGCATCAACAGTCTCCTAGATGTGTTGGCAATCAAAGAGTGTAATACTACGGCAGTCAAATGTGGAAATTGCGACAAAAAGAGCTCCCAGAGTTTGTACTGCTTCCAGTGTTGTGCATTCTGGTGTGACGACTGTATTACTGGGCACAACATAATCCGAGCTAATAAAGAACACCGCGTGTTGGCGATTAAAGACTTCCAAGATCAAGACATCGAGGAAGTGTTGAAACGACCAGCATTCTGTAGAAAGCCAGGACACGAAAAGAAAGAACTGGAACTCTTATGTAAGATCTGTGAAGTTCCCATATGCAATTCTTGCGCCTTGACAGATCACGAAGGTCACGCCAAGATGCTTTTGGAAGAAGCTGCAAATGAACGTAAGTTACAAGTGAAATCTGCGATTGAATCTCAGAAAGAAAAAGTGAAAATGGAGAAGAATGAAATCACCAAACTTGATGAAAACTGTGTTAAAATTCAAGAACACGCCGCCAGTGTGAAAAGAAGAGTGGAGCAGTTCGTCGAGACAATATTTCGAGTGATCGATGCAAAGAAGCAGGTGATTATTAATGAAGTTGAGAACCAGGCAAAAAAATCCCTCCAACGTCTTAAAACTAAAAAGAGCGAGATTGAAGATGACGTGAGCATGACCGAGGCAACAGTAGACAAAGCTGAAACACTTTTGAAACGAAACGCAAACGCCGAAATCATGCAGCCAAACCAGTTTCTTAACAAAATATTTCAGGAGGAAGTTGGCCAAGAAAACTCAGCCGATTGTGACGGGGTAAACTTTCTTGAGTTTGATTTCGTGAAAAATCAAACGTTACTCGAGAATATTAGCACTGAAAATGTTGGCTCCTTCAAACCCGTACTTTCCAAGACCAAACCGCATCTGTCAATTGTCTACGGAAAAGGAGTAAATGAAGCGTTTGTCGGACTTGAAGCAGAGTTTGTTTTGACAACAAGAAATGCTGAAGGAGAACAATGTTATGACGAACGTGACTGTGTAACAGTGGCAATCAGCAATCATCAAAGCCATGATTGTGCAACGAAAGCACGAGTCCAAGATAACAACGATGGCAACTACAAAGTCAGCTATCTTTCCAAAGAAACTGGACAATTTGATTTAACAGTGAAAGTGAATGAAGAATATATCCGTGGCAACCCCTTTGCTGTGGAGGTCAAACCCAGACAGTTCAAACCTGTTTTATCGTTTGGACAAGAAGGCTCAGCTGTTGGAATGCTAAGACAGCCCTGGGGAGTAGCAGTGAATGAACGTAATGAAATTGCAGTGACTGATCATGGTAACAACAGGATTCAGGTATTTAGTAGTGATGGAACTTTCTTAAGATCGTTTGGTAGGAAGGGTGATAAACAGGGAGAATTTGGCTTTCCGAGCGGGATAGCTTTTGATAAGCATATTTTAGTGGCGGACAGTAGAAACCACCGAGTTCAATTGTTCAGTGAGCAGGGTGAGCACCTGAACCAGTTTGGTGGCAAAGGAAATGTTGATCAACAGCTAATGAATCCACATGGAGTGTCTGTTAACTGTGACGGAAATATTATTGTTGCAGATTCAGGTAACAAACTAGTTAAGATCTTTTCTCAAGGCGGCCAGCTTTTACGGAAACTTGGCGGGGACGGCTCTTTTACCTTTCCCCATCACTGTGTCCAATATGACAAATATCTTATAGTGTCAGACAGTCATGAACATAGTATCAAAGTGTACGATAGGGATGGAAATTTCTTGTATAAATTTGGAAAGCAGGGCGAGGGGGACGGGGAGTTCAATGCTCCTCGTTGCTTGTCCGTCAGCAAGGTAGGACACCTGATGGTCTGTGATACATTGAATCACAGAGTTCAGGTGTTTAAACTGAGTGGGAATTTTGTAGGAAAATTTGGAAGAAAAGGCAGCGGGACAGGAGAGTTTCATTACCCATTCTCTACAGCATTTCTTAGTGATGGTAGGATAGTTGTGACTGATTTCAATAATAATCGCATCCAGATTTTTGAGTAGAAATGATATATACTCACCTATGACATAATTCGAATAAATTACGTTATGTTTCACATTTCTCTCATTATTTTTATAATGCTAAGAAAATGATTTACAAATCGAAAATATTTCTGACCAGGTTAAGCGACCATAGTCATGGGTAAACAAGTTTGGTCTTAATTGGTTGTTAGACTTGGGTCTGGATGGTAAGTTCAGGAAGTAAAATGTTGTATTTTGCGATTAAACCACATTCAGAACCTCTCCCTTGAATAGAAATACAGTTATTCAAATGTAACAATATGGTTGATTATATTTGATAGTCTGTGTTTCACATGTAGAATAAACTGAGTTAAATGGTATTGTTTGTTTACAAAACATTTTGTAGTTAGTAGTTTACACTTTTATATTGCTGTAAGAAAACGACAGTGGCCTGTGTAACAGGAAGCGTTGTCACCGAGGTAGCTTAAAAGATTAGCTTGTAAATTGTAGTTTGTTCTGAATTAACTTTTCCAAAAGAAGTTTACACTTTGTATTGCTGTAATTAAACACTGCAGTACTGTGCATTGTGTTACATTTGTCCGATTACGTGACAACTTAGCTGCTATTATAGACACATTTGTAACGTCTGATAAGAGAAGTGTTTTTTTAAATAAATGTTTTTATTCAACGTTTTTGTGAGAGTTAATGGTGACACATAGCACTGTGGTAGGGGTTTGGTGTGCAACAGCATACTTGAATAATTTTGATTCGTGAATTTCTGTGGAACTTCGCCTCATGATATCGAGCCCAATGTATAAAGAAAACCCGGGTGTAACGAAGGATATAGTCTTGAACGTGAACTTAATAGCTTCCATCCTTTTAATTTTAATACAATATGAACTTGTTACAATTTTTTTCCGAGTAGCAAGCTTTAAAATCAAACGCGACGAGGAGTATAGAAAAGCAGAAACGCTTGAGGTACAGTAGACCCGCCTTTCAATGGCTTGCATTTTCAATGGGTTTACTGTTGTTTCACATTTCAATTGAATTATATTCTTTTAGGTAATTATTAGAAAAATGTTTTGAAAAGAACTCTAGATCTAGTAGAACGAACCCCTGTTCAAAGAACAACTTGGTAATTCATTGCATCGAGGTTCCACTGAACTCCTCTCCTATCTCCCACTGTAAAATCCAGGTGATCTGGTGACGTCATTGCGCGAGACTGGAGAGAAAATTTTATTGCCGTATCCCATAAGGCAGCCCACGCCTAGTCGTGAGTTTGCATTTGAACGATGGCGGTCACTGGCAAAGCGAGTGTTGATGCTTTTCACAATTATTTTGTCTTGTCTTATACCACGCTTGAAACTCGGAATTGTGCTGTAAATATGAGAAGTGTTGATTTGGACAGTTGGGAAGTCTCTTTCGACGGTGAATCTTTTCTATACTTGGATGGAAGCGATTTGAATACTTGAATCGCACATCATGCAGCGCTGGCGCATCGCATTGTAAGCTTCAAACTCACTTGGTGTTTTATTTCAATTTGCTTTTAATAGTGTACTTTCTATACAGTATTAAAGGTACCGTATTCCATCGATCTCTAGTTTGCTTTTATTTAGTCTTTCATTTTATTATTATCGTATGTCGGCCACAACACTAGTTCGGTCGACCATTCGATCAACCGCTCTCCAACTCAGTAAAGAAAAAAAATTAATAATCTGAATGGCACACGCCAAGAATTGCTAGAAAAGATTGGCCCGACCTTTAATAAATTTGGAGAGGTAGCTGTGGGCTATGCTGACATTGAGAATTACATTACACTATTTCTTATTCAGTCAGGTGTACAGAGTGCAGTTACAACACCAACCAACAGCATCATGATGGTTTCCCATGGCTGAAATGGTCACGCCATTTCACAGGGGAGAAAAGTGTCAGAGTGAAAATCATTGAGCCTTATAATTTACTGAGCACAGTGTAACAGTTGCTCTTTCGTTGGGAAATGACGACTATGACACTGTCCAAAAATGCGCAGGGGCAGTTTATGAACAGCTTACACAACTTCAAACAATCAAACGTGCACTAACCTATTGACGCCCGAATGAAATTGCCCCCGACCCACCCCTAAACCATATGCGGAGTAACCACAGACACAAGATCAGGTTTCAAGACATTGTTTATTTCAACAAATGAAGGGTCGAAATATTAAAAAATAGTAATAAAAAGAACTCAGCCTGATGTACAAAACTGGCGAGGAAACAAGAAATTATATCATTTCCTTACCGCACGGCAAAATGTCTCACAGAAGCAGAGAAAATTGACTTTGCGAAAATGAGTTAATTATTGACGTTGGGGGACAAAACGAAACCAAATACAACCGAATTTCATCCTTGCAACGGCTAACATTTGAGAAAACAACAAAAAATAAAAGCAAAGAACTCTTGTAAAATCAATCTGAAAACAAGATATCGAGTAATTTCTTCGCCGCGCGACGAAAATATGACGGCGCTGGAAAGAAAGATGAAAGTCGTAAATCAAAAAGACGACAAAAACAAGCCAATCATTTTGAGATCAGTCGTATTTCAACTGTGTTACTTAGTGGCCATTTCGGTTCTTTTCCCAGCCTTTCTGTAGTAGCTTAATAAGACGCGGAAATATTTGAACGAAGCGAATAAACAAAATAAACAAAGCGCCTGGAGGTCGCCGTAAATTAAATATGCAGAAATCCAGCGTGCAAGTTACTGTTCACTTTTAAAACCTAAAATTCCCAAATACAGGGAACCAAATGAAAGAAATGCGAAAGGAAGGTCAATAACAATAGATTTTCATTCACGCTGAGGCGAAGAAACCTAGTTAAAAGCAAAAAATTGTTCAAAATTTTGCACAAGTGCTTCGCTGCATGCATGACCACATGTGCAAATTATTCTCATTTACGCTAACACAAAAGCTTGAGTTTTTACCGACCGCTTTTCCAGACATTTTAACGCCTGTGGCTTTACCAATCGTTCCAAAAGTTGAATTCAACTTCGAAGTAATAATGTACATTACCATTTTTGTTTCTTAAGTCCGAAAAGCTGCTTTAAATCTGCGATCTGAAAGCGCTCTGATCTTCATGTTTTCGCGGCGGTTGTAGGAAGAAAACCTTCTTCACGACTAAGTTCTACGGACTCTGTACTACTTGATCCTCCATACTGAGGCCACCTAAACATTGATTTGTATTTTTCCTTTCTATTTTAAAGCCCAAAGCAGTAATTTATCCCTGTTAGGATTGAAAACAAGACCTTGGAAGGTTTTAGATTTGTCCCGCAAACGCGCCATGATTACCTGCACTTTTCGAGCGCTTAAGAAGAAAAACCATCTTTCTAGAGAGCAAGCGGCGGAAAATGGGTGGAGAAAACTTTATAAGTAGTAAGACACAAAAAACCTCATAGAATAAAACTATTGTTGGCCTGTGGAAGAGAGCCTGGAACAACGAAGCTGCGAGAAATGTTGAACAAAGTCTCGCAACTGATGTAGGACTTGCCATTAACGATCTCTGCGACGACACCAATGAGAATCCGGAGGAAAGATATCCGATTGTACAAGATCCATCTTTAGTTGGAGCAGCACAGATGGCTTCCTTGCGTCCTCTGCACACAGTTCCTTCAACCAACAAAGCTGAATACGCCATCAAAATGTATGGATCAATGGAAAGAAGGCTCAACCACCTCTTGCGGGAGAGAACATGCCATGTGTCCATGCAGAAGGCCCACAAGCCAACTCACTGACTTTGTTGGTCTAGATAATCGAGTACTGAACTTTTCTTAGTTTAAAAATCTTTAAGAATACTCGGTAGTAAAGTTATAACTCCACTCACAACCAAAGCATGATGAGAAAAAAAGCCTTCCGACTGAAAACTGCCATGTTTATCCTCACAGCCCTATAGATGTGTCGATGGACTACATTCCGAAGGTCAGGACAAACTCCACTAGGCGCGCAAAGAATTCTGTGCGGCTTTAAAAATAATTTCTCCTTGAAGATGATTGGTTAATTATTTACGGTCAGATCACCTGGATGGATTTGAGGTGAATTATTTCCAGTAAGAGAGCGTTGAATTTTTACCTTCTTATTTCCTTCTTCGCCGCGTACTTTCCTATAGTGTGATTCCTCCTTTAACCATGTAAGCGATGTGCTTCCAAAATGTAGTGCTTTCGATTTAATTTGTTTCCTCAGAATTGTTTCGACTGGCTTCACAGATGTCACGCTTACTCTTATTATTTCCTACTCTTATGTCACGTTTTGTAGTACCATACACTCATGTCAGGCACTAGCTATATTCACTTACTTGCATGTCACGTTATATCATACCACACACTTACTTACGTTTTCTGCATTCCTGTGTCATGCCAATCTCATGCATTAATGCCAATTTGATAGTAACTAAGTAGCGAAGGCACTACAGATCACTCCCCCATTTCACCTGAATATACCAGTTCACGGGCAAATACGTCCCTGAGTAAATCATGGATAAGGACGTGATATGGTTAACACTTCCACCAGCTTTCAGTGTTACGTGCACTGAAAGCGGATGTACAAGTTCGGTGGATGAGGACCATGTGACGGGAAATCATTTTCTGTAAATTGGATTTTTGAGTTATTAACAGACTGTATTCTTACACTCCGCATGCCACTACTGGCCCTTGATTGGTCAATTTGAATAGCAGGTTCCACCTTCAACCTCCGCAAATCCAGTTCAAAACCTATCACCGATCCCGGGTTACCAAGTTGGTCAGATGCGTTTTCCAGTTCTCACTCGTTCACTGCGGTCTCTCATTTCAATTTCTTTCGGTTTTAGCTTTGACACCCCAGGGAGAAAGGAGAGGAAAGGGCACCCAAAAAGGTTCTCTATGGGGAGGCTACTTTTCGAGTTCCCAAACTGTTTCCCTGTTTAAAATACAATTATTGGACTATTGACAGAGAAGCAATAACGTTTTGTTATCCTTCAACAGAAAATGTTAAACTTTTTAGATACCTCCAACAAGAAAATGATACTCCTTTCGCGCGGAGCCTCCCTATCAAATCAGCCACAGAAATCTCTGAAGTAGTAATAGTACAACCGAAACAACACATACCAAGAGTTGGAGGTTTTAAAACAGACGAAAATTTTATTGCATTTTACTTCTACGTTAAGATTTGGGGGACTTTTTTTCGCGTTAGCTTGCTTTCTTAGTTTTTTTTGTAGGGGATGCGGCGGCGGGGGGTTTGTCAAAATGTAACGGACTTAAGCTGGTTCAATACTGGAAAATACTGGACTTGCAATAAGTAATTGTAATTGGCTGATTTTAGTTTTTGGTCCTCTCAGCTGTTTTCACCATATATATTGTAATAAATACTCTGAACGGTGTCATAATTCATAGCCAAATCACACCGATTTGGTGACATGGCGCTAGATGGTGAATTTTCATATGCAACTATGAACAACTGAAGAAATAGCAAATCGAAAACACTGAAAGGATTTCTCAAGGACTGCATGCATTTTATCAGTAACAATTTTCCGGGTCAAATTACAGACCTTAAGGGAAGGGGCGAGAATTGACTGTACACAGTACAGGGACAGATGCTCAGTAATTCAGGCTAATATCCTCAGACGCTAAAATATCACATTGCATGGGTTGCGTTAAGAAACAGGTAGGAGGTAAATTAAGCACTTTTGAACCTGACTTTACCTGGCTACTTTTAACTAAAGCAGTTTGATTTAACACTTCTCACTTAAACACCTGCGACAAAAGAGGAACTGTGAGAAGTAAGCATCTCAGCCAAGGCCAAAACACAACGTCACCGTCCAGAGCTTAACCCAGATTGTCAAACCAGAGCCAATTCTGTATTAATAGGGTAAAAGTGCTACCCTGGACAGTAGTTTCAGACACAACTAATTAATGGTGGCGAAAGAAGCCAGACTGTGCTTGCGGTAGTTCCGGTTTCCTGAGAATGAGGGAGCTCAAAGTGGTGCAACTGGAGGAATGCTAGTCAGTCACAGAGCATCTTTTGGTTATTTTTATCTTTGCCTATCAGCTTTTGGCATCATTTTAAATACCACTGGGTTGCCAAATGCAGTGTTTTTTTACTTTTCTCTTACGAAGGGCTAACGCTCGAAAATGTCAGCTTCACTAACATACTACGGCGGTTAACTTACTTTTATCAACCTCCAAGTTGATAAATACAGTAAAAATCCGCGTATAAGAACCTAAAATTAAAGAACCTGTTAGGCTAAAATTTTCCAGTTAAAACACACTTCACATAAGAACCATTCTCGGCTAAAATCTCAATGCAGGTTCTTATTTTCACAAATCTAATACGGTACATCACATGCGATACAAAAAAACGTGACAAAAGCTAGCCACAGCACTGGCAGTAATATAGGACACAATACTGTACTGTGAATGATTCAATACAAAGGCCACGCCCATGAGTACAAGTTAAGAATAAATTAAGAACCTCATTAATATCCTAGGTGATCCTAGGTAGTCTGATTTCACAGTAAACACCATTTATATAAGAACCTATTGAGGCTACCTTGGAAAACCTAGGTTCTTATACCCCAATTTCTACTGTAGATGAGTGTTTTACTTACAGATTTAGCCCAACAATTCCTTAAAAATTAATTCCTTTGGGGTGGCGCGGTGGCCTCGTCTTCGGAACGAGTGGTCTGGGTTTGAGCTCTGGCTGGGAACATTGCGTTGTGTTCTTGGGCAAGACACTTTACTGTCACAGTGCCTCTCTCCACACCCAGGTGTACAAATGTTTACCGACGAATTTAATGCTGGGGGTAACCCTGCGATGGACTAGCATCCCATGCAGGGGGGAGTAGAAATATTCATAGTCGCTTCATGCTACGGAAACGAGGATAAGCTCCGACCCGATGGGCTACTTGGCTCGTATACAAACTTAGCCTTTCCTTACCAGAAGGTCTTACGATCAGGTGAAACCAAGAGAAAAATGGTGAAACTATATATACCGGACCAAGATATAATCCCAGTGGCTTGTATTGTTGATAGTGGCAGTGGTGGAGGAAGGAGGGAGTAAGTAGCTGAACATTTTATATATCTGATCTTGGAGGTTGGAGATCATGAATGCAAGCTTGGCTTATTCTTCAACTTTTTTTAGTATTTAACCCATCCATCGTTGTTTACTAGTGGAAAGTACCGAGGACTAATCGTATTACTCTCCTGATCGAGAAGAACGAGTTAATGCCCAGCCCGGATCATTGTGATGTGTTCCTAATTTGGGGAAAACACCTCTTTCTATCAGTGCCTCTCCCCACTCAGATATATAGATAAATGGGTAGAACGGATAAAATGATGGAAATGCTGCTCCCTTCAACGGACCAGCATACCATCTGTGGGGGCGGGGCGCGGGAGTAGAAATACTCCTAGCCTCTTTGTGTTAAAGAAACAGGGCATAAGCCCAGACCTTATACGCCTTCTGTGAAATAGCTCACTAAAACAACACCTGTGGCTGTTTAGGCATACTTAACATCTCAATTGGCAGGATACCTCTTGCTCCAGGCTAAATTTGATATTGAAGTAAACAGAGCGTCGAAAACAGCCATAAACTGAGCCATCGAACGACAGGGTGGAAAAATCACTTCTGCTTATTACAACAAACTGGGTCTACGCCTCTTACTCAAACCAGAGAAGTTTGAAGGGCGCAGGATCCCAAGAAGAGCTCGCCCACCCAGGAAGTTAATGGAATATTACACAAGCGTAGAAAACAGAGGCTATTTGGCAGATCCTGTTGAACTTGAAAATGCCAGACTACAAACTTAAAAGCTTGAAAATGAAGTGGATTAGTGCCTAGCATACTTTGCTATAGTTTAAGAAATGCTGGGTTAAACGATGTGTTTGGTCGATTACTCTAAAGTGATTAAAAGTTATTTTAAAAAATTGTGTAGTTTTGTACAAAAAACAGCATTGTCCACCCTTCCCTGCCTCAAGTTCTCTCTTTTAAAGAATTAAGAGTGGACGGAGGGGTGGTGGGGAGGAACGTTTTAGTAGAATGTTCAGTTTTCCATGCGTTGTAATACCCATTCTGTACTGGAGGTTTCATGCAGTCTTAAATGCGATCATGTGTCTATAGTCAAAGGTTCATTAGGATGTTTATGAAGGGAATAAGTTCTTAGACTAGCTGGTTTGATTAATGAATTTGATTACAAGGGAATAACGTGACAAACTGTCCAGATTTTTATATGTTACACGTATCATTCTCCATTGTTTCCCCGAAAATGCACCTGAAGTAGTTACTTTCGAGCGTCCGTTCTTACGCGGTTAATAACCATTAAGCTTAGTAGCTTCCTATGGGATGTTTTTTCATTATGCAACGTAACGTTTCTCTAGCACGACCTCGTCGCGGTATGTAAACTCGTTTCTATATATATTTCCTTCGCGCTCTCTTAAATATTTACATATGAACTAAATCGCGTACCACAAAGGTCCTTGATTGTTGAAAATCTAATAAGCGTGTTCTTAAACAACCCTAAGGTATCTTTTGCTATTTACGGGCTGATATAAAGTCAGCTAAGTAAGAGAGCGATTACAAACTATGCGAAACACAAAATAATTTCGACATGTCCTGTGATATTTCAAAGCTTTTTCCAAAGCAACCCACATTGACAAGTTGCATGACAGCTTTAATTTGTAGGTCAAGCTTTGCTGATCACAGTTCTAAGAATCCTTGGCGTTCTGTTATAATTATTCTACGGAAGCAGACAAGAAGTCAAAACATATCTAATATCACTTCGTGATTGGTCAGTATTATCAGGTTAATAAAAGCCATATCCGATCACAAGACTTCACCGTTTAATTACGGCGTTTTCTATTCCCAACCCATTTCGTGTTCCGCTTACAATCATGGATATAAAAACCTTGCTAAACAATCTTCATGAAGAAGTATCCTGTTCTGTGTGCATGACCACATTCACTGATCCAAAACAGCTGCCATGTTTACACAGCTTCTGCCTTCACTGCTTGGAAGACATTCTACGAACGAGTGGCCGCCATGATATCATAACCTGCCCAGAATGTAGAAGAGAGAGTAGAGTCCCTAGCAGTGGACACTTAAAGGATCTGCCGACCAACTTTCGCATCAACAGTCTCCTAGATGTGTTGGCAATCAAAGAGTGTAATACTACGGCAGTCAAATGTGGAAATTGCGACAAAAAGAGCTCCCAGAGTTTGTACTGCTTCCAGTGTTGTGCATTCTGGTGTGACGACTGTATTACTGGGCACAACATAATCCGAGCTAATAAAGAACACCGCGTGTTGGCGATTAAAGACTTCCAAGATCAAGACATCGAGGAAGTGTTGAAACGACCAGCATTCTGTAGAAAGCCAGGACACGAAAAGAAAGAACTGGAACTCTTATGTAAGATCTGTGAAGTTCCCATATGCAATTCTTGCGCCTTGACAGATCACGAAGGTCACGCCAAGATGCTTTTGGAAGAAGCTGCAAATGAACGTAAGTTACAAGTGAAATCTGCGATTGAATCTCAGAAAGAAAAAGTGAAAATGGAGAAGAATGAAATCACCAAACTTGATGAAAACTGTGTTAAAATTCAAGAACACGCCGCCAGTGTGAAAAGAAGAGTGGAGCAGTTCGTCGAGACAATATTTCGAGTGATCGATGCAAAGAAGCAGGTGATTATTAATGAAGTTGAGAACCAGGCAAAAAAATCCCTCCAACGTCTTAAAACTAAAAAGAGCGAGATTGAAGATGACGTGAGCATGACCGAGGCAACAGTAGACAAAGCTGAAACACTTTTGAAACGAAACGCAAACGCCGAAATCATGCAGCCAAACCAGTTTCTTAACAAAATATTTCAGGAGGAAGTTGGCCAAGAAAACTCAGCCGATTGTGACGGGGTAAACTTTCTTGAGTTTGATTTCGTGAAAAATCAAACGTTACTCGAGAATATTAGCACTGAAAATGTTGGCTCCTTCAAACCCGTACTTTCCAAGACCAAACCGCATCTGTCAATTGTCTACGGAAAAGGAGTAAATGAAGCGTTTGTCGGACTTGAAGCAGAGTTTGTTTTGACAACAAGAAATGCTGAAGGAGAACAATGTTATGACGAACGTGACTGTGTAACAGTGGCAATCAGCAATCATCAAAGCCATGATTGTGCAACGAAAGCACGAGTCCAAGATAACAACGATGGCAACTACAAAGTCAGCTATCTTTCCAAAGAAACTGGACAATTTGATTTAACAGTGAAAGTGAATGAAGAATATATCCGTGGCAACCCCTTTGCTGTGGAGGTCAAACCCAGACAGTTCAAACCTGTTTTATCGTTTGGACAAGAAGGCTCAGCTGTTGGAATGCTAAGACAGCCCTGGGGAGTAGCAGTGAATGAACGTAATGAAATTGCAGTGACTGATCATGGTAACAACAGGATTCAGGTATTTAGTAGTGATGGAACTTTCTTAAGATCGTTTGGTAGGAAGGGTGATAAACAGGGAGAATTTGGCTTTCCGAGCGGGATAGCTTTTGATAAGCATATTTTAGTGGCGGACAGTAGAAACCACCGAGTTCAATTGTTCAGTGAGCAGGGTGAGCACCTGAACCAGTTTGGTGGCAAAGGAAATGTTGATCAACAGCTAATGAATCCACATGGAGTGTCTGTTAACTGTGACGGAAATATTATTGTTGCAGATTCAGGTAACAAACTAGTTAAGATCTTTTCTCAAGGCGGCCAGCTTTTACGGAAACTTGGCGGGGACGGCTCTTTTACCTTTCCCCATCACTGTGTCCAATATGACAAATATCTTATAGTGTCAGACAGTCATGAACATAGTATCAAAGTGTACGATAGGGATGGAAATTTCTTGTATAAATTTGGAAAGCAGGGCGAGGGGGACGGGGAGTTCAATGCTCCTCGTTGCTTGTCCGTCAGCAAGGTAGGACACCTGATGGTCTGTGATACATTGAATCACAGAGTTCAGGTGTTTAAACTGAGTGGGAATTTTGTAGGAAAATTTGGAAGAAAAGGCAGCGGGACAGGAGAGTTTCATTACCCATTCTCTACAGCATTTCTTAGTGATGGTAGGATAGTTGTGACTGATTTCAATAATAATCGCATCCAGATTTTTGAGTAGAAATGATATATACTCACCTATGACATAATTCGAATAAATTACGTTATGTTTCACATTTCTCTCATTATTTTTATAATGCTAAGAAAATGATTTACAAATCGAAAATATTTCTGACCAGGTTAAGCGACCATAGTCATGGGTAAACAAGTTTGGTCTTAATTGGTTGTTAGACTTGGGTCTGGATGGTAAGTTCAGGAAGTAAAATGTTGTATTTTGCGATTAAACCACATTCAGAACCTCTCCCTTGAATAGAAATACAGTTATTCAAATGTAACAATATGGTTGATTATATTTGATAGTCTGTGTTTCACATGTAGAATAAACTGAGTTAAATGGTATTGTTTGTTTACAAAACATTTTGTAGTTAGTAGTTTACACTTTTATATTGCTGTAAGAAAACGACAGTGGCCTGTGTAACAGGAAGCGTTGTCACCGAGGTAGCTTAAAAGATTAGCTTGTAAATTGTAGTTTGTTCTGAATTAACTTTTCCAAAAGAAGTTTACACTTTGTATTGCTGTAATTAAACACTGCAGTACTGTGCATTGTGTTACATTTGTCCGATTACGTGACAACTTAGCTGCTATTATAGACACATTTGTAACGTCTGATAAGAGAAGTGTTTTTTTAAATAAATGTTTTTATTCAACGTTTTTGTGAGAGTTAATGGTGACACATAGCACTGTGGTAGGGGTTTGGTGTGCAACAGCATACTTGAATAATTTTGATTCGTGAATTTCTGTGGAACTTCGCCTCATGATATCGAGCCCAATGTATAAAGAAAACCCGGGTGTAACGAAGGATATAGTCTTGAACGTGAACTTAATAGCTTCCATCCTTTTAATTTTAATACAATATGAACTTGTTACAATTTTTTTCCGAGTAGCAAGCTTTAAAATCAAACGCGACGAGGAGTATAGAAAAGCAGAAACGCTTGAGGTACAGTAGACCCGCCTTTCAATGGCTTGCATTTTCAATGGGTTTACTGTTGTTTCACATTTCAATTGAATTATATTCTTTTAGGTAATTATTAGAAAAATGTTTTGAAAAGAACTCTAGATCTAGTAGAACGAACCCCTGTTCAAAGAACAACTTGGTAATTCATTGCATCGAGGTTCCACTGAACTCCTCTCCTATCTCCCACTGTAAAATCCAGGTGATCTGGTGACGTCATTGCGCGAGACTGGAGAGAAAATTTTATTGCCGTATCCCATAAGGCAGCCCACGCCTAGTCGTGAGTTTGCATTTGAACGATGGCGGTCACTGGCAAAGCGAGTGTTGATGCTTTTCACAATTATTTTGTCTTGTCTTATACCACGCTTGAAACTCGGAATTGTGCTGTAAATATGAGAAGTGTTGATTTGGACAGTTGGGAAGTCTCTTTCGACGGTGAATCTTTTCTATACTTGGATGGAAGCGATTTGAATACTTGAATCGCACATCATGCAGCGCTGGCGCATCGCATTGTAAGCTTCAAACTCACTTGGTGTTTTATTTCAATTTGCTTTTAATAGTGTACTTTCTATACAGTATTAAAGGTACCGTATTCCATCGATCTCTAGTTTGCTTTTATTTAGTCTTTCATTTTATTATTATCGTATGTCGGCCACAACACTAGTTCGGTCGACCATTCGATCAACCGCTCTCCAACTCAGTAAAGAAAAAAAATTAATAATCTGAATGGCACACGCCAAGAATTGCTAGAAAAGATTGGCCCGACCTTTAATAAATTTGGAGAGGTAGCTGTGGGCTATGCTGACATTGAGAATTACATTACACTATTTCTTATTCAGTCAGGTGTACAGAGTGCAGTTACAACACCAACCAACAGCATCATGATGGTTTCCCATGGCTGAAATGGTCACGCCATTTCACAGGGGAGAAAAGTGTCAGAGTGAAAATCATTGAGCCTTATAATTTACTGAGCACAGTGTAACAGTTGCTCTTTCGTTGGGAAATGACGACTATGACACTGTCCAAAAATGCGCAGGGGCAGTTTATGAACAGCTTACACAACTTCAAACAATCAAACGTGCACTAACCTATTGACGCCCGAATGAAATTGCCCCCGACCCACCCCTAAACCATATGCGGAGTAACCACAGACACAAGATCAGGTTTCAAGACATTGTTTATTTCAACAAATGAAGGGTCGAAATATTAAAAAATAGTAATAAAAAGAACTCAGCCTGATGTACAAAACTGGCGAGGAAACAAGAAATTATATCATTTCCTTACCGCACGGCAAAATGTCTCACAGAAGCAGAGAAAATTGACTTTGCGAAAATGAGTTAATTATTGACGTTGGGGGACAAAACGAAACCAAATACAACCGAATTTCATCCTTGCAACGGCTAACATTTGAGAAAACAACAAAAAATAAAAGCAAAGAACTCTTGTAAAATCAATCTGAAAACAAGATATCGAGTAATTTCTTCGCCGCGCGACGAAAATATGACGGCGCTGGAAAGAAAGATGAAAGTCGTAAATCAAAAAGACGACAAAAACAAGCCAATCATTTTGAGATCAGTCGTATTTCAACTGTGTTACTTAGTGGCCATTTCGGTTCTTTTCCCAGCCTTTCTGTAGTAGCTTAATAAGACGCGGAAATATTTGAACGAAGCGAATAAACAAAATAAACAAAGCGCCTGGAGGTCGCCGTAAATTAAATATGCAGAAATCCAGCGTGCAAGTTACTGTTCACTTTTAAAACCTAAAATTCCCAAATACAGGGAACCAAATGAAAGAAATGCGAAAGGAAGGTCAATAACAATAGATTTTCATTCACGCTGAGGCGAAGAAACCTAGTTAAAAGCAAAAAATTGTTCAAAATTTTGCACAAGTGCTTCGCTGCATGCATGACCACATGTGCAAATTATTCTCATTTACGCTAACACAAAAGCTTGAGTTTTTACCGACCGCTTTTCCAGACATTTTAACGCCTGTGGCTTTACCAATCGTTCCAAAAGTTGAATTCAACTTCGAAGTAATAATGTACATTACCATTTTTGTTTCTTAAGTCCGAAAAG
Source organism: Orbicella franksi (assembly GCF_964199315.1). Taxonomy (NCBI): domain Eukaryota; kingdom Metazoa; phylum Cnidaria; class Anthozoa; order Scleractinia; family Merulinidae; genus Orbicella; species Orbicella franksi. The sequence continues at coordinate 11,244,430 of NC_138156.1, read as the reverse complement.
CTGCTTTAAATCTGCGATCTGAAAGCGCTCTGATCTTCATGTTTTCGCGGCGGTTGTAGGAAGAAAACCTTCTTCACGACTAAGTTCTACGGACTCTGTACTACTTGATCCTCCATACTGAGGCCACCTAAACATTGATTTGTATTTTTCCTTTCTATTTTAAAGCCCAAAGCAGTAATTTATCCCTGTTAGGATTGAAAACAAGACCTTGGAAGGTTTTAGATTTGTCCCGCAAACGCGCCATGATTACCTGCACTTTTCGAGCGCTTAAGAAGAAAAACCATCTTTCTAGAGAGCAAGCGGCGGAAAATGGGTGGAGAAAACTTTATAAGTAGTAAGACACAAAAAACCTCATAGAATAAAACTATTGTTGGCCTGTGGAAGAGAGCCTGGAACAACGAAGCTGCGAGAAATGTTGAACAAAGTCTCGCAACTGATGTAGGACTTGCCATTAACGATCTCTGCGACGACACCAATGAGAATCCGGAGGAAAGATATCCGATTGTACAAGATCCATCTTTAGTTGGAGCAGCACAGATGGCTTCCTTGCGTCTTCTGCACACAGTTCCTTCAACCAACAAAGCTGAATACGCCATCAAAATGTATGGATCAATGGAAAGAAGGCTCAACCACCTCTTGCGGGAGAGAACATGCCATGTGTCCATGCAGAAGGCCCACAAGCCAACTCACTGACTTTGTTGGTCTAGATAATCGAGTACTGAACTTTTCTTAGTTTAAAAATCTTTAAGAATCCTCGGTAGTAAAGTTATAACTCCACTCACAACCAAAGCATGATGAGAAAAAAAGCCTTCCGACTGAAAACTGCCATGTTTATCCTCACAGCCCTATAGATGTGTCGATGGACTACATTCCGAAGGTCAGGACAAACTCCACTAGGCGCGCAAAGAATTCTGTGCGGCTTTAAAAATAATTTCTCCTTGAAGATGATTGGTTAATTATTTACGGTCAGATCACCTGGATGGATTTGAGGTGAATTATTTCCAGTAAGAGAGCGTTGAATTTTTACCTTCTTATTTCCTTCTTCGCCGCGTACTTTCCTATAGTGTGATTCCTCCTTTAACCATGTAAGCGATGTGCTTCCAAAATGTAGTGCTTTCGATTTAATTTGTTTCCTCAGAATTGTTTCGACTGGCTTCACAGATGTCACGCTTACTCTTATTATTTCCTACTCTTATGTCACGTTTTGTAGTACCATACACTCATGTCAGGCACTAGCTATATTCACTTACTTGCATGTCACGTTATATCATACCACACACTTACTTACGTTTTCTGCATTCCTGTGTCATGCCAATCTCATGCATTAATGCCAATTTGATAGTAACTAAGTAGCGAAGGCACTACAGATCACTCCCCCATTTCACCTGAATATACCAGTTCACGGGCAAATACGTCCCTGAGTAAATCATGGATAAGGACGTGATATGGTTAACACTTCCACCAGCTTTCAGTGTTACGTGCACTGAAAGCGGATGTACAAGTTCGGTGGATGAGGACCATGTGACGGGAAATCATTTTCTGTAAATTGGATTTTTGAGTTATTAACAGACTGTATTCTTACACTCCGCATGCCACTACTGGCCCTTGATTGGTCAATTTGAATAGCAGGTTCCACCTTCAACCTCCGCAAATCCAGTTCAAAACCTATCACCGATCCCGGGTTACCAAGTTGGTCAGATGCGTTTTCCAGTTCTCACTCGTTCACTGCGGTCTCTCATTTCAATTTCTTTCGGTTTTAGCTTTGACACCCCAGGGAGAAAGGAGAGGAAAGGGCACCCAAAAAGGTTCTCTATGGGGAGGCTACTTTTCGAGTTCCCAAACTGTTTCCCTGTTTAAAATACAATTATTGGACTATTGACAGAGAAGCAATAACGTTTTGTTATCCTTCAACAGAAAATGTTAAACTTTTTAGATACCTCCAACAAGAAAATGATACTCCTTTCGCGCGGAGCCTCCCTATCAAATCAGCCACAGAAATCTCTGAAGTAGTAATAGTACAACCGAAACAACACATACCAAGAGTTGGAGGTTTTAAAACAGACGAAAATTTTATTGCATTTTACTTCTACGTTAAGATTTGGGGGACTTTTTTTCGCGTTAGCTTGCTTTCTTAGTTTTTTTTGTAGGGGATGCGGCGGCGGGGGGTTTGTCAAAATGTAACGGACTTAAGCTGGTTCAATACTGGAAAATACTGGACTTGCAATAAGTAATTGTAATTGGCTGATTTTAGTTTTTGGTCCTCTCAGCTGTTTTCACCATATATATTGTAATAAATACTCTGAACGGTGTCATAATTCATAGCCAAATCACACCGATTTGGTGACATGGCGCTAGATGGTGAATTTTCATATGCAACTATGAACAACTGAAGAAATAGCAAATCGAAAACACTGAAAGGATTTCTCAAGGACTGCATGCATTTTATCAGTAACAATTTTCCGGGTCAAATTACAGACCTTAAGGGAAGGGGCGAGAATTGACTGTACACAGTACAGGGACAGATGCTCAGTAATTCAGGCTAATATCCTCAGACGCTAAAATATCACATTGCATGGGTTGCGTTAAGAAACAGGTAGGAGGTAAATTAAGCACTTTTGAACCTGACTTTACCTGGCTACTTTTAACTAAAGCAGTTTGATTTAACACTTCTCACTTAAACACCTGCGACAAAAGAGGAACTGTGAGAAGTAAGCATCTCAGCCAAGGCCAAAACACAACGTCACCGTCCAGAGCTTAACCCAGATTGTCAAACCAGAGCCAATTCTGTATTAATAGGGTAAAAGTGCTACCCTGGACAGTAGTTTCAGACACAACTAATTAATGGTGGCGAAAGAAGCCAGACTGTGCTTGCGGTAGTTCCGGTTTCCTGAGAATGAGGGAGCTCAAAGTGGTGCAACTGGAGGAATGCTAGTCAGTCACAGAGCATCTTTTGGTTATTTTTATCTTTGCCTATCAGCTTTTGGCATCATTTTAAATACCACTGGGTTGCCAAATGCAGTGTTTTTTTACTTTTCTCTTACGAAGGGCTAACGCTCGAAAATGTCAGCTTCACTAACATACTACGGCGGTTAACTTACTTTTATCAACCTCCAAGTTGATAAATACAGTAAAAATCCGCGTATAAGAACCTAAAATTAAAGAACCTGTTAGGCTAAAATTTTCCAGTTAAAACACACTTCACATAAGAACCATTCTCGGCTAAAATCTCAATGCAGGTTCTTATTTTCACAAATCTAATACGGTACATCACATGCGATACAAAAAAAGGTGACAAAAGCTAGCCACAGCACTGGCAGTAATATAGGACACAATACTGTACTGTGAATGATTCAATACAAAGGCCACGCCCATGAGTACAAGTTAAGAATAAATTAAGAACCTCATTAATATCCTAGGTGATCCTAGGTAGTCTGATTTCACAGTAAACACCATTTATATAAGAACCTATTGAGGCTACCTTGGAAAACCTAGGTTCTTATACCCCAATTTCTACTGTAGATGAGTGTTTTACTTACAGATTTAGCCCAACAATTCCTTAAAAATTAATTCCTTTGGGGTGGCGCGGTGGCCTCGTCTTCGGAACGAGTGGTCTGGGTTTGAGCTCTGGCTGGGAACATTGCGTTGTGTTCTTGGGCAAGACACTTTACTGTCACAGTGCCTCTCTCCACACCCAGGTGTACAAATGTTTACCGACGAATTTAATGCTGGGGGTAACCCTGCGATGGACTAGCATCCCATGCAGGGGGGAGTAGAAATATTCATAGTCGCTTCATGCTACGGAAACGAGGATAAGCTCCGACCCGATGGGCTACTTGGCTCGTATACAAACTTAGCCTTTCCTTACCAGAAGGTCTTACGATCAGGTGAAACCAAGAGAAAAATGGTGAAACTATATATACCGGACCAAGATATAATCCCAGTGGCTTGTATTGTTGATAGTGGCAGTGGTGGAGGAAGGAGGGAGTAAGTAGCTGAACATTTTATATATCTGATCTTGGAGGTTGGAGATCATGAATGCAAGCTTGGCTTATTCTTCAACTTTTTTTAGTATTTAACCCATCCATCGTTGTTTACTAGTGGAAAGTACCGAGGACTAATCGTATTACTCTCCTGATCGAGAAGAACGAGTTAATGCCCAGCCCGGATCATTGTGATGTGTTCCTAATTTGGGGAAAACACCTCTTTCTATCAGTGCCTCTCCCCACTCAGATATATAGATAAATGGGTAGAACGGATAAAATGATGGAAATGCTGCTCCCTTCAACGGACCAGCATACCATCTGTGGGGGCGGGGCGCGGGAGTAGAAATACTCCTAGCCTCTTTGTGTTAAAGAAACAGGGCATAAGCCCAGACCTTATACGCCTTCTGTGAAATAGCTCACTAAAACAACACCTGTGGCTGTTTAGGCATACTTAACATCTCAATTGGCAGGATACCTCTTGCTCCAGGCTAAATTTGATATTGAAGTAAACAGAGCGTCGAAAACAGCCATAAACTGAGCCATCGAACGACAGGGTGGAAAAATCACTTCTGCTTATTACAACAAACTGGGTCTACGCCTCTTACTCAAACCAGAGAAGTTTGAAGGGCGCAGGATCCCAAGAAGAGCTCGCCCACCCAGGAAGTTAATGGAATATTACACAAGCGTAGAAAACAGAGGCTATTTGGCAGATCCTGTTGAACTTGAAAATGCCAGACTACAAACTTAAAAGCTTGAAAATGAAGTGGATTAGTGCCTAGCATACTTTGCTATAGTTTAAGAAATGCTGGGTTAAACGATGTGTTTGGTCGATTACTCTAAAGTGATTAAAAGTTATTTTAAAAAATTGTGTAGTTTTGTACAAAAAACAGCATTGTCCACCCTTCCCTGCCTCAAGTTCTCTCTTTTAAAGAATTAAGAGTGGACGGAGGGGTGGTGGGGAGGAACGTTTTAGTAGAATGTTCAGTTTTCCATGCGTTGTAATACCCATTCTGTACTGGAGGTTTCATGCAGTCTTAAATGCGATCATGTGTCTATAGTCAAAGGTTCATTAGGATGTTTATGAAGGGAATAAGTTCTTAGACTAGCTGGTTTGATTAATGAATTTGATTACAAGGGAATAACGTGACAAACTGTCCAGATTTTTATATGTTACACGTATCATTCTCCATTGTTTCCCCGAAAATGCACCTGAAGTAGTTACTTTCGAGCGTCCGTTCTTACGCGGTTAATAACCATTAAGCTTAGTAGCTTCCTATGGGATGTTTTTTCATTATGCAACGTAACGTTTCTCTAGCACGACCTCGTCGCGGTATGTAAACTCGTTTCTATATATATTTCCTTCGCGCTCTCTTAAATATTTACATATGAACTAAATCGCGTACCACAAAGGTCCTTGATTGTTGAAAATCTAATAAGCGTGTTCTTAAACAACCCTAAGGTATCTTTTGCTATTTACGGGCTGATATAAAGTCAGCTAAGTAAGAGAGCGATTACAAACTATGCGAAACACAAAATAATTTCGACATGTCCTGTGATATTTCAAAGCTTTTTCCAAAGCAACCCACATTGACAAGTTGCATGACAGCTTTAATTTGTAGGTCAAGCTTTGCTGATCACAGTTCTAAGAATCCTTGGCGTTCTGTTATAATTATTCTACGGAAGCAGACAAGAAGTCAAAACATATCTAATATCACTTCGTGATTGGTCAGTATTATCAGGTTAATAAAAGCCATATCCGATCACAAGACTTCACCGTTTAATTACGGCGTTTTCTATTCCCAACCCATTTCGTGTTCCGCTTACAATCATGGATATAAAAACCTTGCTAAACAATCTTCATGAAGAAGTATCCTGTTCTGTGTGCACGACTACATTCACTGATCCGAAACAGCTGCCATGTTTACACAGTTTTTGTCTTCACTGCTTGAACGGGATTCTACGAATGAGTGGCCCCCATGATACCATAACCTGCCCAGAATGTAGAAGAGAGAGTAGAGTCCCTAGCAGTGGAAACCTGAAGGACCTGCTGACCAACTTTCGCATCAACAGTCTCCTAGAAGTGTTGGCTATCAAAGAGTGTAACACTACGGCAGTCAAATGTGGAAATTGCGACAAAAAGAGCTCCCAGAGTTTGTACTGCTTCCAGTGTTGTGCATTCTGGTGTGACGATCGTATTACTGGGAACATCATAATCCGAGCTAATAAAGAGCACCCAGTGTTGGCGATTAAAGACTTCCAAGATCAAGACATAGAGGAAGTGTTAAAACGAGCTGCATTCAGTGGAAAGCCAGGACACGAAAAGAAAGAACTGGAATTCTTTTGTAAGATCTGTGAAGTTTCAGCTTGCAACGCTTTTGCCTTGACAAATCACGAAGGTCACGCCAAGATGTTTTTGGAAGAAGCTGCAAATGAACGCAAGTTACAAGTGAAATCTGCGATTGAATCTCAGAAAGAAAGAGTGCAAGTGAAGAAAAATGAAATCACTAAAATTGACGAAAACTGTGCTTAAATTCAGGAACACGTCGCCACTGTGAAAAGAAGCGTGGAGCAGTTCGCCGAGACAATATTTCAAGTTATCGATACGAAAAAGCAAGACATCATTAATGAAGTTGAGAACCAGGCGAAAAAATCCCTCCAACGTCTTGAAACAAAAAAGAGCGAGATTGAAGATGAGGTGAAAATGTCTGAAGCAACACTGGGCAAAGCGGAAACTTTTTTGAAACGAAGCGCTAGCGCCGAAATCATGCAGCAAAACAAACTGCTAAACAAAATATTTCAGGAGGAAGTTGGCCAAGAAAACGCAGCCGATCGTGACGGGGTAAACTCTCTCGTGTTTGATTTCGTTAAAAATCAAACTTTAGTTGAGAATGCAAACGCTGAAAACATTGGCTCCTTAAAACCCCTACTTTCCAAGACCAGACCGCTTCTTTCAAGTACAGATGGAAAAAGAATTAATGAAGCGTTTGTCGGACTTGAAGCAGAGTTTGTTTTGACAACAAGAAATGCTGAAGGAGAACAATGTTATGACGAGCGTGACTATGTAACGGTGGAAATCAGAAATCATCAAGGCAATGATTGTGCAACGAAAGCACGAGTTCAAGATAACAACCATGGCAGCTACAAAGTCAGCTATCTCGTCAAAGAAACTGGACAATTTGAATTATCAGTGAAGGTGAATAAAGAATATGTCCGTGGCAACCTCTTTGCTGTTGAAGTTAAACCCAGGCAGTTCAGGCCTGTTTTATCGTTTGGACAGCGAGGCACGGCTGTTGGAAGGCTTGTCGGCGCATGGGGAGTGGCAGTGAATGAACGTAATGAAATTGCAGTGACTGATTCTGATAACCACAGAATTCAGGTATTCAGTATAGTGATGGAACTTACTTAAGATCGTTTGGTAGAGAGGGTGATAAACAGGGAGAATTTAACTGTCCTCCTGGGATAGGTTTTGATATAAAGAATGAGAATATTTTAGTGGTGGACAGTAACAACCACCGCGTTCAATTGTTCAGTGATCAGGGTGAGTACCTGAACCAGTTTGGAGGCAAAGGAAATCTTGATCACCAGCTAATAAAGCCACATGGCTTGTCTGTTAACTGTGACGGAAATATTATTGTTGCAGATTCACATAACAAACTAGTTAAGATCTTTTCTCAAAGCGGCCAGCTTTTACAGAAAATTGGCGGGAACGGCTCTTTTACTTTTCCTTTCCACTGTGCCCAATATGACAAATATCTTACAGTGTCAGACAGTAATGAACATTGTATCAAAGTGCACGATAGGGGTGGGAATTTTTTGTACCAATTTGGAAAGCAGGGGAGGGGGAGGGGGAGTTCAATAAACCTCGTTGCTTGTCTGTTAACAAGGCAGGACACCTGATGGTTTGTGATGCATTGAATCACAGAGTTCAGGTGTTTGAACTGAGTGGGAGGTTTATCGCAAAGTTTGGAACAAAAGGCAGCAGGATAGGAGAGTTTAATATCCCAGTCTCTACAGCAGTTCCCAGTGATGGTAGGATAGTTGTGCCGGACTGATTTTGATAATAATCGCATCCAGATTTTTGAGTAGATATGAAATCTACTCACCTTTATGACGTAATACGAAAACATTATGTCATGATTCAGATTTCTTTGATTTGATCATACTAAGAAAATGTTTTATAAATATTTCTGTTCATGTTAATGAGATCATCTTAGTCTTGATTTAACAAGTTCGGTTTTAATTGATTATCTTGTTAGATTTGGGTCTGAATGGTAACTTAAGGAAGTAAAATGTTGTTATTTGCGTTTTAAACCCCATCCAGAACCTCTCCGTTGAGTAGAAATACAGTCATTAAAGATAATAATATGGTTTATTTTATTTGATAGTTTTAGTTTCACATGTAGAGTAAACTGAGTTAGAAAAAAGATGGTTTGGGGACTGAAAAAAACCAGAATTATTTTGTCACCGAGATAGCTTAAAAGGCTAAATTGTAAATGTTATTGTCTGTTTACAAAACATTTTGTAGTTAGTAGTTTACACTTTTACATTGCTGAAATAAAACGACAGTGGCTTGTGTAAGAAAAAGTTTTGTGCATTGTGTTACATTTGTCCGATTACGTGACAACTTAGCTGCTATTATATACACATTTGTAACGTTTTACAGGACAAGTTTTTTAAATAAATGTTTTTATTCAACGTTTTGATGAGAGCTAATGATGACGCATAGCATGGTAGTAGGGGTTTGCTGTGCAACAACTTTGTTGAATAATTTTGATTCGTGAATTTCTGTGGAACTTCGCCTTACATCAAGACCAATATATAAAGAAAACCCGGGTGTAACGAACGATATATTCTTGAACGTGAACTTTATAGCTTCCACTGATCCTTTTAATTTTAATACAATATGAACTTGTTACAATTTGTGTCAGTAACAAAATTTAAAATCAAAAGCGACGAGAAGTATAGAAAAGCAGAAATGCTTGAGGCAATAGATCCGCCTTTCAATGGCTTCATAACTTAAGGTTTACTGTTGTTTCCCAATTCGATTGAAGTATATTCTTTCAGGTAACTATTAGTAAAATGTGTTGAAAAGAACTCTATTAGAACGAACCCCTGTTATAAAGGACAACTTGGTAACTCACTGCATTAAGGTTCCACTGAACTCCTCTGCTATCTCCTACTGTAAAATGGATTTGAGCTGAATTATTTCCAGCAAAAAAGCGTTCAATTTTTTCTTTCGTATTTCTTCGCCGCTTAGTTTCCTATAGTTTGATTCCTACTTTATAGTCTGGGAGCAAATGTAATCCGGTGGGAATTCGTGCTGAAAGCAAGGCACCAGTCTAAGAGTGTTCATTAGGGTCTAGTAAACATGAAAAGTTTTGGTGGCAACTCTGCAACTTGCTAGGACGGGTTTTTAGGAGGGTTAAAGGAGTAGGTCACTCCAAAGACCGTGTATTTTTTTCCATCACCAATAAAAAGTTCACATTGAGTTCAGTTACTCACCGTTGTTTTAGCTTCTGAAGTGGATGGGATCCCAATGAAAAAGAAGTGAAAAGTTCGACACCGGGAGCCGCCATTTTGAAAGGATCTTGAAGGCCAGGCCGCATATCCGTGACGTCATTCCGTCCGAGAATGTGTTTGTTCTTTTAAGCTTTAGTATGGCTGCGCTTGAAGCCAGAACGTGCTAGTGATTCCGCGGATGATAATAATCAAGTTGGATGGAATGATCGATTGGAAAATGCTCTGTGGTGTACTTGTGAGAGATGTGCAACCATGCCGACGCAAAGAGAATGTGTTTGTTGCCGAGAACAGCCCGAGTAGGTCACCAAGATGGAAGGTACATTTTGCAGTGCAATTGCAATGGACGCAGTTAGTGGAAGAGGAGGTTTATTTTTGATTTTTAATTGCTCTCAGAAGTGAACTGATGGCTTAAGTAAATCCCCAGTATAATTATTTTGATTTGATTTCTCTCCATGTTTATTTTACTGGCGGTTCAATGCGGAGGGAGTTCTGGTATCACAGAAACTGACGAATTTTCAATGGTGTGTTTACATCGGGCGAATGCTTTCCACCTCACAAGCCTGTGTTTTTACTTATAAAATTTGGATACTTTTTGCCCGTGCTCATACGTGTTTGCCAGGTTTCTTTACACTTATGGACTACGTGGACTCTTGTGAAATACGCAGTGACTTTTACATGTAAGATGCGAAGTGAAATCGACGTCTTTGACGTGAGAAATGTGAAATTGACGACATTCCTTATCATTACATGAGTTTTTTTTGTGAGAATTGTAATTTGTATTGTTGGAAAGCTAAGCATTTGTAATATATTTTGGATAGAAGAAAAAAGTGCATGCAACTTTTACATGCGTAAACACTAGCTGATGAAGGAAAATTCACTCTGCTAGTGTGTTTATCCGTATCGCATGTGTCGTGTTTACTCGCCTCGTTACTTGACAAAGCATGCAGTAAAATTAAAGCTTCATTTTTTACCGTAGATTTGCTTTCATTACCAACTATAATTCCTAAAAATGATGTGAATGCAAAAAAACTGTCCTTAATTAATGATGAATCTTGTTGAAAAAATTGAAAACAAATTGTAACACATTTCATACAAAATATTATTTACATGCGGATATCGGATTTCGCTATACCAGGACTTGTTATCGGTAATTGTCCATATGTAGATAGGACTGATGTACAGTTAACTACTTCTTCCGATGTATTCCAAATCAAATTAGACAGCATTTAAAAATTTGTAAGTAGTTTACCTCATCCCTGGCCGATTATTAAAGACGCTCTGATTTTGGCGCACACAAGAGATTTATAAAGCGAAAAAATACTTTTTCGATAAAGGAAAACCGTACGGGGTTAGTCTGACTTGTAATTTTAAAGAAATCTGCAGGGCTTTTGAAGTTCCCACGGTACCCTAAGAAATTTAATAAATCACTTCCAAAAAACGCATGCAGTCGCTATGCATCAATGAACACGAAAACACGAAAACCCTAGCGCCAGTCTACGAAATATAATGAATTAAAAGCTTGCAACATGGAAGCTTTTTTTATAAGTACTGGTAAGACTGGTAAATGAAGAAAAGAATTTAATTCAGCCATTTTCCCTGTTATTATAGGAAAAAAAGCGGCGAACTGATTATACATGAAACTGACCCGTGATTCACGCCGTTTTAGCGTCTTCTTCGTGAAAATGTATTGCCTGAAGGGTCGAAAATTTTTGGCGACTAAAATACTTGTGCTGGCGACTAAACCTGAAAACTTAGGGGCCAACTGGCCCCAAGGTTTTTTCTTGAAATTCGAGCCCTGTAGTCCAGCGAGGAGTTTCAATTTTTTGCGCAGAAATAATATTTACCCAGTCAAGTCAACGACAGTTCTGCCGGGCAAACATATTTTTAAAAATTAAAAGTATAACTGATAGCTACCTCTTTTCGTTCCTTGGCGGCTCCCGGTGTCAAACTTTTCACTTCTTTTTCATTGGGATCGCATCCACTTCAGAAGCTAAAACAACGGTGAGTAACTCAACTCAATGTGAACTTTTTATTGGTGATGGAAAAAAATACACGGTTTTTGGAGTGACCTACTCCTTTAAAAATCGGAGGTATACGAGCCAACATGAAAACGAGGCTGCGACATTAAATTTTTTATAACCTCATCAATAACCATCAGTTAACCGCCAAACTTGGAAGATATTCGTAAGTTGATTATATAGTGACAACTGCTGATTATAAAGTGGCCACGTGATTTTCTAGTATGAAAACGAGGCTGGAATAGAATATTACCAGGAGCTCCTGATATTACATATTACTAAATTTAATGTTTGTAAAAGCTTGTCAAACTTACTCAAAATTGGCAGAAATACGCAGTTGATCATTTAGAGACAGCTGCACGCTGATTATGAGGTGGTCACGTGACCTAGCAAGAAAGCGAGGCTGGACCAGAAAAACGCATGTAACCTTATCCTGTTAATCGGGAAACATGTAAAGGCCACAATCTTCCTCACTCATTTGAGGTCAGTAAGTATCGTTTATTTGTCATTTGTTCGGTTAATAACCGGAAAAATTGCCCGTTTCACAGTTAAATGGTCTTTCAGCCGTTCGCATAGCATGTCGAAAGATGGTCGAAAGACATCGCCTATGCACGTAACACTGGAAGCGGGTGTAAGTTCGGTGGATGAGGACCATGTGACGAGAAATCTTTTTCTGTAAATTGGATTTTTGAGTTATTAACAGACTGTATTCTTACACTCCGCATGCCACTACTGGCCCTTGATTGGTCAATTTGAAGAGCACGTTCCACGTTCAACCTCCGCCAATCCGGTACAAAACCTATCACCGATCCCGGGTTATCAAGTTGGTCAGATGCGTTTTCCAGTTCTCACTCGTTCCTTGTGATCTCTCATTTCAATTTCTTTTGGTTTTACTTTGACGCCCCAGGGAGAAAGGAGAGGGAAGGGCACCCAAAAAGTTTTGTATGGGAGGCTACTATTCGAGTTCCCAAACTGTTTCACCGTTTAAAAATACAATTATTGGACCATTGACAGAGGAGCGGTAAGCCTTTCTTATCCTTCAACAGAAAATTATAAACTGTTTATTCACCTACAACATGAAAATGATACTTCTTTCGCGCGGAGCGCAGCAACAGAAATCTTTGAAGCAGTAATAATGCAACCGAAACAACACATGCCAAGAGTTGGAGGTTTTAAAATAGACAAAAATTTTATTGCATTTTACTTCTGCAGTAAGATTAGGGGGACTTTTTTTCGCGTTAGCTTGTTTTCTTAGTTGTTTTTTTTGTAGGGGGTGCGGCGGCGGAGGGTTTATCAAAATGTAACGGACTTAAGCTGGTTCATTACTGGAAAATACTGAACTTGTAATAAGTAATTTTAATTGGCTGATATTAGTTTTTGGTCCTCTCAGCTGTTTTCACCATATTGTTATAAATACTCTGAACGGTGTCATAATTCATAGCCTGAATAAAGAAAAAAAGTTTCAGAAATTTCACACCGATTTGGTGACATAGCGCTAGATGGAGAATTTTCATATGCAACTATGAACAACTGAAGAAATAGCAAATCGAAAACACTGAAAGTATTTCTCAGGGACTGCATGCATTTTATCAGTAAGAATTTTCCGGGTCACAGAATTACAGAGCTGAGGGAAAGGGGCGAGAATTGACTGTACACTGTACAGGGACATATGCTCAGTAATTGAGGCTAATATCCTCAGAAGCTAGAATATCACATTGCATGGGTTGCACTAAGAAACAGGTAGGAGGTAAATTTAGCACTTCTGAACCTGACTTTACCTGGCTACTTTTAACTAAAGCATTTTGATTTAACACTTCTTACTTAAACACCTGCGAAAAAAGATGAACTGTGAGAGGTAAGCATCTTAGGCAAGATCAGAGCACAACTTCACCGTCCAGGGCTTAACCCAGACTATCAAACCAGAGCCAATTCTGTATTAATAAGGCAAAAGTGCTACCCTGTACAATATTTTCAGACACAACTAATTAATAGTGGCTAAAGAGGCCTGACTGTGCTTGCAGTAGTTCTGGTTTCCTGAGAATGTGGGAGCTCAAAGTGGTGCAACTGGGGGAATGCTAGTCAGTCACAGAGCGTGTTTTGGTTATTTTTGTTATGTTTGCCTATTAGCTTTTGGTGTCAGTTTAAATACCACTGGGTTACCAAATGCAGTTTTTTCTTTTACTTTTCTCTTACGAAGGGCTAACGCTCGAAAATGTCAGCTTCACTAACTTACTACGGTGGTTAACTTACTTTTATAAACCTCCAAGTTGATAAATACAGTAAAAATCCGCGTATAAGAACCTAAAATTTAAGAACCTGTCAGGCTAAAATTTCCCAGTTAGGCACTCTTCATATAAGAACCATTCGAGGCTAAAATTTCAATACAGGTTCTTATTTTCACACTATAGGGTGTTTTTCAAATATAATACACTACATCACATGCGATACAAAAAAGGTGACAAAAACTAGCCAGAGCACTACCAGTGATATAGGACACAATACTGTACTGTGAATGATTCAATATAAAGGCCACGCCCATGAGTACAAGTTAAAAATAAATTAAGAACGTTATTAAGATCCTAGGTAGCCTAATTTTACAGTAAACACCATTTATATAAGAACCTATTGAAGCTAACCTGAAAAACCTAGGTTCTTATACGCCAATTTTTACTGTAGAGAAGGCGGTTTTACTTACAGATTTAGCCCAACAATTCCTTAAAAAGTAATTTCTTTAGGGTGGCGAGGTGGCCTCATGGTTAGTGGACTCGTCTCCAGAACGAGTGGTCCGGGTTCGAGCCCTGGCCGGGAACAGTGTGTTGTGTTCTTAGGCAAGACACTTTACTCTCACAGTGCCTCCCTCAACTCAGGTGTACAAATGGTTATCCCCGTCGAATTTAATGCTGGGGTTAACCCTGCGATGGACTAGCATCACATCCGGAGGAAAGTAGAAATATTCATAGTCGCTTCATGCTACGGAAAAGGGAATAAGCTCCGGCCTGATGGGCCACTTGGCTCGTATACAGACTTTACCTTACTTTACCAGAGTAATATAATAATAATAATAATGATAATAATAATAATAATAATAATAATAATAATAATAATAATAATAATAATAATAATAATAGAATACATATTTTAAGAGGAGGCCACCATCACTAAGAGTAGTTTTCAGGCGAGTGCTCTATAAAATTAAAAAACAAAAGCTAAAATAACATCAAAGTCCATAAACGAAATATTAAAAGTAACTAGCCAAAAAATTAAGAACTGCATTAAAAATGTATTCATAAAGCTAACTAATTAAGAAGAATTTCCTAAAAAACCTTTTCAAATTTCTTTTAAAAATTTGTGTTATTCCCCCCTGGACCAGAGGGTCTTACGATCAGGTGAAACTACATCTACCGGACCAAGTATAATCCCAATGGCTTGTATTGTTGATAGGGGTAGTGGGGGAGGAAGGCGGGGGGAGTACCTGAACATTTTAAATATCTGAGCTTGGGGGTTGGAGATCATGAATGCAAGCTTGGCTTACTCTTCAACTTTTTCCAGTATTTAACCCATGTGTCATGGAAGTGCAGTGGACTAATCGTATTACTCTCCTGATTGAGAAGAACGAGTTAATGCCCAGGCGCGGATCATGGTGATGTGTTCCCAATTTGGGGAAAACACCTTTTTCTATCAGTGCATCTCCCAACTCAGATATGTAGATAAATGGGTAGAACGGATAAAATGATGGAAATGCTGCTCCCTTCAATGGACCAGCATCCCATCCGTGGGGGTGAGGAGAAGTGGGGTGTGTGTGTAGGGGGGCGGAGAAGAAATACTCCTAGCCTCTTTGTGTCACAGAAACAAGGTATAAGCCCAGGCCTTATACGCCTTCTGTGAAATAGTTAACTAACACAACACCTGTGGTTGTTTAGGCATACAGCCTACGATAAATTTGATATTGAAGTAAACAGAGCGTCGAAAACAGTCATAAAAGCTATCGAACTACAGGGTGGAAAAATCACTTGTACTTATTACATCAAACTGGGTCTACCCTGTTACTCAAACCAGAGAAGTTTGAAGAGCGCAGGATTCTAAGAAGAGCTCGCCCACCCAGGAAGTTAATGGAATACAACACAAGCGAAGAAAACAACAGAGGCTATTTGGCACATCCTGTTAAACTTGAAAATGCCAGACTACAAACTTACAAGCTTGAAAATGAAGTGGATTAGAGCTTAACATACTTTGCTACTGTGTTAAGGTTTAAAATGTGATTGGTCAATTACTTTGAAGTGATAAAAAGTTATTAAAGAAAATTATATATGTAACGTCTGCAGCGACTGGTAAATTCCAAACGAGACGAAACAAAACGAAACAAACTAACGACTTGGCATGGATAACATAACGAAATTGAATAACAACGCATCAAGAAATAGCCAGCGTAAATACTACGCTAAGATACTAAATAAGATTCGATACAGAAGTACACAACAAAAGAAACTAATTAACAGCTCAATGCTTTCGAGCCTAAAAGGTGGGCGTTCACTCTAGTGACGTTCAGAACACTTTCTAATTTAGACGATTATAAATCAATTAATTGTACAAATGTTCCTTTGTATTCGTTCGCCCATGGCTATAAAAAACGTAACCTAATCAAAATGACAAAGTACTCACATATCGGTCCCGCTTGAGCCAAGGGTTAGGAAATCAAAAAGCATCAAGAGTTCAACGTTGACAAGACCACGCGAGATGGAAAGGAAAAACTACTTTAAAGGGACGCTAACTCAGCTTTTATACGCGCGGGGTGACGCTTAAGGGTCCGATTACAAAACCAATAAAAAAGAAGTAAACATTGTAATTACGTTCGTAACTAAGATAAAGAGACAATTATTAACTAATCAAAATTGACCTTTGTCTAGTGTCCTTAACAATATAGTTTTGTTCAAATAGCGTTTTCCTCTCGTTCGACCGCAAATTCTCTGGTTTAAAAAATTAAGTTGGGGGTTGGGTGGTAGGGAGGGTGCGTTTTAGTAGAATGTGCGGTTTTCCACGCGTTGTATTAAATACTCATTCTGTACTGGAGGTGTCGTGCAGTCTTCAATGACATCCTGTGTCTGTAGTGCAAGGTGTAACAATTGTTTTCTGACAGTTTTTAGGATGTTTGAAAAGGGAAGAAGTTCTTAGACTGGCTGTTGTGATTAATGAATTTAATTCCATGTGAATAGTGTGATAAACTGTCCGGATTTGTATTTGTTATACGTATCATTCTCCATTATTTCCCCGAAAATGCATCTGAAGTCGTTACCTTGGAGCGTCCGTTCTTTCTCGGTTAATAATCATTAAGCTTAGTAGCTTTCTTTGGGAGGTCTTTGATTACGCAACGTAACGGGTTTTTATTAGGATCTCGTTGCGGTGTGTAAACTCGTCTCTCTATATATTTCCTTAGTGTTGTCTTAAATATTTACATATGAACTAAATCGCGTACTACAAAGGTCCTTGATTGTTCAAAATCTGATAAGCGTGTCCTTAAACAACTATAAGGTATCTTTTCCAGTTTCAGTTTCAGTTTCAGTTATTTATTTGCCACTCATCTATTACAACAGTGTGATATATAATAAATAACATTTTAGAGTAGCAGGAGATCCCTGCAAGCTCATACAAGCTTTTCTAAGGAGATCCCCCTATTATATAACATAACTCAACAATAACATTTCATAATATATGGTGGCTATATAAATCTGTGTCCACAAAACAGCAACAATAAAGATAATGAGTTTAAATTTATCCAATAATCAATAATTTGATTAAGCACGAAAGTTTTCAATTTCTTTCTAAACATCTGCAAAGACCTTATATTCTTTAAAACATCTGGCAAGGTATTCCAAATCATAGGACCTTTATATTTTATAGAGAATCTTCCATAATTTGTTCTTTTGAATTTCATATGAAATTTTCCAGAAGACCTGGTATAATGTTGATGAATAGTATTATTCAGTAAGCAATAGTTTGAGAAAGCACTAGGCAAGCTTCCCTTGGTGTATGAATACATGAATAAGCCTATTTGGTAAGAGTTTAACTCATATATGTTTAACAATTGGAGCGATATGAATAATTGTCTACTTTCTTGCTGGTACTTAGAAAAAGTTATAATTCTTATAATTTTCTTTTGTACTTTGTATAGAGCATCTAATCTAGAAGGATAAGTACTTGCCCATACAACATTACAATAACTCAAGTATGGGTAAACCATAGCATTATATACAGTTCGTAATGTTCTTATAGGTAAATAATGTCTTGCTCTAACCATAATCCCACATAGCTTTGATATCTTAGAAGTTACTTTAATAATATGATGCTTCCAAGACAGATCATCATCAATAATCAACCCTAAGAAATTAGTATTATTAACACGTTCGATAATTTCATTACCAATTTTAATATTTATATTGTGGTTCATCTTTTTGTTCTTTGCTTTGAAAATCATAAAATGTGTTTTCTTCACATTTAAAGATAACTTATTGCAAGCAAGCCAGTTTGCAACTTTGCAGAGTTCCTGGTTTACTGATTCACCTAAAATCTTTATATCTTTGTGGCTAAAGAATAAATTAGTATCATCCGCAAACAACAAAAATGAGAGAAGACTTGAGCTTTGTGAAATGTCATTTACATATATTAAAAATAACAAAGGACCTAGAACCGATCCTTGTGGGACCCCGCAACTTATAACTAATGTATCTGAGTTTACTGACTTATAGTTTACAATTTGTTTCCTATCTGTGAGATAATTTTTAAACCATTCTAATGCACCCCCCCTAAAGCCATAATGCTCAAGTTTTCCTAATAGTATATGGTGATTTACTGTATCAAATGCTTTAGAGAGGTCTAAGAATAATCCAACCGTGTATTCATTTCTCTCAATTGCCTGTGATACCTTATCAACAAGCTCTATGACTACTTGCTGGGTTGAGTGGCCAGCTCTGAATCCATACTGATTGTTAGATAAAATATTATTTTTGTTGAGAAATGTAATTGCTCTTTTATACATTAGCTTTTCAAGAACTTTGGAGAAACGTGGCAGAACTGAGATTGCATAAGAACGTCTCTTTAAGACAGACTCATAGCTTTCAACAAGGAAAGCTACAGCTATCTCTGGCGAAGCCGGACAAAGATAAATATGACACCCGTGATAACAAGCAGCATAACTTGCAACAGTAAATCAAACAGCCGGGCCCGGCGTAATAATACAAAATGCAAGTAACCAACATGCTCACGGAATATTTCAAACTTTGTCCCTCCAGAGCTAATATTTAGAGAGCTTAAAACATATCTTGCAATCAAATGAGCCAAAAAAAGTAGCACGTGGCCAAAAACAGAGGTGTCAAACTCAACAAATTACACGCGGATAACAGCGGAAACCACGCAGACCTATGACCTCTAACGGCTCTACTCTGGTGAAATGTCCTCCTAAAAACAGGATTATTGCTTAGCGAAATATCCAAAGATCTCCCTATCGTACAATACAAAAGGGGCAGATCCTCAAAGATATACTAGTTCGAGCAAAACTCTCAAAGCGGCTATTACACGTGGATAGGAGTTGTGTAGGCCTGTCAACCCATTGTTATCAATGGGTGTAAGTTATGATACAAATAAAATATTAATCAGAAGACTTAACTTGGTGCGTTTGACTTGTTGAGTTTTGAAGCTGTTGTCTTGATTCGATGCTCTGGGAGGTTGGTCACGGGCAGCGCAACCTGAAAACACTTTCTGGTTCTCTCCGTCGTTTTTGGGTGAATGAATTCATGTATAAATTAATCGTGGCTGGCGGTTTCGTTTGGTTTTCAACAACTGTTTTATGGTTTAAGCGAAAACCAATCCAAATGTATAGTCAGGGCAGCTCCTTTGTTTCCCTTCCCGTGAAAAGAAAACCCACGCGCCTTCTTTAACTTCTCAAGGCAAATTCGATTGGAAACTGGCTCAATTTCGCACAAATGCGTCGGAGAGACACCATATCTTCTAACTCAGAGGCACATCTCGTTTTGTGTCCGTTTTCAACGACCGATGACGGGTTCATTCGAAGTCGAAGTCTTTTTTTTTATATATGACCGCGCAATATTCCCGCGTTATGAAAATTTATTATAAAATATCAATTATGTAGCCAGATCATATCTGAAAATAACCAGGTTACTTTTGAAAGCAATTATCGCTAACCACAATAGAACCGCAAAAGTCTTGCGATGACAGCAACCTAACAGATAAATGACATCACCCCATAGCAACCGGACCTGGCGAAGTTTTGAGCTTCCGGTTAGCTCTGGCTCGTGATGAGTCTGTAGTTGGAAAAATTCTCTTTGCTGTTAGCCTTATACACTGGTGTTACACGAGCAATTTTAAGTGCGTTAGGTATAATTCCAGTAAGAAAAGACAAATTAAAAATATGCGTAAGAGGTTTCACAATGTAATTTGCAATCGCCTTAACTATTTTTGGAGAAACATCATCTAAGCCACTAGCTGTACTTGCATTTAATAGTTTGATTTCATTCAATACCTCATTTTCTAGAATTGCATCTAGGAACACTGAGTTAGGACATCTATGGTCCATATATGACTTAAAAGTTTGATGAGTATCTTGTATTTTCTTAGCTAAGTTGGGAACTATATTTACAAAATATTCATTAAACTTTGTAGCTATCTCATACTGGTCTTTAATCACTTGTTGGTCATCATCTATAAATTGATCAGATACACTGACTTTGGATTTGATTTTATATATAACCTCATTAATTAATTTCCAGTTAGATCTAATATTACCTTAAGCTTCTTCAAATTTTTGGTGATAATAATTTTTCTTTGCAGTTGCCTTGATTTTGTTAAATTTATTTCTATACCTTTTGTATATCTTTTCATTTGTTTCAGAAGGTGTGCTTAAAAATTTTCTGTATAACTTGTTTTTGACCTTCCTACTAAAATAAAGTCAGCTAAGTACAAGAGCGATTACGAACTATGCGAAACACAAAATAATGTCGCAGATGTGTCCTGTAATATTTCAAAACCTTTTCCAAAACAACCCACATTGACAAGTTGCATGGCAGCTTTAATTTGTAGGTCGTGATCAAGCTTTGCTGATCTCATTTCTAGGAATTCTTGGCGCGCTGTTATAATTATTCTACGAAAGCAGACAAGATGTCAAAACAGGTTTAATATCATTTCGTGATTGGTCAGTATGATAAGGCTAAAAAAGCCATATCCGATCACAGGCTTCATTGTTTGAGGCGTTTTCAATTCCCAACCCATTTCGTGTTGCACTTACAATCATGGATATAAAAACCTTGCTAAACAATCTTCATGAAGAAGTATCCTGTTCTGTGTGCATGATCACATTCACTGATCCAAAACAGCTGCCATGTTTGCACAGTTTTTGCCTTCACGGCTTGGAAGGAATTCAACGAACGAGTGGCCGCCATGATATCATAACCTGCCCAGAATGTAGAAGAGAGAGTAGAGTCCCTAGCAGTGGAAACCTAAAGGACCTGCCGACCAACTTTCGTATCAACAGTCTCCTAGATGTGTTGGCAATCAGAGTGTAACACTACAGCAGTCAAATGTGGAAACTGCGACAAAAAGAGCTCCCAGAGTTTGTACTGCTTCCAGTGTTGTGCACTCTGATGTGACGACTGTATCACTGGGCACACCATAATCCGAGCTAATAAAGAACACCGTGTGTTGGCGATTAAAGACTTTCAAGATCAAGACATCGAGGAAGTGTTAAAACGACCAGTATTCTGCAGAAAGCCAGGACACGAAAAGAAAGAACTGGAATTCTTTTGCAAGATCTGTGAAGTTTCCATTTGCAACGCTTGTGCCTTGACAAATCACGAAGGTCACGCCAAGATGTTTTTGGAAGAAGCTGCAAATGAACGCAAGTTACAAGTGAAATCTGCGATTGAATCTCAGAAAGAAAAAGTGAAAATGAAGAAGAATGAAATCACCAAACTTGATGAAGACTGTGCTAAAATTCAAGAACACGCCGCCACTGTGAAAAGAAGAGTGGAGCAGTTCGCCGAGACAATATTTCAAGTGATCGATGCGAAGAAGCAGGAGATTATTAATGAAGTTGAGAACCAGGCGAAAAAATCCCTCCAACGTCTTGAAACCAAAAAGAGCGCGATTGAAGATGACGTGAGTATGACCGAGGTAACACTAGACAAATTTGAAACACTTTTGAGACGAAGCGCAAGCGCCGAAATCATGCAGCCAAACAAGTTTCTAAACAAAATCTTTCATGAGGAAGTTGTCCAAGAAAACTCAGGCAGTCGTGACCAGGGAAATTTTCTCGTGTTTGATTTCGTGAAAAATCAAACGTTACTCGAGAATGTTAGTGCTGAAAACGTTGGCTCCTTCAAACCCGTACTTTCCAAGACAAGACCGCTTCTTTCAACTGCCGATGGAAAAGGAATGAATGAAGCGTTTGTCGGACTTGAAGCAGAGTTTGTTTTGACAACAAGAAATGTTGGAGGAGAACGATGCTATGACGAGCGTGACTGCGTAACAGTGGAAATCAGAAATCATCAAAGCCTTGATTGCGCAACTAAAGCACGAGTCCAAGATAACAACGATGGCAACTACAAAGTCAGCTATCTTGCCAAAGACACTGGACAATTTGAATTATCAGTGAAGGTGAATGAAGAATATGTCCGTGGCAACCCCTTTGCTGTTGAGGTTAAACCCAGGCAGTTCAGGCCTGTGTTATCGTTTGGACAACGAGGCTCAGCTGCGGGAAAGCTAAGTCAGCCCTGGGGAGTGGCAGTGAATGAACGTAATGAAATTGCAGTGACTGATATGGGTAACAACAGAATTCAGGTATTTAATAGTGATGGAACTTACTTAAGATCGTTTGGTAGAACGCATGATAAACAGGGAGAATTACAATGTCCTGCTGGGATAGCCTTTGATATAAAGAATGAGAATATCTTAGTGGTGGACAATGGTAACCACCGTGTTCAATTGTTCAGTGAACAGGGTGAGTACCTGAACCAGTTTGGAGGCAAAGGAAATCTTGATCACCAGCTAAGGAATCCACTTGGCTTGTCTGTTAACTGCGACGGAAATATTATTGTTGCAGATTCACATAACAAACTAGTTAAGATCTTTTCTCAAAGTGGCCAGCTTTTACAGAAAATTGGTGTCGAGGGCACTTTTACCTTTCCCATCCACTGTGTCCAATATGACAAATATCTTATAGTGTCAGACAGTTATGAACATTGTATCAAAGTGCACGATAGGGATGGGAATTTGCTGTGTGAATTTGAAAAGAAGGGGGAGGGGGAGTTCAGTGGTCCTCGTTGCTTGTCTGTTAACAAGGCAGGACACCTGATTGTCTGTGATAAATTGAATCTCAGAGTTCAGATGTTTGAACTGAGTGGGAGTTTTGTCGCAAAGTTTGGAACAAAAGGCAGCGGGATAGGAGAGTTTAATATCCCAGTCTCTACAGCAGTTCTTAGTGATGGTAGGATAGTTGTGACTGATTTTGATAATAATCGCATCTAGATTTTTGAGTAGATCTGAAATCTACTCACCTTTATGACGTAATACGAAGACATTATGTCATGATTCAGATTTCTTTCATTTGATTATACCAAGAAAATGTTTTATAAATATTTCTGACCATGTTAATTACTTTGCTAGAGACCATCTTAGTCTTGATTTAACAAGTTCGTTTTTAATTGATTATCTTGTTAGACTTGGGTCTGAATGGTAACTTAAGGAAGTAAAATGTTGTTATTTGCGTTTTAAACCCCATCCAGAACCTCTCCGTTGAGTAGAAATACAGTCATTAAATATAATGATATGGTTTATTTGCTTTGATAGTTTTAGTTTCACACGTAGAGTAAACTGAGCTACAAAAAAGAGGGTTTGGGGACTAAAAAAACCTGAATTATTTTCTCACCGAGATAGCTTTAAAGGCTAAATTGTAAATGTTATTGTTTGTTTACAAAACATTTTGTAGTTGGTAGTTTACACTTTTACATTGCTGAAATAAAACGACAGTGGCTTGTGTAAGAAAAAGCGTTTTTTGTCACCGAGGTAGCTTAAAAGATTAGCAGTTGTAAATTGTAGTTTGTTCTGAATTAACTTTTCCAAAAGAAGTTTACATTTTGTATTGCTGTAATTAAACACTTCAGTTTTGTGCATTGTGTTACATTTGTCCAATTACGTGACAACTTAGTTGCTATTATATAAACATTTGTAACGTCTGATAAGAGTTTTTTTTCAATAAATGTTTTTATTCAACGTTTTGGTGAGAGTTAATGATGACACATAGCATTGTGGTAGGGGTTTGGTGTGCAACAGTTAGTTGACTAAACACCTCTTACTAACTGAGTTCGAGGGTCGTACTGTAAGTTACGGACTGAGTTTTTCCCGGAAGATTTATGGCCCAATTAAGCGCGAAGCGCGCGGGCGATAAATCGAAGGGAAAAAAAGAGGATCCGTAACTTACAGTACGGACCGAGAAAACGAGGTTAGCAAGATATTTATTATATCTCTACTGGATGTCTGACGGCTCGGGAACGATTCCTATTCACGCGGAACGCCTTCAAATTTCCGTCGCACCTCGAAAGCAAAACGACTCAATTTGATGTTAGTAGGTTTTAATACATGTACAATTTTGTTCTTTTACTTGCTAAAAGAGTTAATAACACTTGTCGATAAACCACGAAACATTTTGGCAGCAAAAACAGCTTTAAATTTAAGCAGGCCGTACAGTCGATTACGGCACGCTAAATTGACCAATCACCGCGCGCGTACTAACTGAGAGATATAATAATTTTGATTCGTGAATTTCTGTGGAACTTCGCCTCATGATATCGAGCCCAATATATAAAGAAAACCCGGGTGTAACGAGCGATATAGTCTTGAACGTGAACTTAATAGCTTCCATTCTTTTAATTTTAATACAATATGAACTTGTTACAATTTTTTTCAGTAGCAAGCTTTAAAATCAAAAGCGACGAGGAGTATAGAAAAGCAGAATCGCTTGAGGTAATAGACCCGCCCTTCAATGGCTTGCATTTTCAATGGCTTTACAGTTGTTTCACATTTCAATTGAATTACATTCTTTTAGGCAATTATTAGTAAGATGTGTTGAAAAGAACTCTAGTACAATGAACCCTGTTATAAAGGACAACTTGGTAATTCATTGCATCGAGGTTCCACTGAACTCCTTTCCTATTTCCTACTGTAAAATGGATTTGAGCTGAATTATTTCCAGTAAAAAAGCGTTCAAGTTTTGCCTTCTTATTTCCTTTTTCACTGCGTACTTTCCCCTAGTCTGATTCCTCCTTTAACCATGTAAACGATGTGCTTCCAATATGTAGTGCTTTCGATTTAATTTGTTTCCTCATAATTGTTTCGACTGGCTTCACAGATGTCACGCTTACTCTTATGATTTCCTACTCTTATGTCACGTTTTGTAGTACCATACACTCATGTGACGCACTAGCTATATTCACTTACTTGCATGTCACGTTATATAATACCACACACTTACTTACGTTTTTTCCATTCCTATGTCATGCCAATCTCATGCGTTAATGCCAGTTTAATAGTAACTAAGTGCGCGGCGAGGGGTTTATCAAAATGTAACGGTAGATTAGGTCGCGTGATGTGTTAAGACCAATCAGAAATCAGAAGATATTTCAAAGACAGCTGATAATTCATCTTGAAAAATATCGACTCGTAGACTTTTGCATGGCTCTGGTAACTTTCGTCACACAACCATGGACGTCTAAAAATGTTACATCACTGGAGAGCACCTTTGAACCTCTTTAATAAACACTATAGGAGCAGAGCTTAGTGTCCGTTCTAAGATGTCCGGGAACAAGTCAGACCGTCCTTCGTTGCGACTGAAGACCTCATGGTTAGAGCGCTGGAATCCGGATCGGGTGTTCCAGGTTCGAGCCCTTACCGGGATCATCGTGTTGTGTACTTTACTCTCACAGTGTCTTTCCCCACCCAGATTTATAAGTGGGTACCAGCAAATTTAATGGAACGGAAACCAAATCTCTCATCCAGGAAGGAAAAGAAGACTCCAGGGGGCAAAAGACATAAAATTTGAAGAGTGTCACCCAAACATTTTTGAATAAAAATGGGTATTTCTGCAAGCATTTTACGCTTAAATTATTGCAGTGACAATTGTGGTCAATGATACTGCATTGGGACAATCCCATTTTCCCAGAATTGTATTCTTTGCTATCAGTATGCCCACTGGCAAATTGATTAATAAATCACCCTTCCAGTAAGCCAGTCGGACAGTCAGTCAATCAGTCAGTCAGTCAGTCAGTGAATCAGTCAGTCAGTCAGTCAGTCAGGCAGTCAGTCAGTCAGTCAGTCAGTCAGTCAGTCAGTCAGTCCGTCAGTCAGTCAGTCAGTCCACTAAGCTCCAGCGCAGATTTTACTCAGTCCACCATCCTTAACATGGAAGTTTCTGGAGGTTTTTTTATGGAGGTGAAGTTTGTCTAAACATTAGAACTTCTGAAAAGGTGCAGTGTTGAGCGTTAGCTTCATGGAGATTTCCTTGAAAACAGCTTCCACTGTGTGATAAATTATACAGTTTCCTTTCAACCAGATTGTGCGTGATTTTTCTATAGTTACTGGGGCGTAGAAAAATTCTGGCGCCCAGGCTCCAGGCTCTATCACTCGTTTAAATAGCTGTCTGCCCAATATAACCGGAAACTATTTATGAACTACATCGCCTGATCTTGACATTGGGGGCGTGAACGTGGCGACAGCCAAACCAGCTGCTAAATTCTTATCCCAGACGTAAATTCCCATTAATCTACATAAACCAGTCAAACAGCTAATCGCCAACACGCGTATTTGATAAGTTTGATCAAGCAGCAAGATAAGGCGAAGAAAAAAGACACTGGCTTGTTTAGAGATCTAACGATCGAAATGAACTCCGAGACAGCTATGTCTGATGGCTTTTTTGCACTGAGACCAAAAGCAAACGTTCACAAGACGCCTTGTGAACGAAACTGCGCTCAAACGCAGAGTTTTTGTTTCGGAGGCGTAAGTCACGGCATCAGGAAAGAAGAA
Organism: Orbicella franksi; assembly: GCF_964199315.1. Lineage (NCBI taxonomy): Eukaryota > Metazoa > Cnidaria > Anthozoa > Scleractinia > Merulinidae > Orbicella > Orbicella franksi. The sequence continues at coordinate 11,217,831 of NC_138156.1, read as the reverse complement.
AACAAACGCAGCTTTCAAAGTGTCGTTTCACAGCTTATAAAAAACGACAGCTGCCCTCCAAGTGCGTCCTGGCCAAGCGCATGTTTTATGTCTTTTAAAGCTATTATGATACTATTGGTAAAAGGCTCCCAGATCTTACGTCTGAGCAAAGGGGAAAGATAAGATTTGCTTTTCATCAGGCTGTACTGCTTCGATTTAAAAACAAAGGGCTTTCAAGCAAGATAGCAAATCTGTTTGTGCGACAAAATAGGGTTAGGTTAATTTCTTTTTAGGAATGCTGGTATTACTTATTAAACTTCTTTTCTTGGTTAAAGTCAACGTACACTTGATGAGCGAAGACTTAGTTTCTTTCTTTTTCGCAAACAGACGAGGAAAGAATGTCACCGGCGACAAGCATATTTTTCGTTCAGCTTTAGAAAGGAAAGCATTTCCGTTGTTTTAATCTATCAAAGGGTACGAACTAGTAAAATAACACATGTAGCAAAAAGGTGAAACAGATATAGCAGAACTTTTAGACAAAATTAAAACAGATGTTTTGACCAAAGGAAGAAATACGGTTTCAAAAAGCTTTTAGGCATGTTTAACAGCCTTGTAGTTCTAAGCCTATGCTCCTTGGCATAAACAATTTCCCGAAATTGTTAGTACATTCATAAACAGTAGTCTTAAACGAGTGAAGTGTGGAATTATAAATTTGAGTCCTGACGATTTTCCCGTGGAGAAGTGTTTGAAATTAAAGACGATGATATTTTAGTGAAAAAGCTCAATTACACGTTCTTGAAGAGCGCATGGTGATTGTAAGTAAATTAAGCTGAATGGATACAGGATGGTACTGAAAACAAACAACTAAAACTTGAAGCTTTTTTACTAAAAATGTTACCCAAACTCACCGACAGTAGTATTACGGTTAGCCAAACAATAAACAAGGCAATTCGAGGGCGCGTTTGACGATAACATATGCCTTATTACGTCAGGCTTTGCAAAATCAGTTTTTTAAAATAACATCTCTGTGACAAGATCAACCCGTGCTAGAGCTGAGCGCACTTTGATGACTTTAACCACCATATACGGCTTATTTATATCCTTTATTGAACACCTGGAGGTCTTTAAATAGAACACTAATACTGTGTGCGCGTAAAGTGAATTTCGGAAAGCCAGTTTCCGACAGGATCTTGCTTGTGATTGGACGTTGTGTTGGTTTACCTGACGTGTTTCAAGCCATGTTTTGATTTCTCTTTAGCTATTTGCCAGGCCTCCCTCGGCCCGCCTGCGATTGGTTTAAATTTGTCACCAAGTTTACACAGCTGCAAGTAAGAAACCCGCGTAGAGAGCTCTTGGACAAAACACAGTTGCTTCCGCGCGCGGCCAAATACCTTCACTGTCCTTGAAGCGGTGCGCATCTGTGAGTTCTACCAAGCGTTCCAACACGCAAAACACAAACATGAAACCTCAGTCCGCGAAACCCAGCCTTAGCGTCGACGAAGACTCACTGCGCTCGACTTCCACAACGGCATCAAGCATTTCACGAGCTAGCGCTCGGAGTTCCAGTGGTTCACAAGTCGAGCAAGGCTGTATTTACAACATGAGCGACTGTTATGAGAGGCTGAGAGCGATGGTGCCGGATATCCCTGCACGAAGAAGAATGAGCAAGGTCGAGATCCTCCAACATGTTATCGACTATATTCAAGATCTCGAGTCAGCTTTGGAACTGCCGCATCTACAGACGAACAACTTCGTGAAGGATTCAACGAACAGAACAGATAGGGTACCACTGAGCACAATATCTTACAACCGTTGAGTAGTGAGGTATGTAAGTTTTGTGACTTTTGTTCCTCAGTTGTTTCATATCGACAAAAATATGTCACTTTAGTCACGAAATAATGGTTGGTAGCCTTAAACGGGAGTCATTTAACCGGGTTATTTACTCCGCTTGACGGGTTCATGAGAGGAAAGGGGGATTCAGTATTGGAAATTACTTAAGATATGGAAGTGTATTAATTAAGTCAAATATCAGATAAACATAGTGCGAGAAGGGTAGTATCGGAATTAACTTCGTGGTATTCGCATTTTACCAGCAACATGGGCATGGGGGTGGCTGATAAGCGTGATATTTCCTTCTGGTGTCCTGCGGAAACTACACGTAATGTTGAAGACTGGCTTACAAAACAGAGGGATTAATTTAAAACAATCTCACTGTGCCGAGATGTCTCGACCAGAAGCAACCGAAAGACACGTAAAATCCTTTACATAAACCAGTAGATCTCTCTACGAACAGATATATTCATATACTCGCGCGAAACAGCGGAAACTCAACTAGAAAGCTGATAGAGTCAAAGGTTTCCTGATTGTCCGTCCCTGTCCATAGACTGGTAGTCTGGAAAATTTGTTTTCATTAATTTAAGAAACTTCTGGCTTTTGCCTATTAGGAAAGGTATTTCGTTTCAAAACGGGCTGCTGTTTTTAGGACTGTAAGTAACCGCAAAACGTAATTTTCTGCTCTCGCGTACACTTATGGAAATTAAATCTGTCGAATATTGAACAAGACTGGGAACAGTTTACTTTCAAATCCTCACAGAAGCGGAGGAAAATAACATGGAACGAAGTTAATCTGTTTTCACTGAAGGAATCCAGCTCCATATGGCTTTTTGAAGTGGGCACGCAGTCCTCGTTAATGTCAAAATCTAAAAGCAGATTGAAGGAAACTCAGTAAAAATGTTCAACAGATGTTACAATTCGACACATACCACTTTTACCATATTTGCACGGAGCCTGTTTGTGTTAATCTCTCAGGAGCTCGCGTTTTCCCAGGCCAGAGATAGCTTATCTTCTGTTTGTTGTTTTTGCAGGAAAGCCAAGCAGATGCAAAGATTGCCAGAATGACTTGATCAAAATACGCAGAAAATACCGGAAAATTGAGCGCAGTGCAAGTTCAAGAAGGTCCTGGAATGCTTATTTGAACAGCAAGAGACTCTTCAATGGCTTCCGAAACTTTTCGAAAGCTTCAAAATTTGACTTCAGAATGCGCCAATTAGAAAATGTCCAGAAAATTACATCTGGGAACAGTTTCGTTCGCATGAAATAGTGTTACGAGATCTTAAACAGTATTAGAAGATTTTCGGCTTTTAGTGGCGCGAGTGTGGAATTGCGGCGACTTTTTAACTTGCAAATGACGAGTTGTTTTTGTATTTGATTCTTGTCTGTTGTTCAAACAAGACTTAACCCAAATACAGATTTGTGAGACCGCTAAGCCTATTTTTTATACCATAAACCGACCGAAGGAATGTACCGACAAGTTTATGTAGTTGTTGAATGTTTTCCAAGTTGTAAAATAGCCTGGCGAGTAAAGAGCAAAACCATTGCAAGCGACTCTGTGTGTCTTGTCCCGACAACATATGAAGAAATCATTTGCATTACGGCGTTTATTTAGGGGCATTTGAATGAGCGTGTTTGTACATGAAACAAACCAAATGTCACACATAATAATACACATGCAAGACATCAAATCCATCTGTCAAAAGTTAAACCTCGGCTGCGGCTTAAGAAGATACAACAACTAAAATGCATTTTTCTTTCAGCGATTTACAACTCTCCCCGTCTGTTCCCTGATGTTTTTTAAAACTCTGCTGGCACGCCTTCCTAATGGATTTTTAATTCCTTGTAAAAACCCGACAATTATCGTAATCGATTTTGCACATGAAAGAGCGAATTAAATTTTTTTCGTGATTTCCTTCCCTTCTCTGCGCATCTGAAAGCCTTTTCGTTTTCAACAAGAACCAGACGTTGAAAATATTGTATTCCACTACATTCTGCTTTGATTCGTGAAGTCTGACTGCGATTTCAACAGCAAATGATACGGACCGACGGTCTTTCGTCACTGATGTCAGAAAAAAACACAAAGAAATCCTGGTTTCTCATAAGAATGTGGTGATTCCCATTCAAACAAAGGCAACAAGTTCATTTATCACGCGTTAGCTCAACTCTGAAATAGTATGCTAGCTAATTCAAAGCAGACTTTTCGGTTTTTAGGCATTCTTCAACTGTTGAACACATTTTCTATTTCGTCGTTTCTCGCTGCAAAGAATTCGCCATGGATAAACGCTGATAATGCTTGCATTGCTTTTGACAACGCTTTAACTATAATTAAAATAAAAATAGGACATTCCCCCTGCTATTTTACAGGTAATTTTCCACGCAAAGACTGTCTTTGCTTCGCTTGGCCACGTTCTCACGTTTTGTATCAAAATCTGTGATCACAACATATGGATAGGAAAACAGACATGAATGCCAACATCCCACATGTTCAACAGCTACAGAAAAATGCCTGACTTGGGGAGATAAAGCCACCAAGGAAATCCGTAGGCAAACAAAAAACGTCGCTAAATGAAATAATATATCAAACAACAAAATCCTTATTCCCGAATTGGAGTATATCCGAAATTGAATCCTATTAAAAAGTCTTTTAGCAATTGACACTATTTCTTGTGGTGCTCGTTTTACCCTACTAAAAAACCCTTAATTTTTGGTGTCATTTGTCAAATGTAATAGCCAATGCTACGATAAGAAACAATTTCTATATATTTTTCTCTTGATGAAGGTTTAAAAAAGCACAATTTCAGGGATAAATGGGCGAAAGAGTGATTGTAAGTTCACTCAGTCAAAACGAACTCTCTTCGGCGTCTGGTTCTGATTGACAACAGATGGTAAAGATGTCTTGAAAAAAATCTTAAGCGCAACTTTGCATGTTGAGGTTTTTTTTTTTCTTTCCGGAGCCTCCCTAACTTAAACGATAACGTAATTCCCTTTAAATTAATATTCCATGTTACATTTGTCAATGCCGTGTTTACACGATTGAGTAAATTCGGCCATTTGTTACGCTAGAAAATGAAAACATATGCAGCGAAATTAACTCATAATGCAAATAAACACAATGGAACAGGCCACGACAAATCGTTTAAAATAATTTGGGTAAAACAAACAACTAGTTTTTGTCCGTGTCTGTGAGGTCAAGGATGTTATAAAATCAATTATGTGACGCTTTACAGCTTGCACATTCCTCAAAATTTTTCCCTGTGGTGCAATTGGACAAACAAACTATTGGACACGAGAACTTTGGCGTGCGACCACACAACTTGAAAGAACCAACTGTTTTGTTTTCAAACGTCTTAAAGCACACACTAGGCCAACGCAACTGTTTACACACCTGATAAAATTCTGTAGCTTGTTTTCTTTTCTTTAAAATTTCTCTTTTGTTATGTTAATATCTACAATCTTTCAAATAATCGTGCAATGCGCTTACAAACGAGGCGGTCTGTTACTTCGAATCGGCTTGGAACTAAATGGCGGCTGTGCGCCGCGCTTTTACATCGATTTTCTTCGTTTTGGTTGATACTTCAGTCATACTATGCTGTTCACGTCGAAAGAAGAATTCGCACGGGTATTTTTATACAGCTGCTTGAGCTTGTCAAGTATAAAAAGCAGATACTCTTTGCAGTATAAACCTGTCAGTCGTCAGTCCCCCTGTTATTCTGCGGGAGACGTTTGCATTGTAGGTCAACATTAAATTTGACATCTGTTACATATCGTGTTTTGGCTGCCATTATTTTACAACATTTTCGACAATTCATTGCTCTGTTCGACTAAATTACGTTGCAACGTGTGTAACTACATTCCTCCATGTTCTTCTCGGCTAAACGACATTCACATTCAGCAGTTTTTTTGTTTTTTTGTGTGCGTTTGTTCTTTTTCTTTTACTTGTCATAGTATGTGGAGGGGGAGGGGTGAGGAGGTTAAGGCGTTATTTCCTCAAAACTCGTTTTACGCACGGGAAATTAAGAAAAAAAAAAGCACTTAACGAGGGGGGTGAATAGGTTTTCGGATCGACGGATTTGGCCTCAAAAAGCGCACGGATTGTGGATTTTTGCGGTAAATCGAGCGGATGCGCGGATTTTGAAAACACAGTGGATCGTGGATCAGCTGTGAATTTTGGCGCGGATTCCGGATTGTGCTTGTCTTGATGTTTGGATCTTGGGTCCTACAAATCTTTCTTCAGCCTTGGTCGGTATGTTAATGAGTTCATCAAAGTTATTCCTTTTTCGAACGAAGCTCATTTAAACTCAGGTGTGAGACTGTTATTGGAATTTTACTGCATGTGATATAGTCATCAAGCATGTTGCCTTCGTTACTATTTGTGCGAAGTTAACAATGGTATTCACATTTACCAGTTCACCTTTGATCTTTACACTTCTGTTTCTGGATGTGGTTGTAGTTTCGGATTTGAACAAAAATATTGGCGGATCGACGGATTTGGTGAAAAAAAAAAAAGGCACGGATCGACGGATTTGCATACCCCTATTCACCCCTCCCCTTAATTCTCATAACTCTGCCAGATTCTCGGTATCGTTTGGGCCAGATGTCATCACCAATGAGGAACCGTGGGCAAGAACTGAACGAGAAGAAATGGATTGGGCATACCTTGAAGAACGAGAGAGAAAACACCACCAGAATGACCATGGCATGGAACCCTCAAGGTAAAAGGAAACAGGAAAGACCAAAACCGTGACAGTCGTGGAGACGGACAGTGACAAAGGAACTGGATAACATCGGGAAGACATGGGGTGAGACCGAGAAGAACGCGAATAACAGGGTCCTATGGAGAGCGATGGTGGTAGCCCTATGTCTTACGAGGGGCAAAGAGGACTAAGTCAAGCCAAGTCTCATGATAAGATTGGTGTTTTTAAAGATACAATGAAAACTATCTGGGTTAAAACAGTTTCTCGTCTATTACTGATTAAAAATTTTGCTATCCATGGATTTGACTTCAAAATCTGTTATATCTATTTCTATATTACGTACTGATGTTTCCTGAAAACTGATTACAATAGCTTAGACACGCAGAGAGTATTTCATGTACTTAGCATTACGCAGTTCTGTGTAAAACGAAAGCTTCTGAACCCAGCCAACAAATTCCGACGTATTCCGATTACAATAGTTGGGTTGAATTTTATAGAACCACGAAATCGATATTCTCAAAATCGAAATGTCCGTTGTACAGAGCAATTTGTGGACTAGATTCTTGAAAAGCCATCCACAGACTAAGCTTTTTCAAGGAGATAAATTCATTTGTTTGCGCTCCACCTCCAAAAGATAAACCATTGAAACCTTCACTTAAATTTGACATGAAGTTTAATCGACCTGATGTTGCAACCAATTAAATCCAACCAGACGTTGCCCGGTAACGATATCACCACGTGATATGTTTGACAAGCGTTGCAAAGTAACAACGTCCACGCCAAGCATTAGCAGTGCTTTCAGCAGCGTGACATACCAACTGGACTCTAGACTCGCTGCGAGAAGCCGAACCGACTTATTGGTGAAACTTTGAAAGGCGAGATTTGTCTTCAGTAGCTGGGACTTGTTTCTCGTCTTCGCTTCGCCGGGGAATTGAGTGCGTAATTGGTATAAGGCACAACATCGTGCTGGGTTATACAATCTAAAAGAAAAAAAGCGTTTCCGCTTCGTCCTTCAGCTGTTCGCTAGAATACATTCGAATACATTCTACAAATTTAAATTGTCTGCGAATAATTACTTACTTGTTCAGACAATGCATTGGGTGGCCATGAAGGGGCGAGGTACGATGAAGAAGAAAGGGAGACATCCATCTCGAAAACAGAATCTTATTAAAGTTGAAATGCGAGATGTCGTCCTTCCTGGTGTTCTAGTATCCAATTTACTTTAGCTATTAAATTTGCCTGTCTCCATAAACGACTCCCGCGATGCAGCACTTTAAAAATTAAAGGTTGCTTCAAATTCACAACACGCACACTAGATAATCCTTTTCGTTCTAAAGCCCACTCTTCTTGCGACCACACACATCGTGCATGTCGTCTCTTTACGTGCATGTGGTCTCCTTAAGAGTGCCACATTAGCTTCGACACGTCCAGATACCTGTCACCATGGGCTGTGTTACCTAGCAACCTACAAATGTACTCTGCACAGGAATAGATGTATGTTTTGCTGTCTAGGATAAGCTTATTGAGACTGAAAGATTGACAAGACTCACCGAGAAGCCACTGTTCCGTGATATTAACCGCTTGTGTTCTTCTTGTCATTGAACCAATGCATATTCCTGCCTTTCTCACAGAGGTACTAACCTGGGTTACGAGAAAAGAAAACGACAACAATTGCGATCTCTTGATGTGAGACTGACGCTTAAAAAATCAACTGAAAAGTCGAAATAGGTTTCGATTGTCTGCAGAGAGCATTTGTTTGGTGTATCTTGGCTGAGCTTTCCAATTGGTTTATCCTTAAAACGCGCAGAGATAAAACAGGGTTGGTTTTTTTTTCGACCATTCAAGAGCGAAGCCAAACCAACCGCAACTTGCCTTACACGTGTTTTCCTGCGCTTGGCACGGGTTGCATGCTTTTAATTGGAATTGTGATTGGTTCACTCAGTCATTTACATTTGCTGCAATTGGCCAAAAGTAATTATTAAGTGGTCTTACTTATACGACAGTCATAAAACCTCTCTAAGCTAAGAGACGCCACGGTCTGCTTTACCTTTCCACCACAAAGGTTTATCAAGGACATCAGTGAGTCGCTTGGAGGGGAGCAATTCTCGGAGACAAATATCGGTGGACACTCCACAAACAGCTCCTGGTGGTAACCTGGCCCAGCGCTAACACGTTCAAGACGGCAAAGCTGACAAGTACAGGGAATGAAAAACAACGACAACAAAAATCGATTCATTAAGTTATTTCAACAGAAAACTTCAAAATATCTTCTAAGTGGTCTGGCGTATCATGGACCCATCTAAAGAAAACTGACGATTCGGGTCCCCTGCTTCGTCAATATTTTTTCACACGCTCCAATTTCCGCGAGGCCAGAATTTGGAAAAACGCTCTTCGAACGAAAACGCTTGCTACGCAGGGTGGCTGTGACTGAAAACATATTCATTCACCACGATGGAATTTCGCTTCATTTCCAGAAAAAAAAATAACGCATTAAAAATGACTTCTGGGGAGACCTTGGAAGACAAAGCTTGCCAGTTTTTTTTATCTTTAACAGAGAAAACAAACTCGAAAAAAACAGACATTGATTACCTGTGCTGCAGGAAATGCGTCCGATAATTCGTAGGGCTCTTCATCCACCCAGTAACCGACCTCTAGAGATTTCATCATCTGTAAAATAAACGCAAGTTCTTAATTTCTGTACTCTATAACAATTTCTTTCAACGTTGCTGTGACATGATGGTCTGACTAACGAGACATGATGAAACTTGTTGGAAGATGTTGTACGAAAGTTCAACTTGAATCAAACGTTGGTCCATCGTACATGTATTCCAAAACTTTCGAAATCTAAAGGGAGGCCAGACGGAAAACATTACGGCATTTTCACTAAGCAACGGTGAATCAAGTTGTTGTGACCCCCATCCTCCCCTAACCCCTTTTTGGCACATGGGATTACGAAAGACGTTTCGAAAAGACCAAACACAAGAAAGTTTCGAGTCGTGCTTCCACACAACTTCCTGCATGCACCCACCCTTCCCGCGTGCACGATCAACCCTGTTGAAGCGATGCACTCGTGTTCTACATGTATGTCTAAAGTGGTGTAGGCATTTCATAGCTTCCTTACCCACATAGGCGATACAAGCCAGCATCCTTGAGCAATGGCCATTAGGACGTTCAACGTTCGGCGAGGACTTCCAGCGATCACGTGACTAGTGGAGGACGAGACTCGATCTTCGATGAAAAATCCTCCCAACTTGCGGACAACGGATAGAACGATATCCTGCTCACTGAAAGAGAAAACAAGTATAAACGTTTAACATGACTGATTGGAATAACACAGTGTTGCAGATAACAGAATCAAGCACATTACAGAGTATAACAGTGCGAATAAAAGGTGAGGAGAAAGCTTCCAGCAAAAATTTGAGAAAGAAGTAGAGGAACAATTGCTTACCCAAAATGCATACTTGTCATAACTACCGATCGTTTGGGCTGCAAGAAGAAAAAATGATGAGAACGGTACATTTGTTTCTTTATTCACAGAAATCATATACCCAGAAACACTACGTCAAAGATAAACAGACACTGTGGAACATTAATGAACTGAACAAAGTCATTACAAAATTCAGATTTGGTACGAGCCTTTTTCAATAATCGGCTAGTACACAACAGTACCAATACATGGTCTGACAGTGGTAGCTGCACATCAACCGCGAATGGGAATTTTGTTTGAGAGAATATATGCTTTCATTTTTTTGTTTCTCAAGCGTCTAAGCGGTTCGAAATCCTGAATCCTTGAATTTTAACGCAGCCTTCCACCGGCAAATGACATCTTCGCATAGTTTTTTGCAGTATTTGGCTCCGATTGTTTAATTACAGGACAACAAGTTGGTCCAGGGTTAACAAGAAGGTTGATTTTTCAATGAGGCTTTTCTACTCACAGCATTTTTGTCATTCAGTTTGACTGTGACTAATGTTAACTTGGCCTTACCCTGACTTTTTTCACAAGCTTGGTTCGCTGTTTTCTTTCAGCTCTCGGCTTATTTTCCTCGTGGGATCGTTGTACATCTTCCTCTGTACATGTCTCCTCTTCTACATCAGCATCATCGTCCTCAGATCGACCTTCTTCACTGGTTATTCTCACACTCCTCGCGACATTTCGTTTTCCTCCATTTCCGTTCACAGCACTGCTCTTCATAATGGCCTCACCTTCCTCCTTATCTTCACAATGATGAACCCGATTCACCGGTTTTTCCTGACTGTCTAGTTTAACCTGATTGACCAGTTTTTCCCGTTGTAAATTCTGCTTCTTTTTCACTACAACTTCTTTAATTGCAGCGCTTTTTTCTTCACGTTTAGTTCCACTTTCTTCCGCTGCGACAGAATCCTCGAGCTCTTCTACCGTTTGCCCCACCTGGCTTAACAACTTTGCCGTTTTTGAGAACTTTTTCTTTCCATTACATGCGATAGAAGGGTTATTGCTTTCATCTGTTATGGAAACACCTGAGTCTGAATCCAACCCAGTTTTGTTCTCTGCTGGGAGTTTCTTCATTGCCTTAACCTGCGGTTTCTTCTTTTCTGAAACTTTCAGTTGGCTTTTACTTCCAACGGGGTGTCCTGTGGTGCTTTCCGTGTCCTTTATACGCATTCCTATCAAAATAGAGAAACTAAGCTTAAGACAATAGCAAAATATCGCACCCAAACAAAATCATCGGGAGGCTGGCGTTTCAGTGTTCTGTGCTTAATGTTCTAGCCGTTGAATAACTCCCCATAGCATGTTTTATCGTACAGGACAATCCCTTCTAAATTCGCAATAATAGAAATCCGGAATAGCCAAGACTGGAATTTTGCGACAATGCAATCACCTATTTTGCAGTAGAGTACTCGGAGATTTAACGTTCCTTACCTGAATTCTGCGTTGTCGTGCTCCTTCCATCCTTTTTCGTTACCAGTGTGTTTTCTGCGCTTTGCTTTGTGTTTGACTCACCGGTGTCGTTAGAATCATTCAGTACTTGCCCTCCAAGTTTTGCTTTCTTTTTCTGCTTCGGAACAGCCTCCTTGACATCGCCATTTTGTAATTCCTTTGTGGAGTCTTGTCTCTTCCTTTTCTTGCCTTGTTCAGAACCTGTGTTCGTCATCAAAGATAACATCAACTCTATGATATGTACAAGAATTTTAGAGAGGTTTTCAATAACCCCGTTAGTCTGGTCACCAACGGACCACAAATATCTGGCCGTATTAACGGGGTGTCCGTATCAAAGGGGTCCTATAAATAATTAAAAATGGTCAACTGAGATTTTCTTCGGACAGAATAAACTGGCCGTAATATCGAGATGGCCTTATCAACGGGGTGGCCGTTTACAAGGCAGGGTTTTTCTGTATAACCAAAGTAACAGAATCACTCAGGCCAATCACCAGGGACATAGCCAATCCAGTGAACCAATCAAAATTCCAAGTAGACACATGTAGCTGACGCGAAGCGCGGGAAAACGTGAGCGCACGCGTCACGATTAGTTTTGGGTTTTACTTCTGATTGGATGACAAAGTGGCGCGGCATTTTTTTTTGGGCCAATCACTTAGCGTAGTAATCCTAAAGCAAAGCAAACGAGAAAACCGTTTTTTTTTTTTATAGATAACAAGATACGAAACAACTCTCGTTGAATTTACCCTGCATCTGTCATGACATGTACGCTGGGAGACTAGTAACAAGCGAAAGGTTAGCATAACTGTGGATGCTTCCTGTCAGTTTACATGTACATTGGACATGTTACACTCGCCTGGCTAAAAATAGTCGCAGGCATCAAGTAATACATGTATTTGATGATTCTAAACGCAGGACGTACACCAAAAAAGGCCGTTAAGGGGTAAGTAAGGTCTGCGTCGAGGTCCCTACTGCCATTGCTTATTCCGGGTTGAATAACATTGCCTTGCACAAGAACCCATTACGATGACCCCAACCAGGGATCTACACGTAACCCAGAGCACAGATCCAGAGTCAAGCATACATGTACAAACCATTGGGGCTTCTTGTCTCAAATTTTCCTAAAACTGATCTAGATTTACCACCTCTGGACAAACTTTTACCTGTGAGCAGTACATCCGTAGGCGTTTTTCTTATCTGAGCTGCTGGCGTCTTCTTTTGTTCCGCGGGTGGGGTGGGTAATCGGGATGGTGTGCACTTCAGGAGCCTTTTTTTCAGTTTATTGATGCTTGATGGGACATCTTGGTTGCTGTCTGGTGATTGGTCAGTTTCTTTGCAGTCAGATTCAATTGGTTCTTTTGGAGAGTCTCCACCTACGTCATAATAAATAGTACAAGTTAAGTTAGTTAAGCTCACAGGGGTTTGCTGATAGACACCACGTATATACTTTCGGGAGGTGTCCCTTAAATCAAAACTGAGCACTAATAGTGTAGCTTTGGTTCTTCATTATTTGCTGCTGAGCTACTACTTGCTGTGTTACTGTTGACAAATTCAGGCAACATCCAAAACATCCTTTCACGGCTTAATGACTCAGTGAAATATGAAATACCGGTAATGTCACTGGAACAAACTACTGTCACAAAATCACATTTCCCTTTGGCTTGCATCAGACCAATTCTAAAACAAAAATGTCACTCAATACCATCACATGTATCATTAGTAGTAGTGGTAGTAGTAGTATTTGTGCTTATTAGTATTTTAGTACTTGTGCTTGGACAAGCCTTAATGCAGGAGAGGAGACTGTGATGGGGGAGAGGTAGGTGAGCCTAAATAGCACTCTGGTTAAGCTGAAGAAAACTCCAGTTAACCTGTTTATGAAGAGAAGAGAGGGAGGATAAATTATTGAATTACATTTACATGCACTTAATGATTTCCAGTTTAACGACTGCAACTGCGTGTAATTTTACTGCAATATTAAGTCTTCTGCGTGTAATCAGTTACACGCATTTGCGTGTATTTGTGTGTTTGGTGCGTGTAAGGTGCAAGGTGTAAGGTCACTACGTGTAGTACACACGCTTTACGCACGTGTAATGCTGCAATCCCTTTAACCGGTACTGTAACTTACCATAACTAAGTGTTTTGGTTAAAGGAGAAGGTATTTCATGACAGGGAGTGTCTGGTACCATATGCGGAGTAAGCGGAGGATTGACGGCAATCTGATGAAAAAATAACATCAAACAATAAAAACTAACAATCAGAGGAAACTGTCACCTGAATTTCAAAACCTCAACAAACAATACAGTCACGTACTAGAAATGATAGAAATGGGTCTGCACATGAGGTAAAGTGGAACTGAATTATAGCAGGGAAACTTGAAAGTAATTACAGTGCTACATATAGCTGTTTTTTTTCTTTTTTTCCTAGAAAATTCTTGATAACCACATTATTTTAATTAGACCTCCATTCAGCCTGGTTGATGCAAACCTTCCTATAGAAGATGTAACTGAGTGATATGAGCTGGTCATTAAAAAAAAAACCCAGCAGTCCAGCCCTGTTAACATTTTTTCTAAAGCACAGATCTAACTGTGCTGAGTTTGTGGACCATGACCCTCAGTCAAGAATTCCCACTTGCCTGGTTCAGGAAACAAGTCTTTGGCCTTCATGTAACCGTGATCCTTTTATTAACACAGCAAAACCTTTCAAAAAGGACCACCCCCATTAGGGAGCAGGTACATGTAATGACCCTAGATAAAAAATGTTGCGATGCACTGCTGGGTACTTAGTAAACCAGGCAACAAAGTGCTATCGTAAATGTATAATCTTAATATAAGAAAATATCTTCTTCAGGCCCTGTTTCCCTTCAAAGCACATATTGAGTAATAATGGGCCATGGCTACAATGTAGACTAAATGTCGGGTATAACTTACTGGGCTGTATGGATCTTGAGTTTCTGCACAGAAAACCATGGCTGAAAAAAAAAATCAGAACAAATTATTTTAATTTCTGACATGTCACAGGAACTGCAACATTCAACAACTGGGCATATTCACTCTTCTATTCAATCCATGCTATTAAAACAAACCAGAATAACCCGACAGAGTACATGTAGGTCACTTAGCCTCAGCTAAATGGGATCACGTGTACTAAAGGCATCTGCAGTCGAGTGTGGATTGATACCCTAGATAGAAACCCTCAATCGGCCCTCAAACAACACTTGATTGACCTCTTGGTCTAGAGTTGATTAATTTTTGCAGACATGCCATTGAGTGTTGATTGACACATATGAATTGGGTGACATTCAACCAACTATCGACCCACTATCAATCAAGTATCCATCAAGTGTCAATCAAGTTCAATTGAGTGTCCACTGAGTGTTGGCCGCGTATTGATCAAAATGTTCATCAAGTGTCAATCGAGATGTCGATCAAGTGTTGAAATTGAGGGTATCGATCGACACTCAAACTGCAGATGCCTTGGGTACACATCATTGTGATCTAGTAAATGTATTGTATATATGCCATGCAAGGTACATTTACCTGTTGGAGTTAAATTCTCGGCTAGTAGTTTCCGTTTTCTCCTTCTGTCTCCCCTGTCTAGAGGAAGACAAATGACCATTTGATAGGATTTATATTATTTGAATGTATACCTCTTACTAACCAAGTTCGAGGTCCGTACTGTAAGCTACGGACCGAGTTTTTCCCCATCGATTTATGGCCCAAGCGTGACGCGTGCGGGCCATAAATCGAAGGGGAACACGAGGATCCGTAACTTACAGTATGGACCGAGAATACGAGGTTAGTAAGATATTTATTATATCTCTACTGTGTGTCTGACAGGCTCAGGAAGGATTTCTATTCACGCATAACGGCTTCAAATTTCTGACACACCTCGAAAGCAAAACGACTCAATTACAAATCATCGTTAAGTGACTCTTAGGTCGTTAGTGGGTTTTAATACACAATTTTAGAAGTAAAAGAAAGTTTAAAACTTTTACTTGCTGAAAAAGTTAAGAACACTTGGCAATAAATCACGAAAAATTTTGGCAACAAAAACAGCTTTAAATTTTAGTGGACCTTACAGGAGAATATGGCCCGCTAAATTGACCAATCACAGCATGCGTACTAACTGAGAGATATACAGTAATAAAAAATATTACTATTAATTTCTTTAAGTTTAGCTTTTTCTTTTCCTTCGTTGTTAATAAAATATCAATATTATTATGCAAATTGTTATGGCAAATAAATTGATGTACATGTACATACATTTATACTGTGGTGCCAATATTATCACCTATGTTTGCTTATAAAACAGTAGCTTGCAAAAGTGAAACTATCATATCAAGATTGTACACATTTTTAATTTTATCAGAAGATATCGTTCAGTACAATTTAGAATTAATTTCTATTTTGACGTATTTAAAAAATACATTGATTTCTAAGTATTTGAGCCTGTCCTACCTGCACTGTTTTGAACATCCTCCTCAAAAGCTTTAGGCTGCATGGATTTTGTCCTCTTGAGCCGTCCAACCATAAGTGGTGTAACAGCCTGCTCTGGTTCAACAACTGGGAAAAGGTCTTCAGATACATGTTTTCCGCTCTGCCGACAGCTCTCCACCCAAAGTACTGACACCAGGTGGATACCCTTCTTTATCGCCTTATCCCGCGTTGTCTTTTTGCCATCCTTAAAGATCTGTTTAGAGATTATTAAAGGGTGTTATTAAATGTCCAATTCTACATGTGCAGTGTAAGTATCAGGTCCTGGAGATATTACATGTAGTACACTGTGCATTTACTGAGACAGTTGGATGACATCTTGTGTAGGTATCCCTGTGGAAGCACTCTAATTTGTCAGGTTACAAATACCACAATAGTAAAACATTGGTTTTCACTTAATAAACATGCAATCACTGTCACAGATACATGTAAATGCCAGATTTCGGATCATGTGTACTAAAGGCATCCTGGGCATGTTTGTCGATCAATACTCTTAATCGATACCCTCAATTGACCTCTCGATCGACACTCAATTGACATCCCGATGGATACTCGGTCAACACTCTATCGACACTTGATCAAGAGTCGGTCGATACTCGTCTGTGTGTCAACCAAATCATATGAATCCATCGAAAATTAATCAACTGTCAACCGAGATGTCAATGGAGTGTTGAGCAAGTGTCAAATGAGGTGTCGATGGAGTGTTGATCAAGTATTGATTGAGGGTCAATTGAGGTTATCAATTGAGGGTATCAACCGACACTGGATTGTGGATGCCTTTAGTACCCATGGTCCCAGATTTCAAAGGTGGAGCTGTAAGTACAGTGTATGCGTGTATTCTACATGTAAGTACATTGTACAGTGTGTATTTCAATTAAATGAGGGTGGCAATCGATAAAGGGAATATGGTACAAAATTTTGTAGATGTAGCTATCTTTTACACCTTACTTGAGAGAGGTACATGTAGTGTTAGCGAAAAGTTCTGCATTTTCCCTAAAAGGATTGAAACACTGGATAACTACATTGTATACTCGGACCTAGTGTGTAACTAATGAGTAAATGATCAGACCATTACACCACCATTGCTTCAGCAACTGTAATAAGATATCAAATGACCATAT
Organism: Orbicella franksi; assembly: GCF_964199315.1. NCBI lineage: Eukaryota > Metazoa > Cnidaria > Anthozoa > Scleractinia > Merulinidae > Orbicella > Orbicella franksi. The sequence goes on along the minus strand of NC_138156.1, from coordinate 11,200,796 downwards.
TATTGGAGAGCCGGAATGGGGTAGTGGTGAGAGTGCTTGCTTCCCACCAATAAAGCCCCGGTTCAATTGCCGCCCAGAGCCATACACTGTATGTGGGTTGAATTTATTGTTGGTTCTCGCCTTGCTCCGAGGGTTTTTCTCTGTGTTCTCTGGTTTTCCTCCCTCCACAAAAACCACATCTCCAAAATCCAATTTGACCAAGATAGAGAACCTGCATGAGAACCAACTGAGGCTGATGTGACTTCCTCCCTAAATCTGGCAAATTTATTTCTTTATTTATTTATCAAAAGTATATTACTAAAAAAGGTTAATACTGTCATCATACCACATGTGTAACCTCTGGGGTGAATTTCTTGAGCACCTAACAGTAGAAACACATACAATATAATGTGGTTAAGTATTGCCTCTTCACACACATGTAGCCTAAGAAGTCAGCCAACCAGGTACAGACACAGTGCCGGTAGGGGCCTGTTGTTGATTATGTAGCAGAGATGAAATACATGTAATGTTTTCTTGCATTCATTATCAATTAATGTATTTTGTTTAGTGAGTTCCTTGAATTCTGTCAGTCGAATCAATATCATGACCAAATTCATAGACTGATTGACTAACTGACTGACTGACCTACAGGTGTACTATACTGTCTGACTGCCTATGAAGAGTTTTTGCATTATAAACAAACTAGTTAAAACTGTTACAAAACTACAATAAATATGGGTTATTGACCAAGTGTGAGGTCAAGATGGCTGGATATTGGCCAAGTTCTTTTTTTGCGTGTTTATGGACCGACACGGAGTAGAGGTCCATAAACTCGCAAAAAAAGAACGAGGCCAATATCCAGCCATCTTGGTCAAACAGGCTTGGTCAATAAAGGATTTATTATATGGCTTTTGGGAAAATTTTTCTTGTGGGACATGGCGGGTAGTCCCGAGCGGGCAAGATAGCTCCATCTTGCCCGCTCGGGTAGCCAATGACAGCGCAGGATTTGATTCATCTTGCCCGCTTACGGAGCTAGCCATATAATAATATTACAAAACGTCCTTCTTGCCCGCAAAGATCTTCTCTACCAATGTTCAGTTCCAGAAAATATCCATACTTCCCCCACAGAAGGGGTTGGAATTTCCTGGGGGGTGGGGGGTTCTGTAAGACCAAAAAATTTAAAATGTATGAAGCTCAAATGGAATTTCGAGAGGGGTGGGGGGGACTTAGAAAAATTCCCTTCCATGGGGGAGGTATGGATATTTTCTGGAACTACACAATACCAGACCAGCTAATAATTTTTGTCCTGTACAGTTATATATTAATGTATATTATGTGTCTCGATATTTCCATCAACATTTAACAAGTTACTGTACTAATACATGTACATGTATGCATGTTGAGGCTGGCCCATATATTTGAAAATAACTTGTTCCATACATGTATGCAGTATACTTTAAAACACCCAAAAGTGGACGAGCCCCAAAAGCAACCATTGGGAAAGGCTGCTGAAATAGAATGTAACAAGGGTTGTCACAGTTTTGAATTTGCAGTATGTGACTTACTGTTGCTCCCAGCATTTCCATCTGTTTTGAGATTCCTTCAAATCTGTTTTCAGTGTTGGAACGTGCCTCAATGAATGCAACAACACCTACAAATGTGGGAAATAAATTTATTACTTTAATTTTCACTGATGATTATACACTAAGATGTGTCATGTACATGTATTTCACTTCGTTTAGGTAGAGACTCCTGTCAATAATTCAGGGGATTTGGTAAAATGTTTTCAGCAGCAGGGCAGCTCGGGGGCCTCATTAAGGGCTGGGCACCAGCCAAACTGACTGGCTGAGAGGATGATTTTGCCCGCCTGGTTTGAACATCTACAGAGGATAAAATTTTGCCTGCCTGTGACATCCAGTTGCCCTGTTGCTGAAAATGTTAATTAATGAAACATCTGACAACTGGTTTACACAGGCGGGCAAAACTTTTTGAGCTAAACTTCTTTATCAGAAAATCTTTCCCCTAGATGGTCAGACCATGCAGGCAAAATCATCCTCACAGATGGCCAATTTGCCCAGTGTCTGGCCCTCATTGAAACCCCCTAATAAATCAAGGTGTATTACTAAGTGGACACCAAGTCTTCTTTACATCTGCTCAGGCCAAAGTCATACAAAGCTCCCCATCCCCACATGGCTACTTCAAACTGTTTAATACATAATTATATATTCCTTTCTTGAATAATTCAATCACAGTCCCACTTTCACTACCCTGCAGTTGAGGTTTGTACCAAAAATGTCTTCCAATCAATGGACAGTCAGGGTTTTCCCAGAAAAAGAAAACATGAGGACGGCATTAGGGGCAAGCTATGCTGTGATTGGTGCAGTGTATACATATACATGTACCGTACATTATACAATAACTAGACCCCGACTGGTCCAACAAATATATGGCAAACAAAAGGAAAAGAATGTATGTCAGTGTAAAGCTACAGCGGAGGAGATAGGGAGCATTTAATGTGACTTTGAGCAGTCTGTAAATGTAGGAGACTAGTGAACATCTACATGTATATGTTTCTGGCAATTCAATTCAAATTACTTAATTTACATTTACAAGAAAGATCTCTCTCTTTCTAATTGTTGGTTTAAAAACCTTGTTAGTCACAAGTCATTAGCAAGGGTTTCATTAAGAGCTGAGCTGTCTAAGCACCAGGCAAATTGAGTGGCTGTGAGGATGATTTTGCTTGCCATGTTTGACCACCTACAGGAAAGTTTTTCTCATAAAGAAGTTCAATTCAAAAAGGTTTTGCCCACCCATGAAAACCAGTTGCCCCCCCCCCCCCCCCTGCTGAAAATGCTAATGAAGCCCCTGCATTAACTGTGCAAGACCTTTTTATACTGTAATAACATTGTGTGAATAATTGTACCTTCAAGTATCTTGTCGTGTGATACTGGTTGGGTGCAGGGAATGTCAATATCCTGCTCAGAGCTTCCGTCAGTTTCAAACGAGCAGTGAAAGTCCAAGCCATCATTTTGGAACTTTGATTTCTCCAGAGTATTCAGATAACTTCCACTTTTTGATAGCGGTGACCCAGGAAGATTAGGTTTGTTTGATATGCCTTCCTTTAAAATGCCCTTCTTTTCGCTTGTGCCTTTGGGAGTGATGCATCTACGTGCTGTTGATGGTTCCTTGATAGCCATCAGGATGATAATGGAACAGGATCACAAAGTTAACATGTTAAAAAATATTGTGGCAAAAAAAAAATGAATGAAATCCTAACTTTTTACCTAATTTTATGAAAAAAAATTAATACCCTGACACCTGTTATCAGTCGAATCACTGCTTTAGCAGGCTACACAGAAATTTGGGACAGTATTGTTGGGAAAATGCCTAGAAGTTTCACAGATTTAAACGTTATCCTGTTCTACATGTAAAATGGGTTAGGATCAGCCACAGGGTAGAATTTGGGATAATCTCCTACACATAACCCTCAAAATGCTCTGACTGGCCGCTCCCATCTCAAATAGACTGTCCTAACCAAGCTTCTACCAAGAGCATGCCTGTTGCAGGACTGGTACTTTAACAGTGTATGCCATATTCTGGAGATGGGAGGGCGGGTTGCTGATGCCCTAAATCCAGTTTGCAGAAATAAACAGAAAACATACCAGCCCTGCAGGTTGGAGGTTGGGCAGAGTGCTTATAACCCCCCCAAATAAAAAAAGCATTTACATGTATTACAACCAAAACCGGAGCAAGTAGTAGTAACATCACTGTGCCAGAGGGAATGGCGACTGAGAGTACAAACACCCAGTTGGATTACCATGAGGGACAGAGAACGATGTCTAAACTGCAGAGGAAGCTGCTCTTTCCAAAATCAAGTGTTTAGAGTGGGCAATGGATGGAGGGAGGATTTATCCCCCGATAATGTCTTCTTGAGTTACATGTGCAGTGTACAAGTAGATTTTGCGAGTAAAACTATCAATGCCTTACACTTGTAGTTTTTAGTTCAAATGGCTTGACAATCATACTTGTAGCTCTCCGTGTTTACATTGCAACCCTTCTTTCAGTAGTATAAAGCAGCTAGAGCTGTATTGCTCCCTTCCCACCCCCGTAGATGGGAATCATGGGATGCTAGTCTATCACAAGTTGCTCCTCAGCATTCTCTCATATTAGCCTAACAGATCGCTGATCCCCATTATTTTATTCTTCTGGGTGGAGAGAGACCTAGGCACTGTGAGAGTGAAGTGTCTTGCTCAAGAACACAACACAATGTAGATAATTCTGGCCAGGGCTTCAACCTAGGCTGCTCAAGTCAGAGTCTGGCACATTAACCATTAAGCTGGCTACTGTGCCTTCCACTAGTTACCTAAGTTAGGTGGGGAACTAAAAGTTTTTTGTAAAATTCTGGAGGTGCCAAGATTTCACTTGGGGTCGCTTTTTCTATTATTAACAGATATTAAATTACAGACATCGAAATCTTCTGGTAGGCAAAGGTAACATTAGACTTACTAAGCTAAAACACACAATAATATATTACACTAGCATTACAGTAATGCTGCAGTTCCTTCGACCGGTACTGTACATTGTTGCACCTTGAGCAAGCTTAGATTGATTGTTTCTTAATGCATGGATTGTTTACATGCACATGTAGATTGTTCATAGACAAGATTCGATCTGGCTTTCTGCAGTACGAGTTGCAAGATACCCAGTTTACTTTTAAAACGTAGCGTAATTTATCTTAGTAAAACAACTAAGTCTATGAAAGACTCCGTTTTCAATCAATTTGATTCTGCGATCAGGGAAGGAAATCTACTGAAGTGTTTAGCTCACCTTCGATCTGTTCCTCGAAGTGCCCGTTTTCAGACTCAGCGAGACTTTCTTCCGTTCCATTGCGCTGCAGTTACTCTAATGCGATCTAGCACGTTTGCAGTCATTCAAACAACAATCAGAGAGCATACCTAGCAGCTTAGACGAGGTCGAACAGAGAAATCAGACGGTTTTTCGAAGTATTTTCAAGAAAGCCCGCCTTTCATTTGTATGAGCCCGCTCTTCCTGTCAGCGGTGTTTACATAAAACTATTGACACGTTTTGTTGGGGACACATGCTGTAGCCATGACAAAGCAACAGTCTGGGCTGGCGAACGTCTATTTGCGTTGTGCTATTGTGAGCCTTGAGGGTCTCACCGCTTGCCCCTCACTCCCCCAACATGTTTTTTTTTTTTTTTTCTCGTTTCTGCAAGAGAGACTATGTGCTTGATTGTAAGGTTAGTAAGTTTTCCAAACTGTATCACTAGAGTCTCCACCCTGGTGTACAAATGGGGGTACCAGGCAATTTATTGCTGGGGGTACCCTTGCGATGGACTAACATACCATCCAGGGAGAGTAAAAATACTCCTAGTTGCTTCATGCTACAGAAACCAGGATAAGCCTGGCCTGATGGGCCACTTAGAGGGGGGCGTAAGGGTTTGCGGTGATGCGGTTTTGCGGTAATTTTCGTTTTAACTCGCGGTATTACGGTTTCAAAACACTAAGCGGTTTGCGGTTATTACAACCTTTAAGGTTACCGTATACCTTCAGGGGTGTCTCGCGCGCAAGCGATGTAGCGCGTGCAGTTTAAGCTGTAGATACTTAAACCCCTATATCAAATTAAAGCTTATGGAGCTGGCTATCAAACTATACCAAGACTTTTGAAAGAAAATGAATTGTCGAATTTTTCACGACCACTAAATGCGAGCGCCCGAATCACCTTTCGAAAGCTACAAGTCAAAGCGAATTTCGTCTTTCGCCAATTTAATTTTTTCCTCGGTTTCAGGGCCCAAAGCGCTTAAAAAACGTGTCTGCGTTTTGGCATATTCGATTGCAGTAAAAAGTTACAGAACATTTTCGAAATAGGATTAAAAAAATGTGGAATCATGATCGTACAAAAATCGCTCTCGAAGAAAAAGTATTTCGAAATTAACAATTTAAGAGCAATTGAACAAATTCCCTTTGAGTTATAACTCTTTAAAGTGTCTGCTTCAAGTGAAAAAATTTATTCGAGAAAACAGCGCTAAGAAAAATTTTCTGCTTCGCAAACAAACTCCGCCCACAAACGCCTTCAACTGGGTTCTCAGATAACTAAGCCAATCAGTGCAGGGAAAGTTTACTACCGTTAACCTCGTGGTGAAATTTACGCGCGAATCTCTAAAAAACTCTTGTGTTTCGCAATGCGCTCAAGGAACCGAAGGCAGAGAGATAATTTTTCTGTAGCTCGGTTTTTCTTGAAGCTGGTCTGGCAAAATGGAGAAGACTAAAAAGGATACGAACGTTAGAGTGGCTGAGCGAAGGAAACAAACAAAAGAAAGCGCGGAGAGCAACTGTGTGTGGGCAATTGTGCATGGACAATATTTCAAATGGTCTCAATGAGTCCGACGATTCGTCGATATCGGACTCATCAGAAGAGTCTCTGTCAGCATCCCTGTTATTGCTGTCAAGTTCCGAAATTTTTACAGAACCTTTCTTTTCTGTTACCACGAATATTTGCCCGCCTTGTACGATAACTATAGCTTCATCCGCGTGGCGAACTTTCGCTTCTTCACTCATTGATGTATTTTCATTCGTTCTTCGCTGTTTTCGCTTTTTCGAACTGGTCCATGGTTTAAACGTGGTCTATGTTTACTTGTTACTTAATAGAGACACGCCTAATACCAAAGATGCTGGGTAGTCAGAACAACAATGCTGATCAACTGAGTAGTCAATTCGTGACATCCATATAGGTAATTCCCGCGAAAATCGTCACGGTTGATTGCATACGCGCTATAGGGCTGTCAATCAAGAGGTAAACTCTTACTTCCGGTGAAAACGTAAAACCGCCATTTCTCCGCCAATATTTAGCCTTTTTCAAAATTTTTTTCAGAAATTAGAGATTATTCTTCGACCACTAATTTGACCCAAAAATCCAAATTTGAAGAAAATTGCCGACCCGAAGGTATACTGTAACCTTAGAACATTCACAAGTCATGCAAAATTTTAAAAACACTTTTTCGATTTATTCACATTTTTTTCTTAACTTAGTACAAATAAGCACATAATGGCCATTTAAATGGCCAAAAATATCTGATATTTCTTAACCCCCTACTCTATCAGTAAATTTGCTGCATACAAAAATTCAAACAACGAATAAATGCATTAAACTCGTATATTATTTTCTAGCATTTATGGGTTTCTACTCAAATAACGGTTGCATATAAAGAAACCTGACTCATTGTATTATTATCTGAAATGTTACAAGGGAAACAATATTAAGTCACACGTGAGTGGATATCATATTTACTCGAAAATCTGAATACGGTTGTTACTGAAGTCAGTCACAACTATCCTACCGTCACTGAGAACTGCTGTAGAGAGTGGGACATTAAACTCTCCTATCCCGCTGTCTCTTGTTCCAAACTTTGCAACAAAATTTCCACTAAGTTCAAAGACCTGAACCCTGTGATTCCTTAGATCACAGACCATCAGGTGTCCAGCCTTGTTAACTGAAACGCAACGAGGTTTATTGAACTCGCCGTCTCCCTTCCCCTTTTTTCCAAATTTGTACAAAAATTTTCCATCTCTATCAAACACTTTAAGACAATGTTTATCACTGTCTGACACGATAAGATAGTTTTCATATTGGACACAGTGAAAGGGAAAGGTAAAAGAACCCTCTTCGCCAATTTTGTGTAACAACTGGCCATCTGGATGAAATATCTTAATTAGTTTATTAAATCTGTCAGCGACAATAATATTTCCATCGCTATCTATAGATAAACCATGGGGAGACTTCAACTCATGATCAAGATTTCCACGACTACTAAACGTGTTTAGGTGCTCACCCTGCTCACTGAAGCACTGGACACGGTTGTTATTACAGTCTGCCACCATAATATTATCATTCTTGTCAAAGCCTATCCCACAAGGAAAATTAAATTCTCCATTTTTATCACCCTTTCTACCAAACGATCTTAAGTATGTCCCATCACTATTAAATAATTGAACCCTGTTGTTACCATTATCAGTCACTGCAATTTCATTACGTTCATTCACTGCCACGCCCCAAGGCTTGCTTAACATTCCCGCATTCGAGCCTTGTTGTCCAAAGGAGAATACGGATCTGTACTGTCTGGGTATGACTGTAACCACAAATGGGCTGCCATGGACCTGCTGTCCATTTACTTTTACTGATACATCACACTTTCCAGTTTCTTTGGGAAAATAGCTGATCTGGAAGCTGCCGTCTTTGTTATCTTGGACTCGCGCTTCCTTCGCAGAGCTTTGTCCTTGATGATTTATGATTTCCACTGTCACACAGTCACGTGCTTCATAACATTGTTCTCCTTCAGCATTTCGTGTTGTCAAAACAATCCCTGCTTTAAGTCCAACAATAGCTTCACTCGTTCCTTTTCCTTCCGCTCTTGATTGATGCGCACTAGTGTTGCTGTAAAATGTTTCTAATGAGCCAATTCCTTCAGTGATCGTTTTATCCATTAATGTTTCGTTTTCCACCAGAATGAATCGACGAGCGGCTTCAAGGTCACAGTTGACTCTTTCTCCTACATCATTCATGACTCCTTGAAAGATTGCATCTAATGACTTCTCTAACAGTACAATCTCAGCGCTTGTGCTTCGTTCTAAAAGTGTTTCAGCTTTTTCAATTACGGTATTTTTCATTTGCACTTGGTGTTCAATCCCGCTTTTCTGTGTTACAAGACGTTGGATTGACTCTGCCGCTTGGTTTTCCACTTCTTTACAGACTTTTTGCTTCTTTTCTTCGATGACACAGATCAACGCTTCAGCAAACTTTTGCGCGTTGCTCTTCACGGCAGCGGCTTGCTCTTGAATTTGAAAACAGATTTGGTCAATGATGGTGATCTTGTTTTTCTGCTGTTCGACGTTTTCCTTTTGCGACTCGATCACTGATTTCACTTGTAACTTGCGTTCGTATGCAGCTTCCTCCAGAAGGATCTTGGCAAGACCTTCGTGGTTTCATCATTCACTGCCACCCCATAAATACTTCATAATGAATCCTTTCCCTTTCCTTTGAGCTTTAGCTTGACGCTCGCTGGTCAATGTTTGTAATGAGCCGATTCCTTCAGTGTTAGCCAGGTCTATTAATGTTTCGTTCTCCACGAAGTTGAATCGACGACTAAAATCTTCAAGGTCACAGTCGACTTGTTCCACTTCACGCCCGACTTCTTGCGCGGGAAAGATATCATCTGCTGACTTGCCTAAATGTGCAATCTCAGCGCTTTTGCTTCTTTCTAAAAGTGTTTCAGTTTTTCCAATTACTGTCTCGGTCATTTTCATCTCACGTTCAATCTCGCTTTTTTGTGCCGCAAGAAGCTGGAGTAGTTCTGCTGTTCTATTATCTACTTCATCATAGATTTCCTTCATCTTCGCCTCGATGACACAGATCAACGCTTCACCAAAGGTCTGTGCGTTTCTCTTCACGGCAGCGGCTTGCTCTTGCACTTGAATACAGGTTAGCTCAATGTTGGTAATTTTAATTTTCTGCTGTTGGACGTTTTCCTTTTTCGACTCAATCACAGATTTCACTTGTAACTTGCTTTCATTTGCAGCTTCTTTCAGAGGTATCTTGACGTGACCTTCGTGATCTGTTAAAGCACAAGTGTTGCATATTGGAGTTTCACAAATCTTGCAAAAGAACTTCAGCTCATCTTTCTCGTGATGTTTCTTTTGGCAAAATGCTGGGCGCTTTAAAACGTTCTCAAAGTCTTCGTCTTTAAAGTCAGTAAGCGCCAACACACGGTGCTCTTTGTTAGCTCTGATTATGTTGTGCCCAGTGATACAGTCGTCACACCAGAATACACAACATTGAAAACAATAGCAACTCTGTGCACTTCTGTTGTCGCAGTTTCCACATTTAACTCCAGTTATACTGCACTGTTTAATGGCCAACACATCTAACAAACTGTTGATGCGAAAGTTGGTCGGCAAGTCCGGCAGGTTTCCACTTCCAGGGACTTCACTCTCTCTTCTACATTCTGGGCAAGCTATGACATCATGGCGACCACTCGTTCGTAGAATTCCTTCTAAGCAGTGAAGACAAAAGCTGTGTAAACATGGCAGCGTTTTTGGATCAGTGAATATGGTCTTGCACACAGAACAGGATACTTCTTCATGAAGGTTGTCTAGCAAGGTTTTTATATCCATGATAAAAAGCCGAGGGAAAACTAAAAGGGTTCCGCGTTGAAAACGCCTCAAGAATAAAGCCTTTTGATCTCTTTTAAGCATGATACTATTGACCAATAAGATAACGGTATTAGACATGTTTTGACATTGTCTGATTTCTAAGAATGATTGCATAGATCGCCAAAGATTCTAAGAACTGTGACCACAAGAGGCTTGACCTACAAATTAAAGCAGACAGACTGAACTACTCAGATCAGATTACGGGACATAACGTCTGAAATGCTACGTCCAGAAACCAGATCTGAGAATTTCTAGTAATTTCTGGCCAGCATCCCCGTCACTTTCTTTATAGCGAAGTGTTCCTAAGAACAAGTCGTTCGTTCTTCATTTAGACAATAGAGTGTTGAAAGATGCCCTCTAATATCGAGACTTTCGTAATCCTTTATTATTTCACTTTCCACGACGGTAATTATTAAGGAAGAGCCTCCATTTTAGCTATCGAATAATCGGCAATCGAGGCCTTTATGTGTCAACACGCAAACGGGTTACAAGACTAATGAAAATCGTCAGCTAAGAGATCTTGTTTTGATGTTCTACCAAATTCGTAGAATTTTGTAATTCAGTACCAAGAATTAATGCTTCAAGCTTGGAACGGCTGAAGTAATTTAACACCGATAATACCCTGGCAAAAGGGCATAATCTCTCTATCCTTTAATTAATGTACAAAGGTAAGGAAATCCTTGTCAGAAATCTAGAATTATAAGAATTTTGATTAGTGCTAACATCAAAAGTCAGTGGTGCGAAAGTAAGCTACAAAGATATAGAGTTACTTTCGTATCTCGAGCAATACATAAAAGAGGTCATAATAAACGATAAAGTTCATAATAAAACTTTATAATGTAATAAGGGAAGCTAATATTCTCTATGTGCGTCGATTGATGGCATTGGCCCTATATAGATGCATTCCCAAAGGGAGAATAACGTGACAGCTAACATACAGGCAGCCAGCATACAGGCTGCGTAGGTCGCAAACCCGAGGGGGGGAAGGTACTCCCAGAAAAGTTGGGTAGGGGTGTGCAGCCCACTTCCCAAAACCTTTACCTTATTTATGACCAAAATCTGTGATTTGTGCGACCCTATTTATGACCAGACCAAAAATTAGATACCCTATTCATGACAGTTGCGGCTGGTACAGTTTCTCTAAACATAAGTTATGACGCGCTTTTGTTGATGATCTTATTGATAATGATGAAAAAGTAGCTTCTTCAAAGAAACACAATTCAAGACTAGAGTGCTAAAGCCGTACCCAATTTAAGACCAAAATAGCCAAAATCGTTACCCTTTTTATGACCAAAACAGCTGAAAAACCCTACCCTTTGGGGCCGCACATACCTATATAGCCCATATAAGGGAGTACCCCCGTCCCTGGGGTCGTAAAAGATACATTGGGTTGTTACGTTGCACTGGCCCTTGCAGGAGGCAGAAACGCACACCCAGCGTGACAACTGTTCGGCCCCAAACAAATCATGAGCTCTGCGAGAAAAGTTCAATTAGCAGATTATTCAATCGAGCAACAAAATCCTCCAGTTGATGGCCATGAAACATTTGCACGTGTATCACAAGTCAAACAATGTGTAACAAAATGACTGTCACAATTCATTATCACTTCTAGATTTTTAAAAAAGCTTTGGACACTTGCATATTATGTATTGGAACCGAATTCGCTTGATTTTTGTCGTCCATAACATTTACTGTCACAGACCAAATCCCGTGCACTGTTTATTCATCAAGATCAAGACATTACCTGCAAGAAAAGCTGAAGAGGAATACGAATGTCTGGAAAATGTAATAACGAGGAAAATGTTAACCATCTTTTCAGCCCTGAAGTTTAAAACTCTGTTGTATGTAACAAGCGCTCTAGATGCCTTAATCAAGAATTTTCAATATGAAGGTATGGCACCACCCACCTTTCACAAGTTTCGGACACAAAATGCAAATTTGTATTTGTTATATTGGACAATCAATCAATCAATCAATCAATCAATCGATCAATCGATCAATCGTCAATCAACCTTCATTTAAAACGCGAAATATTATCATAAAAATGGTCTCCCTAAGAGTCAGTGAAAAGAAAAGGTGAAAGTGCTCTTTCCACCAATTTTACTTAAAAACTGGCCATTAGAAGAAAAGGTCTCGATCAATTTCTTAGCGGCAAGAATAATATTCCCATTACTGTCTAAAGATAAACCAAGAGGACGATTAAGACTTCGTCTGCCGAACTGGCCGAGGAAAATGCCCTCGTCACCGAAAATTTTAACTTGGCCAGCAGCATTGTCCGTAACAATAGTGTTGCCATTTTTATCAAACTCTATCCCAGCGGGATAGGAAAAGTATTTAGCTCTTATCAACCGAGCAGGAGGTCTGTACGGGAGAATCTTGACTGAGGTCCTGAGTACAGACCGAACGCAGGGAGGTCTGTACACACGACCAAGGTCAGGATTCTCCCATACAGACCGACTAAGCTCGGTTAATAAGATGTTTATTATATGGCATTTACGAAAAATTTAATTCGTTAAATGTAACTGGTTTGTACTAGCTGACATTTTGCTTGCGAATGGCGATGAGCTGAACTTGATTCTGCAATGAAGTCCGCTCGTCCTCTTTACTTTTCTTTTCTCGTCAGGCTTTTTGGCACTTCCATAAATATATATTGTTAGAAGAAAATAGTCAATATTTTTGCCATATATTTTAGTTTGCAACTTTTTCACCGCAAAACATTACCGATCTAGATGCCGGTCTAGATGGGAAAATGTAGACCGCTTTCAATATCGATTTCAGCCAATCAAATTCGTGAATTTGGTAGTTTCCAGTCCTTGTAAGGCACAGCCATATAATAACCCTGCTTATTACCCTTTCTGCCGAAAGATCTTAGGTAACCTCCACCACTGCTAAATATCTGCACTCGTTTTTGATCAATGTCATTTCACCGCAATTTCATCACGTTCATTTCCTGCTACTCCCCAAGGAAAGTGAAACTGCGCATCAGACAAACCTTTCTGTCCAATAGTTTTTACGTTTCTGAACTTTCCGGCAAAAGGAATGCCATAAATTTCTTTATCTTCCGTAACGCATTTTTCGGCGGTTTCTTTTGCAAAATGGCTTATTGTAAAGCTATCATTGTCTTCTTGGCCTGGTGCTTTCGTCTTTCGTTGGTATCCCCTTCAAAGTACCTGATTTCTAATGCTACCCAGTCACTATCTCCGTGAGGTGTTCTCCAGCGATTTTTCTTGTCAAAACAAGCTGTTCTTCACGACCAGCCATGGCTTCACTGTTTACTTTTCCATTGGCGCTGGACTGATTCCTTTCAGTCTTAACGGACCCGATGCCTTCAGTGCTGACAATATCTGATAACCTTTTATTTTCCAGGAAATGAAAGCTGGGGAACGTTCCATCGTCCCAACCGTCTAAATCGTCTTGGTTCAATTCCTCTTGAAATACCTTGTCTGGATATTTTTTTCGTCGCATGATTTCAGCCTTTGTGCTCACAATTTTTTCATTTCTTCAATTCCTGTCTCGGTCATTTTTACTACATCTTCTATCTTGGCCTTTCTAACTTCCAGACGTTAGAGTGATGCTTCTGTTTCACTTTCAACGTTATTGCAGAGCTTTTGCTTCTTGACTTTGATAAATGCGATCACTTTATTAGCGAATTCCTCTGCGCTTTCTTTCGCGTTCTTGGCTTTTTCTTGAAGTTTAGCACAGTTTCCGCCAACTTAAGTAATTTAATCCTCTCCGCTTTTTCTCTACATTTTGTCCCTGAGAGTTAAACGCAGACCTTAATTGCACCATTCGTTTATTTGCGGCCTCTCCTTAAGTTGTCTTAACGTGATCGTCATGAACGGTTACTTCACAAGAACTGCCTCACAAGGGGATCCTAATTCTCTTCTTTCGACAAAATGCCGGAAGCTTCAAATAACTTTTAAAAAGTCCTCGTCCCTAAAGTCTTTTGGTTCAAAAAGATGTCACGCTAAGTTCTTGAATATACTTCATGTGTTACGGGATTAACGAGTCTAACATAATATAGATGGTTTTCATTGTCACGCCCGACTTCTTGCGCGGGAAAGATATCATCTGCTGACTTGCCTAAATGTGCAATCTCAGCGCTTTTGCTTCTTTCTAAAAGTGTTTCAGTTTTTTCCAATTACTGTCTCGGTCATTTTCATTTCACGTTCAATCTCGCTTTTTTGTGCCGCAAGAAGCTGGGGTAGTTCTGCTGTTCTATTATCTACTTCATCATAGATTTCCTTCATCTTCGCCTCGATGACACAGATCAACGCTTCACCAAAGGTCTGTGCGTTTCTCTTCACGGCAGCGGCTTGCTCTTGCACTTGAATACAGGTTAGCTCAATGTTGGTAATTTTAATTTTCTGCTGTTGGACGTTTTCCTTTTTCGACTCAATCACAGATTTCACTTGTAACTTGCTTTCATTTGCAGCTTCTTCCAGAGGTATCTTGACGTGACCTTCGTGATCTGTTAAAGCACAAGTGTTGCATATTGGAGTTTCACAAGTCTTGCAAAAGTACTTCAGCTCATCTTTCCCGTGATTTTCCTTTTGGCAAAATGCTGGACGCTTCAAAAAGTCCTCAAAGTCTTCGTCTTTAAAGTCGGTAAGCGCCAACATACGGTGTTCTTTGAAAGCTCGCATTCTGTTGTTCGTGTTCACACAGACGTCACACCAGAAGAGAGAACAGTGGAAACAATAACAACTTTGAAAACTTATTTGGTCGCAATTTCCGCATCTGACTCCTGTTGTACTGCACTGTTTAATTGCCAACACATCCAGCAAACTGTTGGTTCGAAACTTTGTCGGCAGGTCATTGAGATTTCCACTACTGGGGACTCTACTCTCTCTTCTACATTTGTGGCATGTTATGACATCATGGTGGTCACTCTTTCGAAGAATCTCGTTCAGGCAATGAAGACAAAAACTGTGTAAACATGGCAGCTGCTTTAGATCAGTGAATGTGGTCTTGCACTTAGAACAGGATACTTCCTCATGAAGATTGTTAAGCAAGGTTTTTATATCCATGTTTAAAGGGGTAAAAGAAAAGGGTTGTGCGTCGAAAACGCTTTCAAGAATGAGGCCTTAATTATGATCGCCTTTTTTAGTATGATTCTATTGACCAATCAAATAACAGTATAAGACATGTTTGACATATTGTCTGATTTCTAAGAAGGATTGCATAAATCGCCAAAGATTCTAAGAACTGTGATCCGTAATAGAGCTTGACCTACAAATTAAAGCAGACAGACTACTCAGATCACATTACGGGACATAATGTCTGTAATGCTACCCCTGGAAAACAAACCTCAGAATTTCTAGTAATATAGGCAGGCGTCCCCGTCACGTTATTTTAAATGGCGAATTGTTCCTAAGAACGAATCGTTCGTTCTTCATTTGGACAATAGAGTGTTTAAAGATGCCCTCTAATATCGAGGTTTTTTTGTCTTAATCCTTTATTTCTCTTTCCACGATCGTAATTAATAAGGAAACGCCTCCTTTTTAGCTATCGAATAATCAGCACTTGAGGTCTTTTTGTGTCCATACACAAACCTAGGAGATCTTGTTTTGATGTTCTACCAAATTCTTATAATTAACCTTAATGCAAATATTTGAAATTCAATATCGAGAATTAATGCTTCGAGCTTTTAACGGCTAAAGGAATTTAACACCGGTAATACCCTGGCAACAGGACATAATCAAAGGCTGAGGGAACTTCTCTTCAGGAATTTAGAAATATCAGACCTTTAACTGTTGCTTACGTCAAAAGTGGTGCGAAAGTGAGCTACAAAGATATACAGGACTACTTTTTACTCGGGCTTCTGTAGGAGAACCCGAGTCTTAAAATGCTAGCGTTTTGGTCGCCAAAAGGGGGGTCATGGTCCCAGGCGTTCCATGCGTAGAGCATGGAAACTGGGGACGAGAAACGCGACATTGCTCGCTCTTCGTGACAGAATGCGGTGTTTTGCGAAGAAAGTGTTGGCAAGAATCGCGCCTTATACGTTCATCTCACATACAAAGATGTCGCTCGTTTTCAGAAAGGGTCGGTCCACGAATTATATTGCTTAAAAGCCAGCCCGGTAAGCAAAGTTCACGCTTGAAACGTTCTCGTGAGATAACAACCGAGCCGATTGCGGTATGAGTTCAATCTACGAAAACACTGGCAAAAATAGGCAGTCAATGACGGTATGTGGCTACTGCTGTTATTATTTAGAACATTGCAGTAAAACAAATCATATTGCAATAAAACGAGCTAAATACGAAAACGTTTTTGGACTCGTAGCTCATTAAAAACATGCCGACTTGTTTCTTGCACCGCGTAAAATATATCGATCTCCAACTGAAAGTTGTAGAGATAAGACTTTCGGTAACTTGAATTAAATATTTTACCTCCAAGTTAGTTGGCTTTCTGGTAGGGAGCAGGAAAAAAAAGTAACGTGTGAATTTGGAGGCACATTGTGCGGGAGAATTAAACCTTCGATTGTGCGGGGAATTGCGCGGGATTATTGACGAACCAATGTTCTTGGCAAATCCCAAGGAAAATCTGCATGATGATAGTTTAGCCAGTTATTTCACTAGTAGTTCAAATATATTTAGCAGTCTTAGCAATCGCCAATTCTTTTAGAAAACTGTGTCTGACTGCATAAGAAAATCATGTTGCGTGCCATGAACTAGACGAGCATCAAACCAAAATAAATAGCAAAACAGAATGCCGCATCTTCCCTTATAAATGAGAGTCCTTTTTAAAAATACTCCTGCCTTGATTCAATAAAAATGTTTAGCTTGAATATTTTTTCATAAACTGCGTTAAGGGTCGCAAATTCTTGGAAGTTATCCGCAAAATACACAACTTGAAAGTTTGTGCAAATTATGTGCAATGCAATTTGAGCCTAGTCACAGGACTGTTGTTTTCGCGAAGGAGTTTATCATGATTCGTTTTGGCTCTCTCGAAAGGGATTATTCGCTCTCCAAAGGAGATATGACTCTTGAAAAGGGTTTAAGATCGCAACACGGCAAAGATGTTCAGCTACACAATTTACTCGGATCGCCACGACCAGCAAACAAACTTCGTGCAATTTCTACTAGCATTTAGTAAGGGGTACAAAGTAATCGCCATAAGTTGTAAAAAGAGCTCGAAAATTCTATGCAAACAACTTCTCCATCAATGCGTAGGCAGCTGTTCTTCATTCTTGAACCAAAATGGTTTAAACTCACAACTTGCGATAGGATGAGGAGGATACTCAACGAAGCAACTTGAATAGTAAATATCTAAGCGGAACTCTTGTGCTAAAATATCCTGATTCTTTAATTTGTCCAATACGGTTTTCTTAAAGTACGATTTGATACTGTGGTACGAAGCCCGAGTAAACGCTCTTAGAGCGTCTAGTTTTACATTGAGCAATACATAAAAGAAGTCATAATAGACGATGAAGTTCATAATAAACTTAACAAATAAAGAAGCCTAAGCCGTGTATTACACTGTGATGAAACACGACGGGCATTTGAGAACACGAGGGAAATGTAGTAAACGCGACCCGCAGGCGAGTGTTCTCTACAACTTATGTAAACCGGAAGTGTTTTATGTAGACCGGAAGTAGTTGTAAGCTCAACACCAGGTTGGGGCTATGTATTGCACCATATTGAGTTGTTACACGAGTCCATGTTGTGATGTAGAAGTTTTCGTCGTGTACGAATAAAACTTGAGTTCCAGTTGCTCTCTCTGATGTTTTAATCCACCGAAGAACATGGCTACGCTCGCCACATTCTGAAGTGTTCTCTAATGTCCGGAGTGTTTTATCCCAGTGTAATACACGACTTAGGCTTCTTCATTTGCTTTATGATAAAGAGATAATGTGCCGAAAAACAATAAAACACGCTTTTTCTATATTTTATACTCTGATGAAACATGGGTTTTTGACCAATCAGAGCGCGCGCAGGGTCCTATCTATAGTATAGTTTATAATATGAAGTGAAGCTAATATTCTATGTACGTCGATTGATGGCATTGGCCCTATATAGATGCATTCCCAAACGGAGAATAACGTGACAGTTAACATACAGGCAGCCAGCATACAGGCTTTATAGGTCGCAAAAGATACGCTGGGCTGTTACGTTGCCCTGGCCCTTGCACGGGGCAGAAACAAATAATGTCCAGCGTGACAACTGTTCGGCGACAGACAAATCATGAGGTCTATGGACAATCATCTAGCGCCAAGAGAAAAAAAAATTCAGCTCGTTGATCAGCTAATTATCCAGCCAGTTGTTGTGAGAGGTGTCCGACTTTAGGCAGTAGCGTCGTCAGGGACAATGAAACAAAAATAAATAAAATATTCAGAAGAGGAAATAACTCGGCACTGGACCCGTTTACAGGACGAGAAACGTTCAGTAAGCAGATTATGATTCAATCGAACAACAACATCTTCCAGTTGATGGCCATGAAACATTTGCATGTGCATTACAAGCCAAACAATGTTGAAGAAAATGACTGCACTGTAACAATTTACTTTCACTTCTAGATTTTAAGACCTTTACGCTCTTGTACAGTATGTATTGCAACCTAATTCGTTTAATTCCTATCGTCTATAACATTTACTGTCACAAGACAAATGCCATGCACTGTTTATCCATCAAGACATTACCTGCAAGAAAAGCTGAACGGGAATACAAATGTCTGGAAAAATTAAAAGCGGGGAAAATGTTAATCATCTTTTCAGCTGTGAAGTTTCAAACTCTGTTGTATGTAACAAACGCTCTAAATGCCTTTATCAAGAAGTTTCAATATAAAGGTATGGCACCACCCACTTTCCACCTTTTATTTATTTCTTATCGGCAAGAATAATATTCCCATCACTGCCTAAAGATAAAGCAAGAGGGCGATGAAGACTTCGTCTGCCGAACTGGCGCAGGAAAATGCCCTCGTCACTGAAAATTTTAACCACTTGCTAACAGCACTGTCCGCAACAATAATTTTGCCATTTTTATCACACTCTATCCCAGCTTGATAGAAAAAAATATCCCCGCTTATTACCCTTTCTTCCGAAGGATCTTAGGTAACTTCCACCCTTGCTAAATATCTGCACTCGTTTTCTATTTATGTCAGTTACTACTATTTCATCACGTTCATTTACTGCTACCCTCCAAGGAAAGTTAAACTGCCCATCAGACAAACCTTTTTGTCCAATAGTTTCCCGGCATAGTCAATCGAACGTTCGGAAATCGAACTCAATCCATGGATCGAGTTCGACTGAATTCGGCAATCGAACCAAATCGAACACCGAGCTATGTGTGAGTTCGATTTCCGAGCCAATCGAACTCAGTCGAACAAATGGAACCGTACCGAACTAAATCCATTAGATTGTGTTCGACTGGGTTCGGCAGCCGAACTCAATCGAACATAATGCAATGGATTGCGTCCAATTGTTCGGTGAATAAATTCGCTTGAACAAAGATTATGTTATCCGGTCTCGAAAACACGGAAAACGCGTGTCATACTGAAGTAATTCGAGCCTTGAAAAACTTTGTTATTAATTTTTAACACCAGTTCTACAAAATATCAAGAGTTCAGAAATCAAACGTTTGATTTAGTTCGCTTGTCCAAATATTTTTTTTTGTGTGTGAGTTAATGTTCGACTTGGTTCTATTGCCGAACTCAATCGAACTCAACTCATGCTGATTTAGTTCGATTTAGTTCGATTTAGGTTGATTTAGTTTGATTGAGTTCCGGATTGAAATAGATCGTTTTCACGTGACGTCATCACTTTCTAAAATCCAAAACGAAAGAGCCACCAAAGTTTTTGTCCTTGTCAGGCACAAGAGGCGGTATATTTATGTCTGTTTACAATTTTACAGCTCAATAGCGTGCTTCGTTTGGAATCCAGAGCATTTTGAATTTCAAGGTTATGGAGGTGCGTGACACAAGGCTATGATCGAGTTTGTCGAAAAATATATACTTATCCCATGATTTTGAGCCTTTTTAGAAGTTAAAGCATTAGGAAAAGTGCTTATATAAATGTTTGTTTGATCAGTACTGATAATCAGTCGCCTAGATAGCCAAAGTAAGTTCCAGATGTTTACACTATTTTCCGGCCGCCATATTGGTGTACCACGGAGGTACACCAACATGGCGTTTTCATACTGGGCTCTGTAAATATCGGCGAAACATTTCGACGAATATCTGAAGTTTGGGGAAACGCACAGGCCTAAAACTTGGAGGAGTGGCTTATTTAGTTATCTTCTATAACATCATAATCTCATAGCTTTTTCCACTAGATGGTTTTCGATTTATTTTTTTATTGCGTGACAGTGAAAACGATCTATACAGTTGGATCGGGTTCGATTGACTGTGCCGGGATAGTTTTTACGTGTCTGAACTTTCCGGCAAAAGGAATGCCGTGAAAATCTTCATCTTCCTTAACGCTTTTTTCGACGGTTTCTTTCGCAAAATGGCTTATTGTAAAGTTATTATTGTCTTCTTGGCCTGGTGCTTTCGTCTCGTTGACATCCCTTTCAAAGTGCTTGATTTCTGATGTTACCCAATCACTATCTTCGTGAGGTGTTCTCCAGCGATTCTTGTCAAAACGAACTGTTCTTCAAGACCAACGATAGCTTTACTGTTTACGTTTCCGTTGACGCTGGACTGATTCCTTTCAGTCTAAAGGGACCCGATGCCTTCAGTGTTGACAATATCTGATAACCTTTTATTTTCCAGGAGATGAAATCTGCGGGAACGTTCCATTTATCTAAATCGTCTTGGTTTAATTTCTGTTAAAATATTTTTTCTGGAGATTTGTTTGGTCGCATGATTTCAGCCTTTGTCTATGTTGGCCTTTTTTTTACTTCCAGACGTTGGAGTGATGCTTCTGTTTCACTATCAACTTCATTGCAGAGCTTTTACTTCTTGACTTTGATAACAGAGAGTCACTTTGTTAGCAAAGTCCTCTGCGATTTTTTTCGCGTTCTTGGCTTTTTCTTGAGTTTTAGCACGGTTTCCGTCAAGTTTAATGATTTTACTCCTCTACTTCTCTACATTTTTCTCTCCCCGAGACTCAGTGACAGACTAAGTGTACCAATCGTTTATTTGCGGCTTCTTCTAAAGTCGTCTTGGCGTGACCGTCATGAACGGTTACTCCACAAGAACTGCCTCACAAAAGAATTCTAATTCCAATTCTTATTTTTCGTGACCTGCCTTTCGACAAAATGCCGGTCGCTTTAAATAGCTCTTAAGCTCCTCGTCTCTAAAGTCTCTCTTCACGCTAAGTTGTTGAATTTTACTTCATGTTGTATGGAATTGATGCGTGTAACACAATTTAAGTGTGTGATATATTAGACATATTAGTATGTTGGAAGAACCTGGTCCTCTCATCAGTGTTGTTGATGGCAGATTAAGGTGCAGGGGCCTTTTACATGTCTCAAGTACTGCTGGAAATCCTGAAACCAAAATAACAGTATTAGTCTGCTGTGACCTACAAGGCCCGGGAGGTTACCCCTAGAAAAATTGGGTGGGGGTTGTGCGGCCCGCTTCCCAAAACCCTTGCCCTATTTATGACCAAAATCTGCGATTTTCTCTACCCTATTGATGACCTGAAAAAGTAGCTTCTTCTAAAAAACTTACCCAGTTCAAGACAAGAGGGCAAAACCCATAACCCATTTATGACCGAAATGGCCAAAATCGATACCCTGTTTATGATCAAAACGGCTGACAACCCTACCTCTTGGGGCCGCACATATACCTATATAGCCATATAAGGGAGAACCCCTCCCCTTCTCCCCGGGCTGCAAAGGCTGTAACAGTCAATAACAGTCAGTATGAAACACAAATGATCTTCACATTTGTTTACAATAGCAAATGATGAATTCTGACACAATCAGAAATGATTAGAGCCTGATAATTCTTTAGCGTTACATTTGATATTCAAGACGGTCTTAGCAATGACGTCAATCTTATTTCCATAGCAACCTTACCGAAAGTCTTTCTTTCACATTTGTAATCAGTGAATTAAATGAGATATATTCGAGACCTAGGGAGCAATTTAACTGTGAACATTAAAACATATTTACATGGAGATCGAGGGTGAGTAGTTTATATCCGCGGTTCCAAGAGCAGCACAAAGGAAAAGAAATTTAAGTTATCTTGGTAGTACCTTTGATTTCCTGTCATGATTTTTTTTATTTCAATCGTCTTCCTTGGTAAGATACAAGAGGAGATCAGGAATAACGATGAGAAGTAAGTCCTGTCGATATCGAGTTGTATACGTTCCTACCGTTTAAATAATAGCTCGTTTTCAAGTGACGTCATCACTTTCTAAAATCCAGAACTAAGGAGCCATTAAAACTTTTATCCTCATCAGGCATAAGAGGCGGTATATTTATATCTGTTAACAATTTCGCAGCTCCATAGCGTGCTTCGTTTGGAAACCAGAGCATTTTGAAATTCAGGGTTATGGAGGTGCGTGACAAAAGGCTACGATCGAGTTTGGTGAAAAATATATACTTATCTCATGATTTTTGAGCCTTTTTACAAGTTAGAGCATCAGGAAAAGGGCTTATGTAAACATTTGTTTGTTCAATGCTGATAATCAGTCGCCTAGATAGCCAAAGTAAGTTCCAGATGTTTACACTATTTTCTGGCCGCCATATCGGTGTACCACGGATCTACAAACATGGCGTTTTCATACTGGACTCTGTAAATTTCTGCGAAACTTTTCGACGAATACCTGAAGTTTGGGGAGACGCACAGGCCTAAAAATTGGAGTAGTGACTTATTTAGTTATCTTCTATAACATCACAATTTCTTAGCGTTTTCCACTGGATGGATTTCGCGTTATTTTTTATTGCGTGGACAGCGAAAACGATCTATTGTTTAGCGATAGACCACTCTTTCTATGGGTTTACTGGCGCAATAAACCACGCGGGATTTTGGGAGAACACGAGAAAAGCTTGTAAATCACGAGCCGTTAGGCGAGTGAATTACATGCTTTTCGAGTCTTCTCCCAGCATCCCAAGTGGTTTATTGCGCCGGTAAACCCATAGAAAGAGAGGTCTATCGCTTTTATGAAATAACTATGGAAAAAGTATGTCAATGAGAGGAAAATTTATTGTACTTTCGTGATCAAGTTGCTTATTCTCATCAAATTCATGAAAGGCATCGATGAAAGGCAAAAAGCATATTAAGAGCCCATTCCTGTAAATACCGAGAATGAGATGACAGTCACGAAATTTCGGATTTCTTCATATTTTGCCCAAATAACCTCTAAGTGAGTTGTTTTCGAAAATACTATTCAAGAGTCCTGAAGCGCTTTAGGTTTTTCGAAATCGAGGAAAGTCCGAAAATCGCCATTTTAGCTGCCTGCGCCGTCGAAAGTGGCCGAAAATTGTGCATTTTCTTTTCCCTCATACAGGTCAACGCGATGATATCTATCAATATACTTTGGGTAGCTCATAGTTCATGTCTTGCTGTTTCTAAAGCATTAATTTGATTAGCAAAAGCTCCAACTGTTATAATATTTTAGGCCGATACAAGTACCTTCATCGAAACTTAACTCAAAAGTATTCTGACGGGGAAATGTAGGGATTCGTAAGTGGAATCGATTTCACGAAAGTAAAAGGCTGTACGAAAAGTGTGCAAGTAGTCCAAACTTCACGTACTTGGCGAAGCGATTCAACGCAGTGTTTAATGATCACTTTCAAAGTTTTGCGAATGGAATAAAGGTTAGTAACAGAAGCCGGAACGCTGGTTCCGAAATTTATTCAGAATTTTTTTAGTTATACTGAAGGCTATGAAGTCCGTGTTTCTCTGTATTTTGCTAAATGAAAACTATTGCTTGAAAGCTAAGTTTATGGACATCAAATTCATTTATCGTGTAATGCATGCATGCATTAAGTTTAAACTCAAAATTTACTTTCACTGACACGTCGTATTTTCCAGTTTCTTTGGCAAAATAACTGATTTTGTAGCTGCCATCTTTATTATCTTGAACTCGCGCTTCCGTCGCACAATCCCGTCCTTGAACATTTTTGATTTCCGCTGTAACACGGTCACCTCCGTCATAACATTGTTCTCCTTCAGCATTTCTTGTTGTCAAAACAGACTGTGCCTCTAGTCCAACGACAGCTTCACTCGTTCCTTTTCCTTCAGCCCTTGATTGATGCGCTCTTGTCTTGCTGAAATATGTTTTGAAAGAGCCAATTCCTTCAGTGTTCATTTTGTTTGTTAATGTCTCGTTTTCCACGAAAATGAATCGACGAAGAGCTTCAAGGGCACAGGTATCTCTTTCTCCTTCATCATCCAGGACTCGTTCCTGACAGATTGCATCTACTGATTTGTCCAACTGTACAATCTCAGCGCTTGTGTTTCGTTTGAACAGTGTTTCAGTTTGTTCAATTACTGTCTCGGTCATTTTCGTGTGATCTTCAACCTCGTGTTTTTGTACTCCAAGACGTTGGATTGACTCAGCCGCTTGATTTTCTACTTGATTACAGAATTCTTGCTTCTTTGCTTCAATGACACAGATCACTGCTTCAACAAACTTTTGCGCCTTTTCTTTCACGTTAGCCGCTTGCTCTTTAATTTGAAAGCAGGTTTTGTCAATTTCGGCGATATTGTTTCTCTGCTTTTGGACATTTTCCTTTAGGGACTCAATCACAGACTTTACTTGCAACTTTCGTTCATGCCCAGCTTGTTCCAAAGGCATATTGGCGTGACCTTCATGGTCTGTCAAAGTACAAGCGTCGCAAATTGGAATTTCACAAATCTTGCAAAAGAACTTCAGCTCGTATTTCTCGTGGCGTTCCTTTTGGCAAAACTCTGGACGCTTTAAAACATTCTCAAAGTCTTCGTCTTGAAAGTCTTTGAGCGCCAATACGAGGTGTTCTTTATTGGCTCTGATTCCATTATGGAGGCTTATACAGTTGGCTTCACACCAGAATGCACAACACTGGAAACAGTAGAAACTCTTGGAGCTTTTTTTTTCGCAATTTCCACATTTCACAGCAGTCGTAGCATGCTCTTTTATGGCCAACACATCTAGAAGACTGTTGATTCGAAAGCTAGTAGGTAGCTTGTTAAGGCTTTCACTAGGGACTTTACTCTGTCTGCGACATTTTGGACATGTTATGATATCGTGGCGGCCACTCGTTTGTAGAATCCCGTTCAAGCAGTGAAGACAAAAACTGTGTAGACATGGCAGCTGTTTTGGATTGGTGTATGTTGTCATGCACTGAGAACAGGATACTTCTTCATAAATATTAGTCAGCAAGAATTTTATATCCATGATTAATTACGGAAAGCGACGAAGGTTTGGAGTTGTAAAAGCTCCACTAATTGATGAAGTCTTGTGATCTGATGGAGTGTTTGTTTTTGATAATCTTGACCAATAAGGAAGCGGTATTAGACACAGTTTGACATATTGGTATAACGCTAAGAATAATTACATCAAGCACCAAAGGCTCAATGATCTTCGACTAAGTTAACTTGACTTGTTATTTCAAGCTGTTAAACACTCTTCAAGATCAGATTGCGCAACAAAATGTCTGAAGCGTTCTTAAAACGCCCTTTAATCGATAGTTGTGTTCTGTTTTACCGGGGCCCATTTTACCATACAATACACTCATCTTGTTTAATTTAACGACAGTTATAATCGGAAGAGCTGACCTGTTGTCAATATGGTACTTTTGAATACCAAATTGAAGTAAACTTGATGTGTTAGCTTACTTGCAGAGAGCTAGTTGTTTAATACGAGTGTATTTGTGAAGAATTCCTTAGATCAGAGACCATCAGGTGTCCTGCCTTGTTAACTGACAAGCAACGAGGTATAATGAACTCTCCTCGCTCCCCCTTCGTTCCAAATTTGTAAATAAATTTTCCAGCAGTATCGAAAACCTTAATACAATTTTCCTCGCTGTCTGACATTTCGAGATAGCTTTCATATTGGACACAGAGAAAGGGGTAGGTAAAAGATCTCCCTCTGCCAATCTTACGCAAAAACTGACCATTTGGATGAAATATCTTAATTAGTTTATTCCGTCTGTTAGCGACAATCATATTTCCCTAATTATCTACAGATAAACCGGATGAGGACCCCTTAGCAGCTGATTAAAATTTCCATAGCTACTGAACGTGTTCAGGAGCTCACCCTGGCTACTGAAGCATTGAATACGCCTGTTTTTACAGTCCACTATAATATTAGCATTCTTGTCAAAGCCTGTCCCAGAAGAAAAGTTAAATTCTCCATTTTTATCACCCTTTCTACCAAACGATCTTAAGTAAGTCCCATCACGTTAAATAATTGAATTCTGTTATTACCATTATCAGTCACTGATAAGTTAAGCCCCAAGATTTTCTTAATATTCCGGCTTTCGAGCGTCGTTGTCCAAGGGATAATACGGGTCTGTACT
This sequence comes from Orbicella franksi, assembly GCF_964199315.1. Lineage (NCBI taxonomy): Eukaryota > Metazoa > Cnidaria > Anthozoa > Scleractinia > Merulinidae > Orbicella > Orbicella franksi. Next base: position 11,174,197 of record NC_138156.1, on the reverse strand, counting down.
GTCTGTGTTTGACTGTAACCACAAATGGGCTGCCATTGATCTGTTCTCCATTCACCTTTACTGACACGTCGCATTTTCCGATTTCTTTGGTAAAGTAACTGATCTCGTAGCGACCGTCTTTGTTATCTTGGACTCGGGGTGTCGTCGCACAGTCCTGTCCTTGACGATTTCTGATTTCCACTGTTATGCAGTCACGCTCGTCATAACATTGTTCTCCTTCAGCACTTCTTGTTGTCAAAACAAATTGGGCTTCAAGTCCAACAATCACTTCAGTGATTCCTGGTCCCGCAGCCCTTGATCTATATGCGCTGGTCTTAAGAACTGTTTTGAATGAGCCGATCCCTTGAGTGTTCATTTCTTTCATTAATGTTCTGTTTTCTACGAAAATAAACTGACGGAGGCCTTCAGGGGCACTGTCAACTCGTTCCCCTTCATTTCCCCTGACTTCTTCTTGAGACATTGCATCTAACGACTTATCTAACTGGACTAACTCAGCGCTTACACTTTGTTGTAAAAGCGTTTCAGTTTTTTTAACTGTTGCCTCGGTCATTTTCACTTGGTCTTCAATTTCGCTCGTTTGAATTTTCAGATGCTTGAGTGATTCCCTTTCTTGCTTTTCAACTGTATTAATTATTTCCTGCGTCTTCGCTTCGATGAGTGTGATCATCTTTTCAGCAAACGCCTGTGCGTTTTGTTTTTCTGTAGCAGTTTGTTCTTTAATTTGCCTACAGCTTTCGTCAAGTTTAGAGAGTACATTCGTTCTCTTCCGTTGCACTTTTTCCCTTTGCGATTTTATCAAAGATTTCACTTGTAACTTGCGTTCATCTGCCGCTTCTTCTAGAAGTATCTTGGCGTGACCTTTGTGATCGGTTAAAGCACAAGACCTGCAAATTGCAGTTTTACAAATCTTGCAAAAGAACTCCAACAGCTCTTCATTTTCGTGGTGCTTCTTTTGGCAGAATGCTGGACGTTTCGAAACGGTCTCAAAGTCTTTGTCCTTAAAGTCTTTAAGCGCCAACACGCGGTGCTCTTTATTGGCTCTGATGCCATCATGAAGACTTATACAGTCGGCTTCACACCAGAAGGCACAGCAGTGGAAGCAGTAGAAACACTGGGAGCTCATCTTGTCACAATTCCCACATTGCCTAGCATCAGTGTTGGATTCTTTAATGGCTAACATACTGATTCGAAAATTAGTGGGCAGCTCGTGAAGGCCTCCTTTAACGATTCTAGTCACTTTTCGACATTTTCGGCATGCTATGAGATCATGGTCGCCATTCGTTTGAATCTCCTTACTTAAGCAGTGAAGACATTACGTGTGTAAACATGGCAGCGTTTTTGGATCAGTAAAGGCGTTGTTGCACACACAGCATGTTACTTCTTTCTCAAGATTACTTAACAAGGTTTTGGTATTTATGATTAAAGGCGGAAAACGAGGACGACGAAATGGGCTGGCGGTGAGAACGCGTCCAAGTATGACTGACGTCTTGTGATCGAAATTGAATTTATTACCCTGAGAACAGTGACCAATCAAATAGTGGTATTGGATATGTTTTGACATACTTCTGTCTTATTTCTAACGATTATAAAATAATGGAATGATTCTAATACCTGTGTCGAAAATAGCTCCATCCACAAATTAAAATTGCATGTCCACCAACCTTTCACAGACTTCTCGGAAAACTGTCTGCAAAGTTGCACGATAGTGGATAACTCTTTTCTTTTTGTTTACATTTTAAGGCTGATGCATATTTTACTAAACTACTTAATTATCGCCGAAGCTTCTCGTACATATCTGAGCAAACGGCAAATTTGCCCTTGCTCTTCACTCCCTTGTAACCACGTAGATTTATTGCTAGTCTCAACGTCAATCAATTCTGGAAAATTTGGCTTTCAAACGGTGTTCAAACTCTTCCAAGTTGTTTTTTCCTAAGTGCTTGGATACTGTATATGATGGGTGTAGATAAAACGTATGAAATGTTAATCAACAAGATATAGAATATATCTTTTTACAACTTATTTACACTTTTTCTCGTTACTCCCACAGATAAGCATACTAGGCTAATGGCAATTAAATAAGCCAAACATTTACTTCTGTTCCAGAATATAAACCACTAAACTACAGCCAATTCAACAATACCGAATTACTTGTTAAGCGAAACTGAATATGATGATAACAATTTTTTTTTAAAACATTTTCATTTAACTCTCTATCCGATCAGTGTAATCTAGTACACGTTCCTTAGATGGCACGTTACAGTGATGACGGTTATTGAACAACCGGTAATAAAGGAAATACAAGTATCACTTTTTATTATTAAATTTTCCAATTAAAGTGCTCATTGCTAATACATCGTCGCTTTCCTTGACAATTGGCAGAAACACAACATAAATCTAACTCTCCACAAACTCTTTGTAGGTAATTTGCTTACTTTAGAGAAAGATAATATTAGTTTAGACAAAGATAATATTGAGGCAAATATATATCAACAACACTTTCTTACTTTAGGATAGAGAAATCATATCTACTCGAAAATTTGAATACGATGATTCCCATAGTCAGTCACAACTATCCTGCCATCACTAAGAACTGCTGTAGAGATTGGGTTCTTAAACTCTCCCATCCCGCTGCCTTTTGTTCCAAACTTTCCTATAAACTTTCCATTCAGTTTCAACACCTGAACTCTGTGATTCCATGGATCACAGACCATCAGGTGTCCTGCCTTGTTAACAGACAAGCAACGAATGACATTGAACTCCCCGTCCCCGTCTCCCTTCTTTCCAAACTTGTACAGAAAACGACCTTCAAGGTCCAAAACCTTTATATAATTTTCATCACTCTCTGAGATTATGAAATGTTTCTCATACTGGACACATTGAAAGGGATCAGTGAAAGAGCCCTCTAGACCAATTTTGCGTGTAAACTGGCCATTATTAGAAAATACCTTAATTAGTTTGTTGTTTCGGTCAGCAACAATAACATTGCCCTCCCTGTCAAACGATAAACCGTGAGGACGCTTGAACTGGTGATCAAGACTCCCTTGTTCACCAAAGTGGCTCAGGAACTCACCCTGCTCACTAAAAACTTGGACTCGGTGATTACTACTGTCTACAACTACAATGTTTCCTTTCTCATCAAAAGCTACCCCGGAAGGAAAGTTAAAGTTCCCTTGTTTATTTCCCTTTGTACCAAACGATCTTAAATAAGTTCCATCACTACTAAATATCTGAAGTCTGTTGTTACCATTATCAGTCACTGCAATTTCATTTCGTTCATTTACTGCCACCCCCCAAGGAAAGCTAAGCATTCCAGAATCCGACCCTTGCTGTCCAAATGATAAGGCGGGTCTGAATTGTCTAGGTTTGACTTGAACCCCAAATGGGCTGCCATGGATGTGAGATTCATTTACCTTTACTGATAAATCACACTTTCCGGTTTGTTTTCGATGAGTGTGAACGCCATTTCTTTAAACTTCTGCGCGTTTCTTGTTACGGTTGCAGCTTGTTCCTGAATTTGCCTGCAGCCTTCAACAAGTTGAGTTATTTTGTTCCTCTTCTGTTGTGCTTCTTTCTTTTGCAGTTCAATAAAGGATTTGACTTGTATCTTGCTTTTATTTGCAGCTTCTTCCAAGAGTATCTTGGTGTGACCTTCGTGGTCTGACAAGGCACAAGCTTTGCAAATAGCAATTTCACAGATCTTGCAAAAGAACTTTAGCGCTTCTTTCTCGTGGTGTTTCTCTTGGCAAAATGCTGGGCGTTTTAAGACATTCTCAAAGTCCTCATCCTGAAAGTCTTTCAGCGCCAAAGCTCGGTGTTTTTTTATTAGTTTTGATTCCATTATGGAGGATTACGCAGTTGGCTTCGCACCAGAACGCACAACACTGAAAGCAGTAGAAACTCTGTGTGCTTTTCTTGTCACAATTTCCACATTTCACACCCATTGTATCGCACTCTTTGATGGCTAACACATCAAGCAGACTATTGATCCGAAAGTTGGTTGGCAGGTGCTTAAGATTTCGACTTCTAGAGACTCTACTCTCTCTTCGACATTCTGGACATTTTATGACATCATGGCGGCCACTCGTTCGTAGAATCCCGTTAAGGCAATTCAGACAAAAACTGTGCAAGCGTTGCAGCATTTTTGGGTCTGTGAATATGGTCTTGCACACAGAACAGGATAATTCTTCATGAAGATTGTTTAGCAAGGTTTTTATACCCATAATTAAAGGAAAACGAAGACTGTTCTACAAAACCGAAGGAAATGTACTCTACACGGCTGGACGAATTGGCCAGTGTCTGTGATTACCACATGTTACAGGCAGACCACGAATAAAGTCTTGTAATTAGATGTATTTTTTAGCATGATAATATCGGCCACTCAGACAATGGTATGAGACATGTTTTGACACGCTTTTTTAACTAAGAATGACACATCCAGCGCCAAGGAGTTTAAGAACTGCGATCAAAATGGCTCAGTTAGACATGTTAACTTTAAAGATCAGATGCTTGGCAGAATGTCTGAAAGTGAGATTAGGAGATACGATGACTTGCAATAGGCAATTTTTGACATATTAAGATTGTGTATGGCTCCGAGGACTGGGTGAATAAAACAAAAGAAATTGATTATTCATCCCTCGACCTTGATGTGATTTGTTTTGTTTTATTCCTCCAAGCCGGCCTCGAAGCCAAGTTAGAATTTAAATATATCGAAAATGGCCTGTTCTTTCCTGTTTCATGTCTATCTCGCTGTGCTAAACACGAATTTTGTCGTCACTTTTAGAACATGTTACTTTTTAACTGAAAACTAAGGTAAAGTGGATGTTTTATATACCTCGAAGACAATATATTGTTTATAAAGTACGCGTTATGCTTTGTTAGCGCGCCTTTAACTTGAGCTATGTTTAGATCACGGTGACATGCGAAGACAGAAACTGCTAAACAAGACTAAACAAATAGATGAAAAAATATCAATTATTTTGCCTCTGGCCTTATTATTGATCAGGAGGTTTGATGGCTTGTTTTATTATTATTTCGGTCCCATTAACTTTTGACTTGGCGGCTCTGGTTTCTTCGAAATTTTTTAACCCTGGGACCCTTTTCTCTCTAACTAAGTTGTCGCCTTACTAGGTTAGCGTCTAAAATTCGTTTGGGCTTTGGGTCTTTTGTTCGCGATTAATTTGCAACGTTGTGTGGTTACCATATCATTTTGTCGCACTCGCTGACTATTTATTTGATAAATAATGTGATACTCTAATCATTGCCCATACGTATTTGTCTTAGAAATGAGTCCAGTTTATTTGAGATGAATGAGACATCAGGATGAACGCTCAAGTTGACCGTAGTTGTGCGCCAGACTCACCCTCTCTCGTCCCCGATGAATTTTTTGGGCTTATTCATCATGCGTAAGCCACCCATCGAAGTCTTGTCAGTTTGAATACGGTATAGGACAGACTTCAGGGAGCATGAATTCTCTGACAGGTTGACTGGGTACCAGTACTATTCCCCTCCCCCCCCCCCCCCGCCCGCTCTGTTGTTTGTTGCAAACTTTGCACTTTCTTCACTTAATTCAAACACCTGACCCCTGTGATTCAGGGACTCACACAAAGTCAGTTGTCGCACCTTGTTAACTGACAAGCAGTGAGGTTCACCATCCCCCACTCCCCGCTTTCCAATTAGGTAAAGAAAATTTCCTTCCGCAACGAAAACTTAGCGATCACAAGCTTTCGACGCTGTCATAGCGTCTTTCTCAAGTGAATGTGGCGGGAATCTATTTGTCACGTGAGCTTGGGTGAGCCAAGTCACGTACCAGAACATTCTGCTATGGGAATGGAAGTTTAAATCCACGGTCTCGATTGAGCGGCGGGGGCTGGCAAATAATTTCCAAGGCCTCGCTAACTCCCCATCTGAAGTTGATTTCTTCTCTAGCTATGACTGCTTGAATAAGGTGGAACGCTTTCACATATTGTCTGCTTTCTATGGGTGATCGCATAAAGCACTAAGAGGATTCATTCTACCAAATGTGATCACGGTAGCTTGACCTACAAATCATGATCAAAAGCAATTAGGCAAGTTTTCAGCACTTAAGTCAGATTACTTGATAAATCAGTGTCTGAAATATTAAGGGACGTACAATCATCGGTATTGTTCATTTCGTTGATAAGAAATCACCTTCCCCATACAGAGGCTGAAAATCGACGCAACTTCAATCCCGACAGGAGAGAAGGTGGTATCCTCTGCTCTATGAGCTATATATATATCTAAGAAAAATGGCAAATAGCGCAAAGAATCATAACAACTAGCTTGACTCTCAGGTAACTTTGCACATTCGATTGTGTGGCAAATTAAATATTCTCGTTGTCATTAACCAATCACAATGTGTCATTACAGATGTTCTGACAAGGGGTGACTTCTAAGAATAATTACAGAAAGCGTCAAGATTTCTTAGAATTCAGTTGTCTGATCGATGACCTAATCATTTTGATTGGAAACTGTCTCGAGAGTTGCTCTGTCGCTTTCTGCTTTTCTTTGTTGGTTCAAAACAGGGAAAGGCTACTAGTGGCCAATTATAAAAATGTTATCGATAATTCCACATATTCATCGACTTAATATATAATCCCGCACTTTCTAGTCTCCAATAGGGCAACACTTCACTCCCTGTGTGCGCCACTGAAACCTTTGTATTATCAATAGTGATCAGCATCTAATTTATCCATGAAATATAAATTGCCTGTCAAGCGGACAAGCGATGGGAATAATAATTAAAATCATCGACTGGTGGATGTACTTGAAATTACCAGAAGTAACATATTTAAAGAAATCAGGCAAAACAGTCAACTCTTCATCATGAATGACAACAAACTTTATTTTAAGAACAACAATATAACAGCTACACGTTTATTGCCTACAATACAATTACTGATCAACTCAATTATCATTATTTATTTAATGAACTTGACGTACACTATATAATAAAGATCAATTTAACCATTTTTCCACTAGGCTTTCCGCTGTCTACATAATAATGATTATGGCCTAAGTTTTGCATACATATCAGTCAGTATAACCACAGCTTACATATCAGGTAATATATAAAAAAGTAAACAATACTAAAGCCTGAGGCAGTATACTGAACTAAACTGCATTTCTATTTTTGTTAGTAGAGTTGCATTGAGCAGCCTACATGTTTTCAGTTTAGTTACTCGCTAAATCCATTTTAATTTAGTACCCTCTATTTACCAAAACAATTATATGTTCTAGTTCTGTTTGTTTTAAACTTATCAATACAAACTGTAATAATATTGTTTTGCTAAAACTCATATGACCGGTCATATCTTTTGTTAAGGGCACTTGATTTAGCTTCTTTACTGAATAATATAAAACCAAAAAACTGTTTAGCATGGTCCCAAAGCGGGGGTTTTTGGGATCTTCAGGGGATTGAAGCCCTGAGCTCAAGACTTCTTGCTCTTCTTGGAGCCCAGGTTAAAGTGTCGATCCTCGTGGAATCTTATGGCAATGCAATTTAAAGGAGCTTTGTTTTTCTTGTTTTGTTTTTCTTAAGACCTAAAACCTCTGTTTGACAATGACTTGTAAAAAAAACTGAGGAAGAGTTTTCTAGTCAAAGAGTGTAAAAGTGTAACCGACGAGACTTCAGGTTCAAAGTGTAAGCGTCATGAATTATTCTAGTATTTGAACCCGGTTGTTATCTATATCAGTCACAACTATTCTTCCATCACTAAGAACTGCAGAAGAAATGGGTCCATTAAACTGCCCTATTTCGCTTCCGTTCGTCCCAAACTTTCCTAAAAACTTCCCACTAAGCTCAAAAATTTGGATTCTGTGATTGTTTCTGTCACAGACCACGAGTTGTCCCGCCTTGGTAACTGATAAGCAACGAGGTGCCTTAAAGTCCCCGTCCCCCTCCCCCTCCTTTCCAAATGCGTACAGAAAATTTTCATCGCTATCAAACACTTTTATACAATCTGCAACAGGGTCTGAAACTACAAGATAATTATCATGCTGCACACAGTGAAGGGGTCTCCAAAAAATACCATGCCCGCCAATTTTACTTATCAACATGCCACTGGGGGAAAATATCTTGACAAGGTGATTATCTCTGTCACCAACAATAATATTCCCGTCTCGGTCCAAAGTTAAACCATGGGGGAAGTTAAGCTGGTGATCAAGAGTTCCTCTGCCACCGAAGTGGCTGAGGTACTCACCCTGTTCACTAAACATTTGGACACGATGATTCATCGTGTCCACTACTATAATATTTCTATTCTTGTCAAAAGCTAGCGCAGCAGGACGGTTAAATTCTCCCTGCTTATCACCTTTTCTACCAAAGGATCTTAAGTAAGTTCCATCACTACTAAAAACCTGGACCCTGTAGTTATTACTGTCAGTAACTGCTATCTCGTCTCGATCATTTACTGCCAACCCCCAGGGTTTACTAAACATTCCAACAGACACACCTTCTTGTCCGAATGATAGCACTGGTCTGAACTGACACCGGGGTTTGACTTCAACCGCAAACGGACTGCCACGAACGTCTTCGCCATTTACTTTCACTGATGCTTCGCATTTTCCGGTTTCTTTGGCAGAATAGCTTATCTTGTAGCTGCCGTCTTTGTTATCTTGGACTTACTTTTTCGTGGCACAATCATGGCCTTGATGATTTTTGAGTTGCAGAGTTACGCAGTCGTGCTCTTCGTGGCGTTGTTGTCCCTCAGAATTTCGTGTTGTCAAAACAAATTCTGCCTCAAGTCCCACAATAGCTTCTTTGAGTCCTTTTCCTTTGGCACTTGACTGATGCGCTTTAGTCTTGCTAGGACTGGTTTTGAATGAGCCGATCCCTTCAGTGTTGATTTTGTCCATTAATGTTTCGTTTTCTGAAAAAATCAATTGATGAAGAACATCAAGATCCCATTCAAATTCACTTTCAGTCATCTGACTCACTTCATCCGGTAGGATTGTGCTTAATGACTTATCTAACTGTACAATTTCAGCGATTGTGCTTCGTTTTAAAAGTTTTTCAGTTTCCTCAGTTGCTGCCTCGCTCATTCTTACTTGGTGTTCAATTTTACTCTTGTGTGTTACAATACGCTCGAGTGAGCCTTCTGCCTCGGCTTCCACGATCTCAAACATGTGCCTCTTCTTCGCTTCGATTAGTGTGGTCATCATTTCAACAAATTTCTCTGCGTCTCGTTTTACGGTTGCAGCTTGTTCTTGAATTCGAATACAGTTTTCGTCAAGCATAGCGATTTTGTTTCTCTGTAGCTGCGCTTTTTGCTTTTGGGACTCAAGCACAGACTTCACTTGTAACTTTCGTTCATCCGCAGCTTCTTCCAAAGTTATCTTGAGATGGCCGTCGTGAAGTGTTACAACACAAGTGTTGCAAATAGCAACTTCACAGTCCTTGCAAAAGAACTTCAGCTCTTCCTTCTCGTGGTGTTTCTTTGAGCAAAATGCTGGACGCTTTAAAACATTCTCAAAGTCCTTGTCTTGAAAGTCTTTGAGAGCCAACACTCGGTGTTCTTTATTGGCTTTGATGCCATTATGGAGGCTTATACAGTTGGCTTCACACCAGAATGCACAACACTGGAAGCAGCAGAAACTCTTCGAGCTCTTCTTGTCACAATTTCCACATTGTACGCCAGTTGTGTTACACTCTTTGATTGCCAACACATCAAGCAAACTATTGATTCGAAAATTGGTGGGCAGGTCGTTGAGGCTTCCGCTAGGGTCTCTGCTCCCTCTTCTACATTCCGGGCATGTTATGATATTCTGGCGGCCACTCGCTCGTTGAATGCCCTGCAAGCAGTGAAGGCAAAAACTGTGTAAACATGGCAGTGTTTTTGGATCAGTGAATGTTGTCGTGCACACAGAACAGGATACTTCTTCATGAAGATTGTTCAGCAAGGTTTTAACATTCATAATAAAAGACAGAAACTTAGAGGTTCGATGAAAAGTGCTTGTAGTTGAAAATGCTTCGAACAATGAAGGGTTGTGCATGCATGATCGGATAAAGTGATATTTGTCGTAGCTTGACCATACTGACCAATCACGGGACGAAATTAGACAATAGACGTGTCATTATGTGACTTGAAAGTGAAGTATGATCCTCGCAGTAAATTTTACTGCGATGATCATACTTCACTTTCATCTACTACCGCAGTTCAAATATGAATTATTTCATATATACTTCACATCATTTCACTCACGGGAAGATATGAACTCAATTAATTGACCTCGCTCCCAATGTGTGGCTTCATAGCTCAGTTGGTAGAGCATCGCACCGGTATCGCGGAGGTCACGGGTTCGAATCCCGTTGAAGCCCTGATTTTTTCAGGCTTCTTCTTTCCAGTTGCTTAAATTGGAAAATTTACTGCGATGATCATACTTCACTTTCATCTACTACCGCAGTTCAAATATGAATTATTTCATATATACTTCACATTATGTGACTTCTTAGAATGATGACAGAAAGAGCTAAGGATTCTAAAAAATGCAACGATAGAGACAGCTTGACCTCCAAATTAATCATAATGCTGTCAGGCAATTCTATATTTAGGTTAAATGATTGAAAGATTTTATAGACAATCGCTGCTTAATGTTGGGTGGACGGCTAACGGCGTCATCATGAAAAACTGTTCCACAACCTTTCAGGTCAGATTGCGCGGCAAGATGTCTGAAAAGTTGTTTGGAAGTGTGATAACCTGCAATTATTTTCTGTTCCAGTGATGTTTATTTCTACTACAAGTTATAGAGTACCCTGTGAACAGAGGTTTCAGAGGTTTCTTCGAAGTAGTATAGGACGCTCATATGACGGGTAACCAATCAGGAGCCGAGAAAGACAATAGGCTATTGTTTGGAGAACAATGGACGCTATTGTTTTCCAAATCCAAGATGGCACTATTTATTTTCAGCCAATCAGGAGCCGAATTAAGAATTCAAGATGGCGGCGCCCACGAAAGTCGCCCATGTTGGAAAACAGCCCACCAGCCTCGACGGAGGACTGGGATCGGTCTCACGGATTTCCATGACGACACAAATCACGCTAGGGTCACGCAAAAAATGTCAGGCAACTTCAAAATCGATACTTACAGTGTCCTGTGATCCTAAACGACAGAGGTCCGTCCGGCAAGTGGCTACACTGAGAGACTTGGGTCCGAGTCTAGCCTATATAGGGTGTGGCAAAGCATCATGGGACGATGACCTCATCGGGAACCAATCAGAATGAATTAAAGTACTCACAGTGGTTGGCTTCTCCAGTCCCCCTCTCTTAAGGAGAGCACTAAACCAAACATCACACAATGTCAATTGTCACGAACTTTAATAACAAATCGTTTGCGCTAACATTAAAAGATATGACGTCATTGCCATGTTGATCGAGTAAAAAGACCGGTTTCTATCGTCATCGCACAATGTTTCAAATGAACGTTAATGTCCAAAACGTTTGCGCTAAAATCACAGAAAGCTGGTCATTGTGTCTCAAATCAGATAACGCTATGAAAGAAATGCAACAGAAATAATTTGATCTAGCGTAAATGCAATCTTTGACGAGTAGCGAATAATAAGCGAAGACAAAAATTTATAGGCTAAAAGTTGAGAAGAAAAAAATACCATTGAAATGCTTCAAGTGAAAATGAATTGCTAATGGCAGTTTGCAATAAAATCTAAACTCCTTGATCTCGACTGTTCCCTTGAGAAAAGCATCATTCAAAGGAATCTTGAACAAACAAAAGGCATTTTGGGCGACCATTGAAGAATTAACATAATTAGTCAGAGATGAAACATGGAATAAATTAAAACCGAAAAGCACATGTTTAGAAGCTGAAATCATGATAGACTGTATCTTAACCCTTGAGAATAAAATCAAAGGAATTTCAAACAAACGTTTCGCGCTTGAAGTAAAGATTTAACTTCATTTACAAACACTGCAAATCGCTCCTAATTCAACAATTATACTTGTCTAAGCGGGTTTCCAATAGCGCCAAAATAAATCACTTACATCAAATATAGTCCTTTCCTTCAAAGCGTCACACAACTAGCAATCGCTCAACTCCATAGCCACGAAGACAGGGAAGAACATTACGCTTAGAAAAGAAGACGTGTGCTGAACGTCGTCACAAGTAAAATGAATTCTATCAAGACCGATTGACTTATAAACGGGTATTCACAAAACAATAGACAATGTCGCGTGGTTAACAACCGATGAGAGGATGGGGGATGGGGGTTACGCGGTATCACGTGGTCAAGAATCAATGAGAAGACGGGAGGGGATAAAGGGTTATACCGCACAGTAATGTCATTAAATTGTTATAAGCAAAACAGAGTCTAAGTCTTTACAACGTTTATTGAATAATAACTCAAAAGAAAAAATTGATTATAATTTTAACTCTTAAAGTCTTGACCGGTTACAAAGTGTTGGGAACTAAACTCGTTTCACAGACTCTTGGTCCCTGGCCCCAAAACGCACGATATTCTGCCGTAGTTTTCTTTGCTTTTGGTCATGAAGTCTTTGCCTGATCCGTTCCTTATTCTTGGCAAATAATTATTAATGATCTAGTTGATCGTTATGACCCTGGAAGAAAGGGAAAACAAAGGATTTGAGGAGGAGGAGGATGAAAAGGTGGGAGAGGAGGATGAGGAAGAGGAAAGGGAGGAGGAGGAGTTGAGGAGGTGGAGGACGAGGAGGTGGAGGACGAGGAGGAGGAGGAAGAGAGGGTGGAAGAGGAGGAGGAGGTGGAGGAGGAGGAGGTGTTGAGGAGGAGGAGGAGTTAAGGAGGCGGAAGAGGAGGAGGTGGAGGTGGTGGTGGTGGTGAATGTGGTGGTGGTGTTGGTGGTGGATGTGGCGGTGGTGGTGTTGGTGGTAGTGGTGGTGGTGGTGTAGGTGGTGGATGTGGCTGTGGTGGATGTGGCGGTGGTGGTGGTGAATGTGGTGGTGGTGATTGTGCTGGCGGTGATGGTGGATGTGGTGGTGGTGAATGTGGTGGTGGTGTAGGTGGTGGTGGATGTGGCTGTGGTGGTGGTGGTGTAGGTGGTGGTGGGATGTGGTGGTGGTGGTGTAGGTGGTGGGTGTGGCTGTGGTGGTGAATGTGGTGAATGTGGTGGATGCGGCAGTGGTGGTGAATGTGGTGGTGGTGTAGGTGGTGGTTGTGATGGTGCATACGGTGGTGGTAAATGTGGTGGTGGTGGTGTAGGTGGTGGTGGTGGGATGTGGTTGTGGTGGCTGCGGTGGTGGTGGTGTAGGTGGTGGATGTGGCTGTGGTGGTGAATGTGGTGGATGCGGCGGTCGTGGTGAATGTGGTGGTGGTATAGGAGGTGGTGGTGGTGAATGTGGTGGTTGTGATGGTGCATATGGTGGTTGTGGTTAATGTGGTGGTGGTGGCGGTGGTGGTGAATGTGGTGGTGGTGGTGTAGGTGGTGGTGGATGTGGTGGTGGTGGTAAATATGGTGGTGGTGGCAGTGGTTGCTGTGGTGGTGGATGTGGTGGTGGATGTGGTGGTGGTAAATGTGGTGGTGGTAAATGTGATGGTGGTAAATGTGGTGGTGGTGGTTTAGTTGTTGGTGGTGGTGGATGAGGTGGTGGTATAGGAGGTGGTGGTGGTGAATGTGGTGGTTGAGATGGTGCATATGGTGGTGGTGGTGGTTAATGTGGTGGTGGTGGTGAATATGGTGAATGTGGTGGATGCGGTGGTGGTGGTGAATGTGGTGGTGGTGGTGGCGAATATAGTGGTGGTGGCGGTGGTGGTAGATGTGGTGGTGGTAAATATGGTGGTGGTAAATGTGGTGGTAGTGGATGAGGTGGTGGTGGTGTCGTAAAAGATTGTATGAAAACAACTAAATGTGGTGGTGGTGGCAGTGGTGGCTGTGGTGGTGGATGTGGCGGTGGTAAATGTGGTGGTGGTGGCTTAGTTGTTGTTGTTGGTGGTGGATGATGTGGTGGTATAGGAGGTGGTGGTGAATGTGGTGGTTGTGATGGTGCATATGATGGTGGTGGTGGTTAATGTGGTGGTGGTGAATGTGGTGAATGTGATGAATGTGGTGAATGTGGTGGATGCGGCGGTGGTGGTGAATATGATGGTGGTATAGGAGGTGGTGGTGGTGAATAGGGTGGTGGATGTGGTGGTGGCGGTGGTGGTGGATGTGGTGGTGGTAAATGTGGTGGTAGTGGATGAGGTGGTGGTGGTGTCGTAAAAGATGGTATGAAAACAACAAGGAACGACTCGCCCGCAGCCAGAGAGCCTATTGTCAACAGAACAAGGAGCACATTACCGAAGACAATACTGTAAAAACAACAGGGAACGGATCAACGAATATTGGAGACGTTATTATGCCAAGAATAAGGAACGCATCAGGCAAAGACTTCATGACCAAAAGCAAAGAAAACTACGGCAGAATATCGTGTGTTTTGGGGCCAGGGACCAAGAGTCTGTGAAACTGGAAACGAGTCTAGTTCCCAACACTTTGTGCAATACCGACGGTCAAGACTTTAAGAGTTAAAATCATAATCAATTCTTTCTTTTGAGTTACTATTCAATAAACGTTGTAAAGACTCAGACTCTGTTTTGCTTATAACAATTTAATGACATTACTGTGCGGTATAACCCCTATCCCCCCCCCCGTCTTCTCATTGATTCTTGACCACGTGATATCGCGTAACCCCCATCCCCCATCCTCTCATTGGTTGTTAAGCACGCGACATTGTCTATTGTTTTGTGAATACCCGTTTATAAGTCAATCGGTCTTGATAGAATTCATTTTACTTGTGACGACGTTCAGCACACGTCTTCTTTTCTAAGCGTAATGTTCTTCCCTGTCTTCGTGGCTATGGAGTTGAGCGATTGCTAGTTGTGTGACGCTTTGAAGGAAAGGACTATATTTGATGTAAGTGATTTATTTTGGCGCTATTGGAAACCCGCTTAGACAAGTATAATTGTTGAATTAGGAGCGATTTGCAGTGTTTGTAAATGAAGTTAAATCTTTACTTCAAGCGCGAAACGTTTGTTTGAAATTCCTTTGATTTTATTCTCAAGGGTTAAGATACAGTCTATCATGATTTCAGCTTCTAAACATGTGCTTTTCGGTTTTAATTTATTCCATGTTTCATCTCTGACTAATTATGTTAATTCTTCAATGGTCGCCCAAAATGCCTTTTGTTTGTTCAAGATTCCTTTGAATGATGCTTTTCTCAAGGGAACAGTCGAGATCAAGGAGTTTAGATTTTATTGCAAACTGCCATTAGCAATTCATTTTCACTTGAAGCATTTCAATGGTATTTTTTTCTTCTCAACTTTTAGCCTATAAATTTTTGTCTTCGCTTATTATTCGCTACTCGTCAAAGATTGCATTTACGCTAGATCAAATTATTTCTGTTGCATTTCTTTCATAGCGTTATCTGATTTGAGACACAATGACCAGCTTTCTGTGATTTTAGCGCAAACGTTTTGGACATTAACGTTCATTTGAAACATTGTGCGATGACGATAGAAACCGGTCTTTTTACTCGATCAACATGGCAATGACGTCATATCTTTTAATGTTAGCGCAAACGATTTGTTATTAAAGTTCGTGACAATTGACATTGTGTGATGTTTGGTTTAGTGCTCTCCTTAAGAGAGGGGGACTGGAGAAGCCAACCACTGTGAGTACTTTAATTCATTCTGATTGGTTCCCGATGAGGTCATCGTCCCATGATGCTTTGCCACACCCTATATAGGCTAGACTCGGACCCAAGTCTCTCAGTGTAGCCACTTGCCGGACGGACCTCTGTCGTTTAGGATCACAGGACACTGTAAGTATCGATTTTGAAGTTGCCTGACATTTTTTGCGTGACCCTAGCGTGATTTGTGTCGTCATGGAAATCCGTGAGACCGATCCCAGTCCTCCGTCGAGGCTGGTGGGCTGTTTTCCAACATGGGCGACTTTCGTGGGCGCCGCCATCTTGAATTCTTAATTCGGCTCCTGATTGGCTGAAAATAAATAGTGCCATCTTGGATTTGGAAAACAATAGCGTCCACTGTTCTCCAAACAGTAGCCTATTGTCTTTCTCGGCTCCTGATTGGTTACCGGTCATATGAGCGTCCTATACTACTCTTCGATCTTCCTAGAAAACTAGGAAAGAGGAAACCACTTTTCCAGGAGGATCGAAGGGACCTCTGCTCGCAGGGTCAGCCTTAACGAATAATTTGGTTCAATGAACAGGAAATGAGGGATGAGTGACGTTAACTGTCCAAAATATCAGTTGCATGATATTTGATCGGAGACAAGTATTCGATAATGCAAAATGAATTATGGCTGGTAATTCGGGAACGGTGAACAGAATTGAAAGACGTAATTGCTTACCGGTATTTTCTTTAGTTACCATAGCATTTTGGAATTGAGAAGCCATCGTTTAAAGTTTGCAATCGGTCAGTTATTGCCATGGAAATTAAATTTCTGTGATAATTAAAATCAAGTGAAAGGTGGATAACGAACGAGTTCTTTGTTACTAAGGTGGAATGTTTGACGCAATCTAGCGCGATTAAATGAAGGTGTACGTTGCATTCAACGTCCACCTCTATTAAGCGGACGCGGACACCTTTAACTTGACTTTTATTGTCATTTCCATTGTTAGAAACCTGTTTCAAACGGACACTGCAAAAAGAATGCATCATTTTGCTGTCCACGTTTTAGTAGATCGATCATTTAAGTTTGCCAACAGACTGAGCTGTCACAGAAATGCAATATTTTGTTATTCGGTTTAGTTTTTACAGAACTTTTAATTTGTTCTTGTTTGATTTTGTAAACCTTCACATGATTCCATCAATATAGATACTGTTACTGTAAACTTAAATCGTTTTACCTCATCTACTTGTCATTGTTTAAAGAAATACGGTATTTCAGAGTTCTTGACCGTTCACGAGAATGCTATTTGACCCTTTCAAGGTCTGTTAATGCTGACGAATATTAATATGACCCTTTTAAAACGAATTCTGAGAGAACCTGTTTTCAACGGACACCCTGTATTAAGCGGACACTAGCACGGGTTCCGAGGATGTCCACCTAATACGGGTTTGACTGTAGTGACGTTGCCCTGGTGAGCCGGATATAAACGTTTGTACTACATGCTTTACATTACCGTGGAAATCAATGAACTCAGCCTCGCTACATTCCACTCCTATACATATATTTTGTAGCAAGGGCTGGCAAAAAAAAGCCCTAGCTTTATAAGAATCCGAGAGCCAAACCAGAAATTGTAATATTAATCTGACCAAAGGTCACCGAAATCCCTCCAACACTTGCATTGTAATTATTATGCCTATGACGATATAAAAGTGTTTTTCGGAACGGGTGTACTACTGTTTACAGCAGGTTTTCAATTTGGCTGTGTGTTAAGTGACAATCCTGTTCTGTTTGCGTGATGCCTATTTTACTGCAGTACACATTAGTCTTGTTTTATTTAAGCGCGGTTCAATTTCACCTGTTACCACCCCCCCGGGCATACCCTCGCCCCGGGGTTTGACATTGTTTTCTTATTCGACGGCCTATTCCCCCCCCCTCCCCCCAGGACCCCTATCTACTTAAAATATTGGTTTCCGTACAATATAGCAAAAACAGAAGTTTTGTCAAGAACGCGATAAATGTTCATGTTCGTGCCTTCTGCCCGCCTCGCTTCCGGGTTGTAGACAGTTTGTGACAGAAGAACTCTGTTTCCCAAAAGACCAGAAATTATATAAGAAAATCCTAAAAACAGTATCAAATGATTATTAGAATTATAATGCTTTATTGGCTACGTCCGATGAAAACGCTACTTTATTACAAATAAAAGGAAATCGGTGACATCCAGTGGGTTTGGACAATATTTCATGATCGTCCAACCGCGAAACTGGAAGTCTCATCAATTAATAAATTAAAACTGCATTTTGTATTTAATAAACTTACCTTCAAATATTTCCTTTAATTTAGCAAAGATTGTTTTGTTCCAGCCAAGCCGAAACAAACTCTGTTGTGTTTGATAAACCACCATGACTTGTACGATGTAATTTTTTTTTTTTTATTTGCCCTGCCTTAAACAATTCCCCACTCTCGGGCATGAAGGCCTAAACTTGTCCTGGGGCCCGTTTTTCAAAAGCCCCGGAAACTTTTCGGACCCGTGAAGCCATTTTTAGTTTATCTGTATCTAAAAGTGTATACGCCTGAAACTTCTTGTACGAAGGGAACCTCTGTTCATATTAAGAATCATCGTAAATAAAACAGCTCTGTAATCATAAGGTTTGAGATTTTGCTATGGCTTTTCGTGTGCGAAAACTTTTCGGGACCTTCGAGAAACGGGCTCCAGGAGCTAGGTTGCCCAGGGGGGATGGTAACAGGTAGAATTGAGCCACGCATTACCGAAAGTTATAATCAAAACAGCTGGCCAGCCGGCTTTTCATTGCAAACTTTCTCAAAAATTAATGTTGTAAGACAACGTTTTGTTTAATAGAAGAGTAAACTTGTGAATCAAGTCGTTATTTGACTTAAAGTCCAAGATTTTCTGTATGAGGACGCCTTTCAACCTATATTTAGATCACTAATAATGAGGCGGATGAGCATTATGAGAAACCCCTGTCGTTATCAATGAAACCGGGTAATACGGACACCAGAGGAATACGTAAAGGTATTCTACTTCACAACACTCCCATTCATACTAAATCGAAACTAGGTGACCAGTGGACTAAGCCAAGATGGAACAGCTTGGCTTAGGGGAGTTCGAGTAGCTACACGACCCACGCGATGAGGGTGGGAGGGTGGGCCGTTCCCTTCTACACGCGCCGCTGGAAAAACGGGTGGAAAACCGAGCGTAAATGGAGTGAAAAAGTCATTTTGGTATTTATTCCAGAGGTATTAGGTAACTAGTACGAAGAATGCTCACCTAGTCGCGAAAACTGCATTGTTGTTACGTATTTCAACTTTGCATATTATTATGAGTTTTGAGAATTGTGTCCGGGTTTTTGGTTGTTCATATGAACTTGGGTCTCAGGATGTTAACGTCACCGACACAGGTTTTTATCGATTTAAGGACTAAAGCAAGTGATTTAATTTAAAGCAACAGAGAAATGACGGAGAAAGTTCAAACTAAAAATGCCTCATGCTAGCTCATTCACGACATTGCAAACACGAAACGTAATCATCAGTAAAACAGTTTGTGCAAAGGTTTCATCTTTTAACAAGGTACAAATTGAAATATTCTATGGATGGGCAGATTACCAGTGGGTGTAAAGCGAGGTTACGCAACTCGGTAACAGAAAAGTGCCCATTTTCCGTTATTACCTATGGTCTGGATGAGGCTTTCATCAATTTCTCTTCCTTTGTTATTTTTAATCACAATTTCAGAAGAAAGTGCATATCAATAAGTCGTCAACTCTTGGAACCGAAAGTGGGTTGAACTTTTGGTACTGCTGGCGCCAAGTCAAATCAAATTTCAACTGTTGATTCATTTTTAACGTCCCTGGGAAAGTTAATTTTTGAAGTAATATGAAAATACACAGCACTGAAACTGAGGTCATTGTCGGAGTCGCGGTTCTTGGTTGGCAGCTGGCATCACGTTTGCAACTGGTAAATCTCAGGGGTAAAGCTACACTTGAGCGACACCCTACAAAACGCCGGAATTTGGCGTCTTTTAGTAGTTCCTAATCAAAATTTCATGTCTGGCCGTATCTTACTTTTGTATTGAACGTAATATATCAAACAGGAGAGACAGTGTTTTATCGGGATATCCAAACACCGAGAAGAGAGTTGAAAATACGACGCGCAGCGGAGTATTTTTGACGAAATTCGAGGTGTTTGGATAGCCGATGAAACACTGCCTCGAGTGTTTGATATATCTTCTCAATGGAAACAAAAACTAAGGAGTAAACGAAGAACTAAAATCGTCAAAATCTATGCTAATTAAGATCGGGTATCCAAACCTCCTTGACGGTTGTGATTTTCTTTGTTTTAACTTGATGAATTATTAATGAGTTTGAGAAGCTCCGGGAACAAGCCTTTTGAGCAATGAAAGGCTTAGAGTGGGGCTAAGATTTCTAAAGAAATGCAAAGGTTGGACCGACTGAACCCTTCAAAGCCTACTTCCCGTTTATTATAAGTCCCAATGCAAATGGTTGCTGGCATAACTCGACAAAAAACATACTTTTTAATTTCAGTTCCTCGTTTCAGATGTGTTCTCGTATGGGCAGATTACACATCCTTCCCTTTACTTTCTCCCAGAAGCATTTTGATAAACGATAAGTAGCTTTCGAACTTTTAACCCATATCATTCCAAGCTGAGGTGTCTAAGGAAGAAGTCTGTACACAGCATTGATATTTGCTGCTCCGACTCCAAACGGACATTGTGATTTATCAGCTGCTCCCCAGCGATCGTACTGCACCTTGGATGAGTCTCCACTCCAACATTCCCCGTAAAACTTAATGGCA